>NC_043001.1:107017897-107065397 GCF_006345805.1 Octopus sinensis | reverse complement strand
TATAGTCTGGATATTGGAGCTCTAGGTTTCACATTAGTCACGTACGCTGTGCAACTGATCTCTACAACGATGCGTGACTTTTGTTCTCTGACTCACAGTACAATATATGGCTCTTTATGCTTGCACCGGATTGCTGTCTTTATTAGAATCTTCCATCAGTGATGTTTCGTTTTTAAAAGTTTGGATATATTCCAGTTCTGTTGTGCATTTCAGTATAAAGCGGCGAGCTGGCAAAATCGTTAGCACGTCGGGCGAATTACTTACCGGTATGTCGTCTGCCGTTACGTTTTGAGTTCAAATTCTGCCGAGGTCAACTTTGCCTTTCATCCTTTCGGGGTCGATTAAATAAGTACCAGTTACGCACTGGGGTCGATATAAACGACTTAATCCGTTTGTCTGTCCTTGTTTGTCCCCTCTGTGTGTAGCCTCTTGTGGGCAGTAAAGAAACAGGTATAAGTTCTTCCAGCTTACAACATCGTGGATGGTTTAAGTAACAATGTCAAGCCTAATGCGAAGATAATATCTTGTAGACGTGCAAATGATATGGATGATAGCTGATACACCTATATGACACACTGAACAATTTCTCCCATGTTAATCAGATATTTAATTGCTAATTTCCGTTCTTGAATCTTCAAAGTTCTAGATGAGTTGTGATGTAATCTATCGCAATTCCAGGTCAGGTTACAGTGTCTGATACTGATATTGATATTTTCTTACTTGCAGGGCGTGTATTTATGTATAACTTTCTAATTGTATTTCTTCTCTGTTTAAAAACGTCAATCTACCCACCCTTGCGTCTTACAAAACAATTATGTACTCTCTTTGTTCAGTTCTCAAGATAATACTTTCACTGTTGAGAAATACACATCTCTCTCTTCTCCCCCTCCCTCTCTCTCTTTACTGTCCTGTTGGTATTGTTTAAGTATGAATGTGTGCACTTGTGTAACGAGGAATGTCTTTTTGCTGTCTACATAAGCTTCTATCTACGGCACCTGCCAGAGGGAGTGTTTGTCCAGGATAGGAGTACACAGCCACAGCAGATGGACACGAAATGTAAAAGCCAGATTAGATTATTTTATGCGCAGCTCCATTGTCTCCCAAGACAAAAAAGATGCCAACAACATAAGCTTCTATCTAGGTATATGTAAGTATGCTTGTCCATAAATATGACTCTCAATACGACTCTGAGTGTGTCTGTGTGTACGTGAATATATGTATGTTCATGCATGCTTGAATTTGTTTCTCTCTTTCTCTCTCTCTCACCCACTCCCTCTCTTTCTCTCCTTCACTATCTCTCACTTTCTCTCTCTCTCTCTCACTCTCTCTCTATCTACCTATCTGTGTGTGTATGAGCGTGTCTGTGTATGTGTGCATGTGCGTGTGTGTGTGTGTGTGTGTGTGTGGTGTGTGTGTGTGTGTGTGTGTGTGTGTGTGTTTTGCAATCTCTAGAAACAAAACCTTCAGCAAGTATAACAGATAACTCCACGTATGAAAGGTTACATTTGAAAGCTTTATAACTGAATGCGGTGCTTTCAGCTGTTTCCTTTTTATATTTTCACATGAATATGCGGCGAACTGGTAGAAACGTTAGCACGCCGGGCGAAATTCGTAGCAGTATTTCGTCTGTCGTTACGTTCCGAGTTCAAATTCCGCCGAGGTCGACTTTGCCTTTTATCCTTTCGGGGTTGATAAATTAAGTACCAGTTACGCACTGGGGTCGATGTAATCGACTTAATCCGTTTGTCCCCTCTATGTTTAGCCCCTTGTGGGTAGTAAAGAAATATATACTTTCACATGAAACGATTCTTTTATTGATGGAGAAGGTTCTGATTTTAAACATTGGATTGCAATTATACTGGAACACTGCGTTTTATTTTATTATACCGACCGAATTATATGACTGATACATATTTGGTACTCTTTTGGCGTGTGATCTACAAGGGAGATAACTTTAGTTTACTTTTCAGTTTCTAAAAACCCGTAAGGTGTTGGCTAAAGATTTTTACAATGTGATCAGCTATGAGACGAAAGCAGTTGCATTTTTACAAGAAAGCAGCACTAAATTCACGATTTCTTAAAGAAAAAGAAACGTGCCACTTTACCGTGTGATCTACAATTTAAAGGGAGATTACTTTAGGTTACTTTTTAGTTTACTTTGTGTTTATGCTACCTTCCGTGGGATCTACGTGAGCAAATTTACTTTGATGGGTGATCTACGCGCTTATTTTAATTATTATATGGTTTTCTTAAAATCAAAATAAGAAGAATTTTGAAAAAATACATTTACAATGTTAAGTATGTAGAAAATAATTTTAAAAATAACCTAAAGTAGTCTCATGCCAAAGGAGCACCACATATATTGATTTTGCGAGGCAAGAGGGAAATCTGACCTTAACTTAATGGGAGATAACTCAAAACAAAACTAAATTCTATTCTTATTTCATTTATCGCACCGAGTTGTCCCGAGGCTGTGTCACAAGACTCTTGCTCAAAGTGCTGCTTCAAGTCTGGAGTCATCTGATTGCAAGGCAATTCCTCAATCTGCAATATTCATGAACCTTTCAGAAGCTTTCCTGCCTCTTCATGGTGATATTCTCCTCCCGAAATTGCATGACTATAAGAATTGAAATAAAAATGCAAATTTTCCACAGTTGTCACACAAACATCTGTTACTTGTTTCAGTCATTAGACTGCGGCCATGCTGGGGTACTGCCTTGAGCGACTTTTTAGTCGAACGACTTCAATCTCAATTTTTTTTTCTAGTTTCGTACTTATTCTAACGGTCTCTTTTGCCGATTGGCTATGTTACGGGGACATAAACACCAACACCGGTTGACAAGTAATGGTAGGGTACAAACACAGACACAAAAAGCACACACACACACACACACATATATACGACGGGCTTCTTTCAGTTTCCGTCTACCAAGTCCACTCATGAAGCTTTCGTCGGTCCCAGGCTATAATAGAAGATATTTGCCCAAGATGCCATGTAGTGGGACTGAACCTGGAACCATGTTGGGAAGCAAGCTTCTGGCCATTATACTCAATCTATTGGGTTTAATAATAAAACATCTGACCAATCTCTGTGCATTGGTATTTCCCCAAGGTCCCATTCTAACACAACCGTTATATTTATGACACACCCACGAATTCAAATTTATTTTATTCTGTTCTATATGTAAATGGCACATCACCAATATCTTCTTTTGACCTAAATATTGTGCTGACTCAAAAATTTTGAAATATATTACCAGCGTAGGTCGTCAACCATGAATCAAAGCAAGTAATAAGCCGAGGGAGATATTTTTTCCGCAATCGTAACGCAAATAGACAGTGGCTATTCAATGGTCAGCTTCATGAACCTGTCTCCAAACATGAGCGCTTTGAACACTAGGTGATACTCTGTGTCTAGTGGAGTTATGAGAGTTCGGAACCATTAATTTACCACGAGTTCGAAACCATCAATGCCAACCTGTACACTGTGTCTGTGTTCGTTCCCCACCATTGCTTGACAACCGATGCTGGTGTGTTTACGTCCACGTAACTTAGCAGTTCGTCAAAAGAGGCCGATAGAATAAGCACTAGGCTTACAAAGTATAAGTCCTGGGATCGATTTGTTCGACTAAAAGCGGTGCTCCAGCATGGTCAAATGAATGATTTAAATAAAAGAGTAAACTTATACAATAGCTGTGCAATACCTATTTCTTTACTACCCACAAGGGGCTAAACACAGAGAGGACAAACGGATTAAGTCGATTATATCGACCCCAGTGCGTAACTGGTACTTATAGTTGTGCAATACCGTCTTGCAAATTGTCAGAGGACTGTGAGTAATGTCCACATTTCTGTTAATGTATAGGTTGTTGTTTTCCCTCAAGTCAATAAAGATAAATAAATGCAATCAAACTGTGACCATCCCATCTTTTTCTCTGTCAGGAACTACACTATCCAATGTGTATCTCCTTTCTTTAGATGGTGGAGATTTGGCTGCCATTTCTAGCAGGTCGGTCTGCTGACAGCATAAAGGCTCCCTCTTTGACTCATCATTTATAGCTTTATTCAGAGTAGCGGGTGCCTCAGCTCTGAAACAGGATTACAACCCAGAGTGTGGCATTTGCTGAAGAGGTTGTTTGGTAGGAAAAAATATTTCTCCTCGTAGAAACAGGGAAGGAAATGGTGAGGAGGACCTTCGTGAGATTAGAGCAGGGGTTCTCAACCTTTTTTTAATATCCGGGATTTTCTTTTTGCACGCGCAGGATGGGAGCGCACCAGAAAAAGTAAAACACAAGTCAATTAAAGAAAATTTTATTAAATATAGAAAGAAGACAGTCAGGGGTCGCCGGAAAGATACTTGAGGGCCGCATGCAGCCTTGGAAACCGCGGTTGAGAACCGCTAGATTGGAGAATGGTGAATTTAATATAAGGTTCAAATGAATGAAGTCAGTGTTAAGTTTGAACTTAAAAGGTTATTTAGAAGAAAATAGAGGAGAGTTGAGACAGATTTAGCTTTCATAATTTGCCAAAATATGCAGTTCTCGTTAACAAGACCAGAGAGACGCAATTCTCATCAATGAATTTGCATCTTTATCCTTTACTTGTTTCAGTCATTAGACTGCGACCATGCTGGAGTACCACCTTGAACAATTTTTAATCGTAAAAATCGACCTCAGTATGTTTTTAAAGCCTGGTACTTATTTTATCCCTCGTTTGCCGACCTAAGTTACGGGGACGTAAACACACCAACACCGTTTGCCAAGCGGTAGTGGGGGACAAACAGAGACACGAAGATACACACATTATATAATATATAAATGTGGAGGGAACCTGTTGAAGAAGTAGACCCAGGAAGACATGGGATGAGGTGGTGAAACATGATCATCGAATGTTGGGTCTCACGGGGACGATGACAAGTGATGGAGACCTTTGGCGATTTGTTGTGCTTGAGAAGACTCGTCAAACCAAGTGAATTCATAGTCGTGGCCCGTACCGGTGGCACGTAAAAAGCACCACTACACTCTTGCACTGGGATGCGTTAGGAAGTGCATTCAGGGGCGGAAACCAAGCCAAGTCTCTGGTACAGCTCTCTGGTTTACCAGTTCCAGTCAAACCCACACCAGCATGGAAAACGGACGTTAAATGAGGATGATGGTGATGACTATATTACGACGGGCTTCTTTCGGTTACAAGTCAAGTAAATCCACTCACAAGGCTTTGGTCGGCCTGCAGTTATAGTAAGAGTGTCACGCAATGGGACTGAACCCGAAACCATGAGGTTGGGAGGAAGCAAGCTTCTTACCACAAACCCATACCTGTCCCTATGTAACATAGGTGTATAACCATAAATTTGCAGGTACAACACAATCATTAAATCAACCTCAGCACTTGACTTGACTTAAAATCAATATTAAAATAAAAGGCAATTAATCACAACAGGAATTTTATGTAAACAAAGATAAATATTTGCAAGACATTTTACCTAGAAATTTATTAACTTTGCTCTCTCCTAGCTTCATGATTTCTGACATTGAGAGAAGGGGAGAAATCTGTACAATACAATTACATTCAGGTGAATCGACACTGACCCAAGATTTACATATAGATTATCAAGGGATGAAACGACTATCAGCACTCCCCTTTCTGCCATTCCATCACTGTGCCATAATTCTTACAATATAAGAGGACCCCAACGAAAGAGTCCGCCAATAGTGTGAAAGACATATAAAGTAGCAAGATTCCTCCAACTGGTTCGCACATGAGTTGGAAGTCTTCCCGGAATGGTCAGCACCAGATATTCTTTGGTCAATCCTTTTATCCTATTCTCTTTCTTCTCATGTCCAGGTTATTGTAGTCTTTCATGCAGAGTGGCTAAAAAGTGCAAAATCGACCTACCAGGTAAAACCAAGACAGTACCATGTTTTTCAGAGGCTGGGATTTGCTTAAAGGCTTTATTTTCATTCCTAATTCTATATCACTCAGTGATTTGCGAAAACCTTTCATAGAAATTGTTGTTGGAATGTACTAAGCTTTTTGGCAATTTTTACAACATACAGAACTGTTGGCAAAACTATTACATTATATAGCCAGTATATCAATGCTTGCTGTTGCCCAGATTTTCTGCACAACCTAAAATAGAGCCCGTTTCGCCACCTCTGTTTACCAAATCACTTTCAACGCCTTCATATTGATAACACTGCCAAGGCAGAATTAACCACATTTTCCACAAGCTGCTGTCCAATGCAGGTGGAAGGTTAGCTTGTCCCTTTGATGTACATCACTTTGGTCTTTTGCACAGCTAATTCAGAGGCTTATCTTTTCAGTTTGTCTTCTGAGCTTAAAAGTTCTTGCAACTCAGCTCATATTATTGCTAACTGTAATATCACCAAAAGCCTTTCCATTTCCCTCCACTGCAGTCTTCTCATTGGTTACATTCTTCTTTACAAAAGCAACAAGCCAGCAGAAGGGGCTAGCAGTTGTAACTTTGAGACACCAGTAATGAGACTAAAGGTGCCATTACAGTATTTCACATGATGCAGCAACAGCTACAGTTTTTGTACAGAACCTTAATGTTAAGGTACTGTTGCTGGAGACCGTGTGCTTGGATAATTTTCAAGAATGCTTCACAATGGATGCAATCTTCTTGAAGTTCATGGAGTTCACTGACAGGGCTTACTCTATGCAATGTGATAAGTTTGCTTAGTGCAAGAGCAGCTGGAATGAAATCTTGCTTGCAGAATTGCCTCAATATTCCGTCAAATTTTGTTCAATAAATCAATATGTAGAATGTTTTTCCTAATATGGAGAGTAATAAAATTACCAGCTGCTGCAGTAGACCAATTTTTTTTAAGGCTTCTTACTGACTCCCCTTCTCCAATTCTCCAATCAGACAAGATTTGCTGCTGTTGAGCAAGTCCCAGACTTAATTTTGCCAAGAAGCTCAATACAATGGCTGTAGTCATCACCATCATCATTTAACGTCCGTTTTCAATGCAGGCATGAGATGAACAGTTGACAGGAGCCGGCAAGCTGCACTAGGCTCTAATTGTCTGCTTTGTATGACTAGATGCCCTTCCTAACACCAGAATGTACAGGGTGCTTTTTATGTGGAACCTGCAACACCAGGGTCACCGAGTAAGTTGTAAGACAAAGACCTCTTAGCTGAGAGAGGGAGTGGAAGTGAGGGGAAGTGGCTGTGTGCCAGGTGAGAAGTAAGCTTTTCAATTAATGAACATATGCGTACCTTCTCCTTCTTTGGACACTAAAACTCTGCTTGCAAAGACCTGTTGAGGCAAGTGAAATCAAAATCAAATTCGATGACTGGCGTCCATGCTAGCAGGGTGCAAAGAGCACCATACGAGTGTGATCATTGACAGAGCGGCTAACCGGCTTCCATGCCAGTGGTACTTTAAAGACACCATTCGAGCGTGATCGTTACCAGCATCGCCTTACTGGCATTTGTACCCGTGCTAGTAGGGTGCCAAGAGCACCATCCAAGCATGATCGTTACCAACGTCACCTTACTGGCACCTGTGCTGGTCGCATGTAAAAAGCACCCAATACACTCTCGGAGTAGTTGGCGTTAGGAAGGGCATCCAGCTGTAGAAACTCTGCCAAATCAAAATTGGAGCCTGGTGCAACCATCTGGTTCGCCAGCCCTCAGTCAAAATCGTCCAACCCATGCTAGCATGGAAAGCAGACGATAAACGATGATGATGATGGGTAGTAATAGTCCAGCACATCAAACTTTCCGCCAGTAAGCAAATTACAATTGATTACTAAAGATATGAAAAACACTAGACATCTCTCATCTAGTTGTCACAGTCTGTATTTCATTATTTGTTTAACAATAGCAACAAGTAAAATTATAAAATAAGAAAAAAAATATAGAAGTTAAAAATAGAAACTTGAGAAGAAATGAAAAGTGAATAAAAACAAATACAATTGGAGTCAATTAAACTTTGACCTAGTAAATTTTAATGAAGACAATGTGCAGCTTTCACAGGTTTTTTCTTCAAGAGGAGATAAATGTATAAAATAAAAATATTTAAAATAAAAAAAAAAAATTTTCATTCTTTTGTTGAATAAATAGCCGTACACACATACACACATGTATATGAAGATATCTGCTACTACAGGTTCTTTCTCACATTCTTTGTTGTTGGGTTCGATTGATTACTGCAACACAACAGACAATTTGCATGTGTGTGGGAAGCATGAGAGTGTGTGTGTGATTCATCTGCAGGCAATTGAAGCAACACACATACACACACACACACACACACACACACGTATGCACACACACACACACACACACGCACGTACGCGCACACACGCACATGCAGACAAAAACAAATCCATTAATCTTAGTCTCTGAACCGGTAGAGAAAAGGCAGAAGGTTGTCAGTCCTTTGACAATTCTATAGAATTATCTCTGAGTTACTTAGGGGAAGGTTTAATAAAAAAAATTAAAAAAAAAAAAAACAGTTATTGTCCAGTGGTGTACATGAGTGAAGTGAAGTGATGCTGAATATAGCTTTGGTCAGAAAGTGCTGTACATCAAAGTGGCAGTACCAGTCAAAGAATCTACCAGAGGCTTTTTGAAGAATTTTATTAATGAATGTTGATAGGAGTTGGAGGATTTTTTTTGGTTTATTTTAAATTTTTTTAAAGATTAACTGCTTTCGCTGTTGTGTAAGTACTACCACACAGTCAAAACTAATTGCAGTGGAGGTAGTGGTGACAATAGAAGGTGTCTGAAAGTATGGCATGTATTAAACATGCATATGAAGGATAGTTGGAGGAGAGAGAGAGAGAGAGAGAGAGGGACCCCTGTCATACTCCACTCTCAATGACGGTAAGAATGACGTCCCATGTAGTGGTTGTAGTGACCAATATAAGGCATCGACTGGTTATGATGGCCATAGTGAGAATAAGGCCGATGATATGAGTTTTGACTGTATGGAGAGGACTGCATCCGCTGACCATAACGCCACTGCAATTACAGAAGAAAAACAAAACATCAGTACAATATTCTTCAAAAATTTTCAACAAAGCATGAATGCAAATTTCCCTCACAAAAACAATGGTTCATAACTGAGTAATTTTTCTAGGAACATTGGACAATTGCAAAATGATATAACATTGTGAGTGGATTTAGTATATGGAAACTAAAAGAAGCTTACCATATATGTGTATTTGTGTGTTTTGATTTTATATATATAGATGTGTGCGTGTGCATACATACACACACATATGCATATATATATATATATATATATATATATATATATATATATCGCTGCTGTTATGTTAAAATATGTCCAAATTTGGCCAAATGCGGTTTTTTTCAATATTTATTTTTGCTTGCAATAGCTGGTTCTTTCAGTCAAATTATTGTCTCTCCAGCTGCTTCAGATTCCAAAATATTAAAAATTATCAAAGTGTAGTACAATAGTTTTTGCTTTGGACTGGTGAAACTATTTTTTCGTTTTCTGAAAAGCAACGTTTTGGACTTACGACACTTTTACATAATAAGCAACGATATATGCATGTATATGTTATGCTTGTGTCTGTTTACCTTCACAACATGTGATAGTTATAAAGTGATTGTCACACATTTTCAATATTCTGCAAGGGCAGGTTTGGCTATGAGGTAATATGATACTAAGCAACAAAAGTTCTGCTACAATTAGACAAAATGGTGCAACCTGCAATCATTTTTGCTCTAGCACGTTACGTTTTTGCGCTATCATTATTATACTGCTATCAAAATTACAATAATGTGAAAATTCATGACAAATAAATGTTAAGTGTAAATTACCGTTATTTGGTATAAGAACAATAGCAACTAGGTTGGCAAGTAACTCTAAAACCAATAAAACACAAAACAAAAGTGTAAAGTGAATATTATTAATTTTATGGTTTTCGAAAATAGCTTTGCTGTCTCCTTTTATGTTTATGACGCATGTTCGTTTCTCGTTTTAAAAACCAGCAGTAGTCCGTCAGCATGTTTGATGTAAGTCTGCCACTGTAGCAGCTTTCTAGCTCTCTGATTTCTTGATGAAATCGTTCACCATTCTCATTGCTTACATCACCCATGTTGGGTGGAAAAAAACCCATGAGAGTGGAGAAAATGAATTTTTAGAGATATTCTTGCCCCAAGTTGCTTATAAGCTTTCAAAAAATCATTCACAATTGCAATGTAGTTAAATGATTTTCATTTCCCAAAAAATTTTCTACAAGAGAAACAAACTTTTCCCAAGCAGTTTTCTCTACTGGGCTTAATTTTTCTTGAAAAAGCTTATCACAAATTATTGTGTGAATTTCTCGTCCACTAAAAACACCAGCTTCGATCTTAGCTTCACTCTTGCTAGAAACAAATCCCTCACCATCTTCATTCATGGCCATAACAAAATTCTTAAAGAGCCAAGTTTAATGTATAAGAGAGAAAGGTAAATTTTCTGAGTGTCAACTAAAGGGATATATTTAACATTGTATCTTCCTGGAGTGAAATCACTTCTCTTTGGCCACACTTTCTGAACATTGCTTGTCATCTCTGCTGTTCCAAAGGCTCAAAAAGCACTGATACTTTGTACACCCCACTTGCAACCCAAGAAGCAAACCAATAACTTTCAAGTCCCTGCATATATTCCACATGTGCTAAGAATATTTAATCAAAATTTTATCCATTGATTCATAAGTTTCCTTTAATCTTACAGCATGTGCTAGTGGTATTAAACGATTTTTGATTGCCATTATGCAGCAAAACAGCTTTTAGGCTTTCTTTGCTGGAATCTATGAAGAGTCTCTATTCTTCAGGATTATGGCCATACCCCATCTCACATAGGAGTCCTTCAACACCACAAGAAAAACAAATACCGTCTTTCTCCATAAAAAATTCCTGCAATTATGTATGCTGTTTTTGAAAATACGAGCTTTTTACACCGTCATATAAAAGATTCTTCCCAGCTCCAACAGCTAGATTAGTACAAATTGATCATTTCTTATCAGGAATTGGCTTGCTAGAGGTTGTGGCGGACTCCACTTATCACTTCTAAGTATTGAACATTGCTTTACAATACACACTCAACTGTTTTGTTATGTCCTTGTTGCTCAGTCCAGCTGTTTACAAAATGACAATCTGGTCACATCTTGCTTTTGATACCATGTTTGCTTACAAACCGGTTATAGACGAACAAAACAATAGACACATATCATCTGAACCAATAGTCTTTAACCCTTTCGTTACCAAACCGCCCAAAGCCGCCTGAAAAAAATTTTGGTTAATGTGACCAAACCGCCCAAACCCGCCCGTATTTACCTATTCATATTTAAATAAGAATATCAGAGCAAATCTCTTTAGTACATCCATGAAAACATGTATTATACTTTGTAAACAGTTCAACTACAGTTTTGTACAACAATCGAAGTGTAATTTTAATTCCGTGAATTTTGGAAGATTTTTTCCCGAAATTTGTTCCTATTGTGTTTTTAAAATCTGTAATTCTGACAAAAAATGGATACGAATTTCATTATATCAAGCAGTGAGTCAGAATTCGAAGGATTTTCTACTGAAGAGCTTCATAAATCTAACTCTATGACTGAAAAAAAAAGGACGTGGTATTTGATAATGAATCTGATGTTTCATTTTCCGAAAGGGAAAACAGTGAATCCGAGAGCTCCGACAGCGATAAAGAAAATGAATTGGCACCTGAATGGAGTGAAAATTTAAAAACTGTTTCTTTCGGTGATTTTTCTGAAGAAACTGGACCAAGCCACAGACTTTCCCAGGAGAGTAAAGCCTTAGACTATTTTTTTTACTTTTTCGAATGAGCCTATTTGAAATCATTACGGCGGAAACGAACCGTTACACTAAATGTAAACAAAGCGAAAGAAAGGATAGTTAGTGGTTTCCCACAACTTTAAATGAAATTAAGACTATTTTGCCATAAATATTATTATGGGTATCAGAAGGTTACCCAGAATAACAAATTCTATTGTAAAATTTTGTTGTATACCCAATTGAATATTAGCTAATAACCCATTTTCTATAGCGATGTTTGAACAAATTTTAATAATTTTATATTTTGTTGAATTTACCTGTATCTACCTGCAATTAGAGTCACTTTGTGACAAAAATTATAGTATAGAATTGGTTGAGAACATTTCATTAAATTATCTTCCAAAAATCTCATTAATATATTGATAAATAAAAAAGTTATAGTTGTTTAATGAAACCAGACTAAATTTATGATTATGTTAGAAATTAATTGAAACACATAAGGGGTGTATTTTGGTCAGAAATATAGTAACGAAAGGGTTAAGAGAAGTTTTAAACATGGGTAAATCTTTCTGGGATACCCTGTATATACTATAATGGGTCAAAGGTAACGTCATCCCATTTGAGTGAAAGATATTCTTTTTTAAAAACAAAAAAAAAAGTAGGGAGGGTGTTGTTCCAGCAAAGCAATTTAAAAGAACTCACCTTCTCTTTGTTACGTTCATTGTGAAGTCGCTGAAAGTGATTTATTCCACTCTTGTACATATGGTTCAACCGCTGTTTTTTGATTTTTTTCACCTGTTTGAATAAATAGGATAGATTATAATTTTATTGAATTTAAAATAATAAAGACTGCTAGCATCAAAATTCCTCATTACTTCCTTGACTATCAAGCAAGAAAATTCACTGGAAGGAAGAAAAAAAGAAAAAAAAACAACTTATTGCCAATGAAATCAATACTAGCACCTCATGTAATTAACACTAATGACTCAATTTCTTTTCTTTCTGATTCCTTCATACCATACAGCCTGTCCTTGTTAGTACAAGGAGCTCCTTGAATTTCTATTCCCTTAATACCACTAAATTAGTTCCATAAAGAGGACAAAAATCAACTGTGCCTGAAAGTCTGCAGTTACAATGATTGCTGTCATGAGTTTAAAAACCAAGAACAAAATAATGAGAAAAAGAGACACACAGACAGACATGTTTAACTTGAAACACTCATCCTAATCCATCCATTGCTAAAATAATCCTGTTTCCTATTTTGTATCATCATCATTTAACATCTGTCTTCCATGCTGGCAAGAGTTGGATGGTTTGATAGGAGCTGGGAAGCCAGAGGATTGTACCAAACTTCACTGTCTGCTTTGGCATGGTTCATACAAGCTGGAGTCCCTTCCTAATGCCAGCCACTTTGGAGTGGACTGGATGCTTAACACATGGCATAAGAATCAGGTTAACTTTGGTATGGTTTTTATGTTGGATGCCCTTCCTAACACCAACAACTTTACAGAGTGAACTGGATACTCTTTACATGGCTCCAGCACAGGCATGGTCACTGAGTAACTGGCAAAATGAGGACCTTTTGGCTTTGTGCAAGATGATGAGAGGTTGGAGTTACGACAGAAGGGCAAAAACAGGTATCTTGCTAAAAAGGAGACACAATGGTTACCCCAGTCAGAGGGAGACCGCAAACCAAGATTTTTTTTTTATTTCTTTCAAATTAATCTTGAACTGACATTATTAACAAATAATTTCTTCAGTTGATAAACTGATTTTCAACAGACAATTTATGGATTGTTCATTCATATTAGTCCATGAACACAAGATCTCAGTTTCCTGATGACCCGGAAACTAAGTTCTTTAAACTTGACAATAATTCACTTCTTAAACAATTCTGACAGTCAGTGTAATCTGCTGTCTCACATCTCCACTATTGTAAATAGCAAATGTGACACCCTAAGCAAACAGTTTTATTTGAATACATGTGAAACAAATAAATAAATATTAATGAAGAAAGAACTACTTGGAAACTTCTCTGAAATGAGAGATTGTAGATTAGAAGAAAGAAAACCAACTTACTTTTCCACGATCATAATCGTCATTGTAATCATGTGACATGTACCGATCGTGCCTGCTCCTCTCACGTTCAAGTTGTTGATCAAGCAGAGATTTGCTACCATCCCAAGACATTACTGTAACAAGATCAATAAAATAATTCAGTTAAACAAGGCTTTTATTAAGCAGTGAAAAGTAGTGTGTGTGTGTGTGTAAGATAGAAAATATAATCATATTAATGTCCAAGTACTTTTACTACAATATATGGTAGTGTGGTGGATTCATCATCATCATCATCATTAATGTCCATTGTCCATACTGGCATAGGTTGGATGGTTTGATCAGGATGGGCAAGCTAGAAAGCTGTACCAGGCTCCAGTCTGATTTGGCATAGTTTCTACGGCTGGATGGCCCTTCTTAATGCTAACCACTCTGAGAGTGTAATGGGTGCTTTTCTGTGCCATTTGCATGACACCGGTATCTGCCACGACTACAATTTCACTTGGCTTGACAAGTCCTCTCAAGCAAGGCATATCCCCAAAGGTCTCAGTCACTATACACAGCTGCCCTCATCCATACACAACACATGACCATACCAGCACAATCGTCTCTCTTGCACACCACATCTGATGCCTCTTATACCCAACTTTTCTCTCAAGATACTTATACTCCGTTATACATGTACACTGACATTGCACATCCAGTGAAACATACTAGCTTCATTTCTTTCAAGCCTACGGAATGGCCTTGGCTGTCACAGCCCATGTTTCACTGCGATATAACATAGCTATTTGCACACAGACATCATACAGTCTGCCTTTCACTCTGAAGGAGTGGTCCTTTGTTGCCAGCAAAGGTAGGAGCTCTCTGAACTTTGCTCAGCCTATTCTTATTCTCACAGCTATGCTCTAAGAGCATCCACCTCTACTACGAACTTGGGTCACCTAGATAACAAAAGCTATCTACTACTCCTGGCTTACCCCAGTGGCAGTTGAATCTATTTTCTATACATTTTCGGTGTTATTTTCCCAGTTAACCTTCCTCTGATATTGCTGCACCTCTAATGTGTCCAAAGCTTGCACTGGGTACATTTTCCAACACCTTTCCTACAGATTGAGCCGGGCCATCTAACTGAATTTGTGATTTGTCTGCTCTCCTACTTACTAAGACTTTGATTTTTGCGAGATTAATTCTAAGGCCCTTTGATTCTTGGCCTTGCCTCCACACCTGGAATTTCTCTAGTTCAGGTAGTGATTAAGCTACAGGAAGATCATCAGCATAGAGGAACTCCCAGGGGAAGCCAGTCTTAAATTCCCGTTATTGTCTGGCGGACTATGATGAACAAGAAGGGGCTGAGAACTGATCCTTATCCTCTGAATTCCTTGCTATACTCATCGCTAACCTTCAGCTTACTGACAGCATCCTTGTACATGGCTTGTACAGTTCACACCATCTATCCCTAGCTTCCACATTGACCACCAGATATAAAGGAACAGGGGTTTATTTTTGGCTAGATATTTCTCTTGTAGCTGCCTAACTAGGAATATAGCATCAGTCTTGCTCCTACCTGGCACAAATCCAAACTGCATCTCATCAAGTCTAATTCTCTCCTTAATTAGTTGAGCTATGACCCTCTCCATGATTTTCATCACCTGGTCCAGCAGTTTGATGCTTCTGTAATTATTCCTAAGGTGTCGCCATTGCCTTTGAAGCAGTTGACTATGCTGCTGATACACCAATCATTGAGTATGACTCCCTCGTGAACAATCTGATTAACTATACAGTTGACTAGGCTATATCCTACTCTGCCAGATATTTTAAGCATTTCAGTGGCAATATCTGATGAGCCAGAAACTTTCTCCTTAATTACTTTACCTACTAATCTACTGTCAATTCAGAGAACTAGCCCCTCAGTTGGGTCAATGTTTGGCAGACTCTCCTCCTCTCATTCATTTTCCACATCCAGCAGTCTTTCATAATGGCATTTGCAAGCCTCTTTCTTTGCAGAATCATTAAATGCAAGTGCACCATCATCTCTGCAGACACATTTCTTACCTACAATCTTCTCTCACACTTTTTTTTTAAGAAGAATATCATGTTGCTGGTTTTTTCTATATATTTATTGAAAGTATAATGTACCTAGGAGTATGTTTGCTAAATGAGCTTCTTCCATTCTTAAGACAGTAGCAAGTGATTTGAGTAAAATTTTGCAGCTATTTCTACCAGACTAGTGGCTATAAGTTTCCTCATGGGTTTGTCCTTCAACATGGAGGCATGGGGCTTGTTCGTATCAGCACAATTACTATTTAACCCTTTGGCATCCAGCTTACTTTATCAAATATAAATCCTTATTTATTCATTATGTTTTGAATTAATTATGCACTGCTTCACAGCTGCAAGATTTCAATATGATTATCTATTTGTAGAATGATGTTATAGCATAGATGTGAGAGGCTAGATGTCTGGTTTGAACATTAAATAGGTAGAATATTTTGGCTGGATATGACCAGTTTAAATGCGAAAGGGTTAAAATGTAATAGATGCCCCCTATCCAACAAAAAACACTTTACAAAAACTCATCACAATTATTTTATGTAGGGATTTGTCATACCATAGCACTAGTCAATATTTAACTTGATCAATTTTCAAGAATTGGCGCAGCAAAATAAATCAATAACCTGTGTCATAGAACTAGAGCTTATCACATTTTCTCCATTCCTTTTCTAAGGCATAAAATCACCAAGCACATCAAGATAATTTATGCCAACCAAGATATGACAATAACACTCTCAAGCACCTAGCAGAGATAATACACACTATCCATTATCATCAGTTTTCTATGCTGGCATGGGTTGAATGGTTTGATAGTAGCTGGCAAGCCAGAGAACTGAACCAGGCTTCAGCTGATTGTATTGGCATAGTTTCTACAGCTGGACACCCTTCTTTATGCCAACCACTTTACAGATTGTACTGGGTGCTTTATACATGGTGCCAGCACAGGTGCCTTTTACATGGCACCAAAATAGCTCCCCACTCCTGTTTAGCTAAGAAAAAGGAGTAAAACTCTATATAATGACCACACGAGTATGGTTCTTATACCTACATAGATTAAAACTTATTTTTCTCCATCTTCCAATAATTCAATCATATCTAACTTCAAAAATGATAAATTTCAGATCATTCAGGATTCAGATTGTGCCAGTCCACATAGAAAGCACCCATGCTAGTGCCATGTATGAATTGGTTGGCATAAGGAAGAACATCCTCCTGTTGAGACCAAACTAATCAGGTTGGAAGCTGGCACAGCTCCCCAGCTTGGCAACTCTGGTCAAACCAGCCAACTCATGTCAGCATGGAGAATTGATGTTAAATGATGATGATCAACATCATTCACCATTATTACTTATGACCATTTTATTTTTTTAAGTGGCAAATGAGAAAATTAAATTATATTTCATTTCTCAGTATGTATGCCCCAAAATAAGTAATAATAGTTATTCTACTCATTACCAATTGTCTTTTGAGTCAATTAGAGAGCCTCCATGCCAGTGGTTCTCAACCTGGGTCCATATACAAGATTTTGTTAACATTTTTGTTATATTTCTACATTAGGCAAATATTTTAATTTTTTTCTTTTTTTTACAAAATCCCTAATACTTAATTATAAAAATAGGATTTTTTAAAAAAAACATTAAATGGATATGAGGGTCCAGCAGAGTAAAATAGGAATCAATGGTGTCCATAGGAAAAATAGAGCTGAGACAATCTCATCCAATTGTACCTGGTTGTTTAAGAAAAGGAAGGCAACATTATCTAATGCAGTCTTGCATGAGAAACAAAATACAAGATGGAAAGCCTTCGGTTCTAGATCTATTAGAGCTTGTGATGAGTTGAACAACCAATTATTGTTTATCAGAAATTATTTGGTATTGATTTTTCTAGCTCACCATTGTGATTTACAATTTCAGTAATTTGATAAAGATATCAAGTTTTTTTTTTTTTTTAAATATATGGTTTTAATAAAAGGTGGCGAGCTGGCAGAATCATTAGCATGCCAGGCATTTCATCTGCTGCTATGTTCTGAGTTCAAATTCCGCTGGGGGTCAATAAAATAAGTACCAGTTGCGTACTGTGGTCGATCTAACTGATCTTCCCAAAAATTTCAGATCTTGTGCCCATAGTAGAAAGGATATAGTCTTAATAAGATTAAAAGTTATTTCATTTCTAAGATAATTCCTTACCTAAAAGCTGTACTGGCAAGACATATTGGGAGAAAAAGAATTATGGTAAGACAAATAGAAAATATTATAATTCAATCACAAAACTATCCATCTCAGGATGTGTGTGTGTCCACTGTTCTCTTCAAAACAATTAAGCTACATATATACAAATGATGTGAATTTGATTAAGAACAAGGGAAATAACTCACTTTTTAGGAGCCTAAATTATGTTAGAAACAATATTTTGTTGTGGTCATCAACCATTTTTGTACCATGGACTAGTTTCATGCAAGAACAGGAAATCAGACACATAAAATAATAAAAGCATAATGTACAGTTCAGTTCTTGCATATATAATACAAAAACACTGTAGACTGCAAGTAAATAAAATGAAATAAAACTTCTTGTTTTTTTAATTTTTGTTTTTTTTTCAGCCCTGTACCAAATGATGACCTGGTACTGGTCCATGGCATAATGGTTGGGGGGGGGGGCTTTGGTATCATGTATGACATGAGATAATTTACAGTCTTACTGAAAATATTTTTAATATTTACTGTCTATGAAATTCATAATAAAGCAATTTTACATCTTTTTTTCTTCGTAAAGAGGGAATCTTTGCATCTTAGTATAATACCAGTTACTCTTGTTAGGAGGGGGCAGTGGGGACTGAAAATGGAGAAGGCAAATTGCCATGTTAAATAAAATTTAAATGGTTTTCAATTTACAGATCTTGTCCAACACAATGAGAAGGAAAGAATGCATAGGTGTGTATTCTACTTCATTTTTCATGAAGTATATTCATTTGCCTTAACCTCCTTAGACCTGGGCCCCTGTGTCTAACTTTACCTTCCACCTGGGCTCCTGAGTAAAAAACTTGAGAAGACCTATTGAGTCAAGTACATAAACATTCAAAAAAAAAAAAAAAAAAAAAAAAAAAAGGAAATTGTAGTTGCGATACCTGTGCCACCTTGACTGGCTTCCATGCTGGTGGCACGTAAAAAGCACCAACCGATCGTGGCCATTGCCAACCTCCCCTGGCACCTGTGCCGGTGCCACGTAAAAAGCACCCACTACACTCATGGAGTGGTTGGCGTTAGGACGGGCATCCAGCTGTAGAAACACTGCCAGAGCAGACTGGAGCCTGGTGCAGCCTCCTGGCTTCCCAGACCCCAGTTGAACCATCCAACCTATGCTAGCATGGAAAACGAACATTAAACGATGATGATGATATATATATATAAACACATATATACATACACACATATATATAAAAATATATATATACATATACACACACCTTGTAAAGGTAGCTTCTCATGTGCTTAAATGTACACTATTTTATATTGAGAATATGTTGGCTATTGACTTTTTATACATGCTAGGCCACTGGTAGTGAAATTTCTAAAAATATTCGCTATCCTATATATTTTATGTATATGATTTTAGCACTTTGAAGATCAGCTTGGCATCTTTCATCCACTGCGGACTGAAACTGCGCTTGCACGGTGAATTTGAAAAATTATAACATATAATGATGAGACGTGTTATTTGTCTTTAAAATATATGTTTATCTTATGGCGCGGTTACTGATGGGAATTTTGCTAGCAAATTATTTTATTAGCTAAAAAAATTTGAAACTAGGTATAACTGTAAAATATAATAAGGTAAAAGTTTCTATTTTTTCATTCCTTCGAAATTCCACTTAAATGTAGTTTCGGTCGTTTTTGACTGCTTCTTCTGACGTGTAAAATTACCTGTTAAAGGTAGTTTCTCTTGTGTTTAAATGTACACTAATATATATATATATATATATCGGAGCAGAACTGTGATCAGAGGAGTTATTAACAGGCAAATCGTTTATCTCAACGTGCAATAAGTCTAGAAATTCTAACCTTGCTGTAATGCCATCACAAGGGAGAATACTCAGCTAAAAGGTAAAATAGTCAGTTTAATATACAACCATCCAATCTAGAGACAGACAAACAGATTGCATATTCTTGTAAGATTATGTGGAGATATATGTCAACAAGTGACTCTCAGGAAGCAAAACCATTAGAAAGGATGAATGCCACTAAACTTCATTCTGACTTTGAATGTTGTGCTTAGCATTGTTGTTTAGTGATAGGTCAACTTTTATCATTCCACCACTAACTAACCAATGTATCATCATCATTAAACGTCCATTTTCCATGCTGGTATGAGTTGGACAGTTTGACAAGAGCTGGTAAGCTACACTAAGATTCATTGTCTGCTCTGGCATGGCTTCTACAGCTGGATGTCCTTCCTAATTACTGAATGTACTAGGTGCATTTTATGTGACACCTGCATACTTTTTATGTGACACCTGCATCCGAGTTGCCACCAGGTAGCATGAGAGGAGGTGTTTAGAGATGGAGAAGACATGACGGTAGCAAGTGATGATGAAAGAAATTGGAGTGGATGGGAGGGAGGTATGGTAGATAGGTGAGGGCATGGAGAGAGTGCAGAGGGGCCTGCAGTAGGTGAGGGAGTTCTGATAGATTATGTGTGTATGAGAGTGGGGCAGGATCATAAAGGAAATGCCCACATGTATGGATGGTCACAAATTTACTTAGCTGCACAGAAAATCGCCAGAAGTCTCAGTCCCTTGTCATTTCCTGTGAAGCTTGAGATCTGAAGATCCTTTCTTGGCACTTCATCCCACATCTTCCTGGATCTACCCCTTGCACATTCCCTCCATAATTAGAGAGTGGTACTTCTTGGTACAGCTGTCCTCATCCGTATACAAGTAGTTTTCACCCTTACACACATCTGATTCCACTTATACCTAATCTTTCTCTAAAATCATTTACACACAGTGGAACATGCACACTGACAGTACTCATTCAGCAGAGCATGCTGACTTCATTTCTTTCAAGCCTTCACATGCCCTCTGTAGTCACAGCCCATGTTTCACTGCCATGTAGCATAGTTGTACACAGGCATCATACAATGTCTTGCACTCTGAGGGAGAAGCCTTTGTTACCAACAAAAGTAGTAGCTCTTTGAACTATGCCCAGCCTGTTCTTATTCGAGCAACTACACTTTCAAAGCATCCTCCTTCATTGCTAATTCAGTTGTGAAGCTAACAGAAGCTGACTACTACTTCTAAGAATCTACAGTGCATGCTTTCCTACTTACTAGGACTTAAGTTTTTGTTCAATTAACTCTAAGGCCCTTTGATTCAGGACCTTGTTTGCACACCTGAAATTTCTTCTCTAGTTATGGTAGTCATTTACCTATAAGAACAAAGTCATCAACTTGGAGGAGCTCCTGGCCTAGAGAACTATGACTCACAGGAGGGAGATGAGAATCAACCCTTGGTGAACTCCTACTTGTACACTAAATTCGCTATACCCATTGCTGATTTTCGCCTCACTGACAGCATCCCTCTACATGGCTTGTACAGCTCTCACCAACCACTCATCTATCCCTAACTTCCACACTTAACACCAGATAAGGGAGTGGTGGAAGCTGTCAAAGGCTTTTTCTGTGTCATCAAAAGCCAAGTACAGAGGTTTATTTTTGGCTACATTCTTCTCTAGCTGTTGCCTTACCAGGAAGATAAACATCAGTAGTGCTTCTCCCTAGCACAAAACTAAACTGCATCTCATCTAGACTAACTTTCTTTCTAATTAGGTTCGCTATGACCCTCACTGTAACTTTCATGAACTGGTTCAGTAATGATACCTCTGTAATTATTTCTAAGGCATCACCTTTACCTTTGTAGTAGTTGATTGTAATGTTGCTACACCAGTCATTGGGTATGCCTCTCTAAAGGACAACCTGATTAATTATATAATGCATGATTAATTCAAAATAATGAGAATATAAATGAGCATTACACTTATAGAGTAATCTGAATGTTAAAGGTAAATAAAAATAATCTAACCTTGTCCTCCATAAGCACGACTGGAACATTTCTCAAGCTCATCACCCACTCTTGAACTTTTAGAGCCGTCCCAATATAACTTATGATTATCAGGTGTTTTTGTTGGACGCTTGTAACCATCATGAACATGGCTATCCCAACGTTGACTTGGCACTGAAATAATTGAAGAAAGCAGTGTTTACTTCAAAATATAAAGAAAGTAACAAAAGATTTAATAGAAGCAAACCTACCAGAAATTTAATCAAAGAAATAATAATAATGATAATAATAATAATAACAATAATAATTTAAATTTAAGGTTGTTAATTAAACTGAGGCAGCATCCATTTTTTAAATCTTGTAGCAAACACTTAAGAAATGCATCTGATATTTCATTTTTTAAATCTTTCTTATTTTATTATATTTATTAAATCAATTACAGATTTCACAAATAGAAAATAAAACTCCAGTACTTTAACATTTTCAAATTAAAATATTTGCAATATAAAATAAATATATAAATATATATATTCCAATGATCTTTTAAACAACTTTTACATTTACATAATTTTTTTTTTTAAATCTCAGTCCAATATAAAGTAAAAAAGTTTATTTAGGTTTAAATAGAAAATAAAATATCACTACAGCAAAGCTTTCAGTGTGGGATACAAATTGAGTTAGCAATGAATACGCTAACAAGCAATGAATACATTAACAAGCAACAAACATGAAAGTGTGCAGAAATTGGCACAAAAGCTTACAATAAGTTACTTGCTTTCAATGTTTTGGATGCAATATTAAAAAGTGAGGTGGTGCAGCAGGAAAAAAAAGCATACTAGTATTGCAGAGAATACAGGTGGACTAGTAGAAAGACAAAACATCTAAAGCAGACATTTTCTTATTATTTTAGTTATCTAAAATCAAGAGAAAGGAAATCATATGTTATTAGGTGTCAGAGAAAGAGAAGATTATGGTTGAACTCAAATTAATAAACCTTAATATTGTTGTCAATTATCTACATCAAACTAGCTAAAACTGAACTTGGTAGATTATTAGAAAGGAAAATGTTACTTCAGAAATATTTAAGTAACACATTAACCACCAGTGGTTCCTTCACAAACTTCTGCCATATGCATCACTGGTGGTATATTTTCATAATTTGAAAAAATATTTTATTCTGTATTTTTGACAAGGTTTTGAGGATATTTAAACCTTTAGCATTCAGATTATTCTATCAAACATAATGCTTATTGATTCCCATTGATTTGAATTAATCATGCATTATCTCATATCTTCAAGATCTTGATGGTGTAATTACTTAATGTAGAATAACATTGTAAGGTAGGTGTGAGGGCCTGGATCTGGTCAGTTTGAACATAAAACAGATTAGCTATTTTGGCCGGATATGGCCGGTTTAACCCTTTAGTGTTTAAACCGGCCAAATCCGGCCCAATATATTCTACATGTTTTATATTCAAACTGGTGATATCTGGCCTCTCACTCCTAACCTACAATGCCATTCTGAAAATAAACAATCACATCATTGAAACCTCAAAGCTATAAGATAATGCATGATTAATTCAAAACAATTTGAGTTAAAAAGCATTACATTTAACAGAGTATTCTGAACACTAAAGGGTTAAATACTAAAGGGTTAAATAACACAGGTCAACAAATTTTTTCAAAATCTCCGTTTTGAAAAAATTTTTTTTACTAATTCTTCCTGTTTTTAACCTGCTAAATTCAAATCTGAAAACAGTTATGTTCTACATGCTCTAGTTTTCATGCAAATTTAAGTTTTGCATTCAAGCCATATGCAGTCAAATTAATTTCCTCCACTCCATATGAAGTTGGACTTGTCAAAGCATTAAATACTGATAGTGAATGCTTCCAACGGTTTCTGCTCAAGAAAATCAAGGCAGGTGTGTCTGATGGACTACAGATTCATATACTTGTACATGATTAAGAATTTGCCAGAAAGATGAATGACAAGGAAAGGACTACATGGCTTTCATTTGTGGTAGTGATGGAAAACTTTCTCGGTAATATAAAGGCTGACAACTATGAAACTCTTGTAGCTAATATGTTGTCAGCTTTTCGTAATCTTGGATGTAACACGAGTAGAAAATCTACATTTCATGTACAGTCATCTTGATAGATTCCCTCAGAACCTAGAAGTAAGTGACGAACAAGGTGAGGGGTTCCATCAGGACCTCAAGACCATGGAAGAGTGTAACCAAGGAAGATGGGACAAACATATGATGGCAGAGCATTAAGCGAGTTTGCCCTGAGACGGTCCACAAATGCAAGAGCTTCAAGCGCAAATTCCTGCATGAAGGGACAGCAATTGAGCTTTGCCTCATCCTAGTAACTACTGTCTTGTTTATCAATTGGTTTAATATAAACTATAACCTTTGCTCATTGGGGAAAGTGTTTCAAATTGTGTTCTAGAATAAACTTATACTATCTTGCATTTTCTTTTTTATTTAAAGAGAGTTTAATCACATATTTCTCCTAATAGACTAGGATGTCAATGTGATGAAAACAACATTTTGAGATTTAGAAATACTTTGATTGCAAAAAAATTAGAGCATTTAGTAAATACCAAGTGTTTATATCAATGCAACAAAAAATTTGTTGAGTAGTGCTACTTGTTAATCAAAGCACACACACACACATACATATATAGTGGACACTCCTGTCGTTAGACCACACAGATGATTTGTTTAGAGTGATCAAATGTTTTGTGTTCACATAAGTTCGCTCCCTCTATCAAACTGATATTACCTGTACAGGTGAACCATGTGCCACATGTCAGATGACGAAATGATAACAGAGCAATATGAAATGAAGTGTTTTGCTCAAGACCACAATGCAATGCCCAGTCTGGGAATCAAAACCACGGTCTTGCTATTATGAGTGCAATACACCTTGGTATGTGTATCTCTCTCTATATAAACGGCAGTTTGTCTGTGCGTGTTTCTGTGTGTCTGTTTTCTTGTACCCTCACCCTGACCACGGCTTTCAACCGATTCTGATGAAACTTGACACACACATAGCCCAATGTCATAATTCAAAACTAACGCAGCGAAAATTTTGAAAAGTTCCCTCAGTTCTGAAAAAAATCGATAAATTCGACATGGGGTCGAGAATCAGAAACACAAACCGCAAACTGTCTAGGGGACGCAACTCCACCTTTTTTAACTAAAAAAAAAAATTTACCATCATTTCTTTCCATCTTTTTGCTATTTTTTGGCTATAACTCTCTAAAAATGCTTTATAGTTATTTCCCTTACAAACCTGAGCAACGCCGGGCGATACTGCTAGTATGTATATATATATATATATGTGTGTGTGTGGATCTTTTTGCAGGCGCCTGTCAGTGCGCTTTGGAGTGGTTCAACTTCTCCAGGTGTCCCCGTCGTCTCAACATCTCCCCAGCCGAACCCTCGGCTCTTTGTTCCCTCTGACAACGCACTGACATCATTATTAAACCGGCCTACAAAGGTGGAGCTGTGCTGGTATGGCGCGCAGACCTCTACAGGGCTGAAGCTCTCCGCCAACTCCATGACACCTCCATCTACTGCCCTGACACCACGCCCAGCTACCAACAGACGGTCTCCTCAACCATCCACGACCTCATCTCGTCCTCCCGTCTCCCCCACACCGCATCCAACCTCATTGTCCGAACACCCACCATTTACTTCCTCCCCAAAATCCACAAACCCAACAACCCTGGCTGCCCCATCGTCTCTGCCTGTAACTGCCCTACTGAGCTTATCTCCAAATATCTCGACCGTGTCCTTGCCCCCCTAGTGGCTTCTCTCCCTTCTCACATCCATGACACCAACCATGCTCTTCGTCTTTTCAACTCTTTCTCCTTCACTCCTGGCTCCTCCAAACTTCTCTTTACAATGGATATCCAGAGCTTCTACACTGTGATCTCTCACCACGAGGGGCTGTGTGCATTTAAACACTTCCTGGACCTCCGACCCAATCCTCAACCCGACACCTCTACCCTCGTTCATCTGGTCGAACTTGTCTCACTCAACTGCTTCTTGTTCGCAGGCGAGTTCTACCAGCAGATCTCGGGAGTGGCCATGGGAATGAGAATGGGCCCCAACTATGCAAACCTGTTCGTTGGCAATGTTGAGGCCCAAATATTCTCTAGTTTCACTGGTCCCATTCCCGAACTATATGGCCGTTATATTGACGACTGTATCGGTGCCACCTCACTCTCCCGCGAACATCTAGACTCCTTCCTCTCTTTCGTCAAATCTTTCCATCCTGCCCTCCACTTCTGCACTATCTCTGACACCTGTCTCCTTTCTTGACATTTCGGTCAGCATTCATCACTCCACTCTTACCACCTCCATCCACTACAAACACACAGACTCACACTCATACCTAAACTTCTCCTCCCACCCCAAATACACCAAGCTTTCCATCCCCTATTCCTCCATCTATGCAGGCTCTGTAGTGACGACCATGACTTTCAGACTCAGTCTCAACTCATGGCTTGCCACTTCATCCTACGTGGATATCCCCTCAACACTATCCATACCGCCCTTGCCAGAGCACGTTCCGTTGACTGTGCATCTGCTCTCTTCCTCCAAACCCGCCCTGCAGTCTCCCGCCTCCCTTTTCCCCTCACCTACCACCCCACCACCCTACTTCTCCAACGCACCATTCTTCGAGCTTTCCGGCATCTTGTCCAACCTGTCCACTTCACAGAGCTTTCCTAAGCGACTCCTCCCCTCCTTCAAACGAGCCCACAATCTACGAGACCTCTTGGTCCACAGCTTCTTCCCCAACCCTACCTCCCCACCTGGCACGTTCCCCTGCTCCCGCCCACGCTGCTGCACTTGCCCTTACCTCTCCAACACCACCCTCCTCACCGGCACCCATCATCGACCCTATCGCATCATGTATGTATTATATATGCATATGTAGGTATATGATTATAGACTATGATGTGCAACCTCATTATATAACCAAGGATTGGATTGACTGATTGATTAATTAATTAGTTAGTTAGCTAATTGGTTAATAAGTTGTTTGAGATATTTAAATCTAGAGTTACCTCCCTCCATTTTTTTATTTTTATAAATAAACCCTAACTCCATCACATCTCAAATATAACATTAAAATTGGATAAATAAATAGATTGTAAGATATTTTGGAGGACTAAATGACTAAGGGGTTTATTAATTAAGTGACTTAACAATATTACATGGAGTCTTGCATTTCAGCATTTTGTAAGATGGAGTCTTGCATTTGAAACAATTTGTCAGATATAATAGATTTTGAGTATATTTTTACTGATAATGACTACAATTTGGTAATATGTAGGTATAGTTATATACAGAAGACAATATGTCAGGATTATATATATATACACATATGTATGTATGAAATCATCTACATTTTGTTTTGTTTGTTTTTGTTTTATATATATATATATATATATATTGCCTAATTTGTTTTATTTTATCGGTTATCAATTAACCAACCATAACAAAGGCAAGGCCTTTCAAAACAACAGATGACCTATTAGATTACAGGACAAAAATAACCCCTCCCCACAGGATTTCAACTACTTCATAAAGAAAAAAATAACAGAAATAAACATATTCTTTTACTTGTTTCAGTCATTTGGCTGCAGCCATGCTGGAGCACCGCCTTTAGTCAAGCAACTCGACCCCGGGACTTATTCTTTTGTAAGCCCAGTACTTATTCTATCGGTCTCTGTTTGCCGAACCGCTAAGTAACGGGGACATAAACACACCAGCATCGGTTGTCAAGCGATGCTAGGGGGACAAACACATACATATATATATATATATATATACGACAGGCTTCTTTCAGTTTCCATCTACCAAATCCACTCACAAGGCTTTGGTCGGCCCGAGGCTATAGTAGAAGACACTTGCCCAAGGTGCCACGCAGTGGGACTGAATCCGGAACCATGTGGTCGGTAAACAAGCTACTTACCACACAGCCACTCCTGCGCCTTCTATGTTTATATGAAAATATAAGTTTGTGTATTATTGTTATAATTATATAATTACAATGACGCAAACTACTGCATTAATCCTCCCTTCTAAACACATCTAATACGTATGTACCAATGAGTATGTATGTACAGAAATATATATGTTTATATGTGTGTGTGTGTGTTCCTCATGTATATAGTTTCATTCTTACATAACTAAAATAATCTTAAGATATACTGATTTTATAAATTACAATATTACTCCTCTTATAATAACTTTCTCATACCTCTGTTTATATTTTTATCTAATATGAATAATATAATGCATCTAATGATAATAATTGATTCATTTGTATGCATATACATGCACATATGCATGTACATTTAAGTGTAGGTATATGTATATTTATGTATATACCTGTATATGTAAAAGTATGTATGTGTGCATTTATATTTATAACTTAACCATATGTACTTTCTAAAATCTCTGACAAAGCCTGGAAAAACACCCAAGTATTTTCAACTACTAATTACTTCAATCTACTGGAGGGATAAAGGTAGAATGAGGTATTTTTGCCTCTTGGCCGAAACAGCTGTAAGATATTATCCCAATTTCTATTGCTATATGTTATATATTTTAATAATTACTTATAATTTTATATTTTATATATTATATATGGAAAGTATATGTTATGCATGTATGTATATTGTTATAATTGTCCTTTTAGTAAATAAATAAATTGACATAATATATCTAAAAGTTGATGAATACCACCTGTTGATCCCCTCCATTTTCTTATATATATATATATATATATATATATATATATATATGTACGTATCAGGCAGTTATTTTGAGTTTGATTTTAAGACTGTATGGCCATAAATTTTTCAGCGGGCCATGGCGCCATGAGAGAAGCGTCCAAATTTTAAGGAAAAAAAGATAGAGTTGAATTGCATAAAATCTAGAGCTTCCACAAAAAAACTTCAGATTTGAATTCAGCATGCTCAAATGAGTTAAGAATAAGTGTTGGTATTAATGCAACAAAACTGTGTTTCCCTGTGAATGTAAGTGCTAAAATATTAAAGTTTAATTATGAAAATGCAAAAAAAAAAAATTACATTTCTTTGTATTTAAACAGAATGCAGTGTGACCAGAAATACATGGCATCACCAGTAAAGTCTAGTAATGAGCCATGGCAGTTAACATATTCATCTTGATATTTTAAGTTAAAAACTTTTTTTTTACAAAAGCTTTGAAAAAACATCAAAGAAAGAAGGTGTGCATTTTGCAGACATTTTATAATTTATATCTCTCTTGCTTTCTCTGGTAGTTATTTTGCTAAATTCTTCATTATTTTAAAAGTTATTCGATATAAGGATAGTGTATTCAATAGAAATATGATAACAAAAGAATAAAAGCTTTAGAAAAGGAATTTTCAACTCAAAACATCAAGACTCAAGACTAAAATATTCCGAAGATTTTAACATATTTGTTACGGCTATTTTTTCTTTATATTTATTGATCTATCTCCATTGCTATCACCTATAACAGATTATCATAAGTGGTAATTTAAGAATAAATCTCAACAAAAGTAGAAAGAGAAGAACAAAACAGAATATAAATCAAAACAGCACAAACATGAGCATTAAATGGTTATTGACAACCACATGAGACTTAACCCATAAACAGAACTACTTCACAGCACCTATTTTACCATGTCCATAACACACACACACACACAAACTACAGCCTGATGTAAATGTCTACTGTTCTATATTTTAGAGGTGAGGAATTCAGTACATTACTTACATAGGGCGGATATGTGTCTTCATCTTGTTTGCTGTTACCACATTGCAGCTGATTTACTCTCCACCCTTCATCAGGTCTCCTGGTAGAATTTTGAACCCAGGGCTGGGTTCAAAATTATACAACAAACAATGTGAGGACACATATCTGTCCTCAATGCAAATAATGTAGATGTATAGGTTTTTTTTTTTTTAGCCTAACAGTATTTTGTGAATCTATTACTTATTACCATTTTTTTGCATTTACGTAGTAACCATTCAATGTAAAATTATTTCATTCCCCTCATCACATTGGTTTCAAATTTTGACACAGGGCCAGCAATTTCGGAGAGGGGCTAAGTCAGTTACATCAACCCCATTGCACAACCGGTACTTATTTTATCGACTCTGAAAGGGTGAAAGGTAATGTTGATCTCGGCAAAATATGAACTCAGAAATGCAAAGATAAACAAAATGCTACTAAGAACTTGGCCCAACAGGCTAACGATTTTGCCAGCTCACCACCTTTCTTTCCCCTCATTACATTAAAGACTCAGTCAACAACCTGCATGACTTGACCAAATCCATAAATTTTTCGGTCACTGGAAAAAAAAAAAATCTGATTTTCTCTGTTCTGCAAAGGATGATAATAGAGATAGCTTATCTAAAGCAACAGAATTATTGGCTGCTTTAAAAAAAACACACCATTTCAAATAGTAGTAACGCATGAACAAAAAACTATCAAGAAAAGAGATAACAATTGTGACTAGAACTTTGTTATTAAATCGTGGTATACAAAGAGATAACTGCCAAGTTGCTTTCTAAATAAATGCTCAGAATTCAAATGTTTAAATCCAGAATCAATTCCACCTTTTCATCAGATCAATTCAATAAAATTGGTAGTTGGCAGTCAAAGAGTATGGTGAACCTCAAGAGAATGATTTTATAAAAGAAATTTCAAGTCCCAGTAAGAGAATAATCAGAGGCAGTCACAATAAAATGAATGAAATTACTGATGGGTAGAGAAGTAGCACACACACTAAGCTGCAGTCACATTCCAGAGAATGTGCATTACCTTCTCCTCCAAGACCATCAGCTTACACACCTTCATGCCAGTGAGACATGGACGAGCACTGGGGAAATAGACGGAAAGCTAGATGTCTTCCATCAAAGATGCTCGAGATGGATTCTGTGAACATACTGACAAGAGCACATAACCAATGAAGACATTCTAAAGGAAATCGACAAAAGACCACCATGTGAAATCATCACGGAATGAAGGTTGAAACTAGCTGGACATATAGTTTGGTTACCAAAACAATACCATTCTGAAACAGCTTTCAGAAGGATACAATGGAGAGAGAAATTCTTCTCCTTCATTGTGTCTGTCTGAAAGCTGTTTCAGAGAAGACCAAAAACTTTATGACACACCTCATTGATAAGCAAAATGCGAAATGCTAATATTGCATGGGTGGAGGTAAAGAAAACTGCAGTCAGCAGAAACCTGAGTGTAAGCTTGCAGCCCCATGTGCTCGAGAGCACAGGAGCAACACACATACTGATATATGTATATATATAATATATATATATATATATATATAATCATCATTTAACGTCCCTTTTCCATGCTGGCATGGGTTGGATGATTTGACTGAGGCCTGGCGAAGCAGCAGCTGCACCAGGCGCCAATCTGATCTAGCAAGGTTTCTACAGCTGGATGCCCTTTCAAATGTCAACCACTCCAAGGGTGTAATGGGTGCTTTTTACATGCCACCAGCACAGGAGCCAGTCAGGCGGGCCTGGCATTTATCATGTTCAGATAGCACTTTTTACATGCCACCGGTACAGGGGCCAGTCAGGGGGTATTGGCATTGGCCACATTCGGATGGTGCTTTTTACATGTCACATATATATGTTACATCATTAAAACTAAAATACTGACAGCACAAAGCATATCTATAAAACAAACAAAAACATAAAAACCAAATAAAAAGAGTCAAAGATTACTTTTTAATAAATGCATCTGGTTAATTTTCAAGTTCTAAGCATGGAATTCTTTACACAACAAACTTGTAATTCTTAATATGAATGTTGTCATAACAAAAGTGTTAACACTTTAGTAAACACCAGGAATTTCTTAATTCAACTTCCAAAATGAAGTCTTTTTGTCACAAGACCACAGACTCCTTACAGAAACACTGATCTCTTTCACTGAAACTTCCATGAAAACTTATTTCCATACCTTACAAGATATTCACCAAAATCTAGCCAACACATTTGTCTACAATATCAAAATACATAAGAAACTAAATAAGTTTCCATGACTGTGTGGTAAGAAGCTTCCTTACAAACCACATGGTTCCATGTTCAGTCCCACTGCATGGCACGCTGGGCAAGTGGCTTCTACTATAGCCTTGGACCAACCAAGGCTTTGTGAGTGGATCTGGTAGATGGAAACTAGAGGAAGCCTGTCGTATGTGTGTGTGTGCGTATCTTTGTTATAACAATTGGTTTAGTGTGTTTATATCACCATAACTTAGCAGTCCAGCAAAAGACCAATAGAATAAGTACCAGGCTTTCAAAAACAAAAATACTGGGGTCGATTCCGTTGAGTAAAAATTCTTCAAGGCAATGCACCAGCATGGCCAGTCTTATGACTGAAACAAGTAAAGGATTTTAAAAAATGAGTTGACAAAATTATATTCTTTTTCTTCTTCAAGAATTACTCCCCTTCTACAGCATATTTCACCTTTCTTTTTAGCAGACCAAAAATATGCACAAGAAGCATGCGTACATTCCCACTTTACTTTAGATATTTTGAGCTATTCTCTTAACCACTCTTCCATCATACTTTACAAAACATCCTCCTCCAGACAGGATTTACAAGAGTCTGGTTATTGACATCTGCAGGTGTTTGAATTTGCATTAAGTGAACTAGAACAAGTCATTTATAACATCACAAAACTCACTGCATTATTTTCACTTCACTTCCCACTTCTTCAGCTTAGTGATAGTTTTTAACCCTTTCGTTACTGTATTTATTTTGAGATGCTCTGTGTTTCTTTCAATTACTTTAAATATAAGAAAGAATTTAGTAAAATAACTTAGTTATCATTCAGCTAGTGTTAGGAACATAAATTGTGACTAAGGTTTAGTGGAAGATTCTAATTAAAGCCTTAAGAAAACAAGGCATTTGTACAACAGAGCCAGAGCCGGTTTCAGCCGGGTTGGTAACGAAGGGGTTAAACATTTACTCAAATGTTTGAATAGGTGTAGGCATGGCTGTGTGGTAAGAAGTTTGCTTCCTAACCACAAGGTGCCAGCATCAGTCCCACAGCCTGGCACCTTGGGCAAGTGTCTTCTACTATAGCCTCAGGCCGACCAAGGCTTTGTGAGTGGATCTGGTGTTGGTGTGTTTGTGTCCCTGTAACTTAGCAATTCAGAAAAATATAGTAATATAATAAGCAGCAGACTTGAAAAAATAAAGCAAGTAGTGAGGTTGATTCATTCAACTAAAATTCTTCAAAAGCAGTATCCCAGCATAGCCACAGTCTGCTAGCATTCTCTATAAACAAACCTAAGACCAGGTATATATTTCAGCAGCTTATAACCACATCTGACTCTACTACAACAAAAAAACTGTACTTAAAATCAGGAAAGACAAGATCAAGACAAGGTTTTCTATCTACACACAAAACCCACCCAACACATAGCAAGAACTTTTTATAGTGTTAGATACCAGTTATTCTTAGTATTCTAGATACCAGTGCAAAGCTTAACACTTTGAATCCTTTAAACTCTATCTGTTAGCTATCATACGAAATGCTAATTAAGACTCAGACTAACTTGCAAAGCATGGATGTGCAATAAAAATTACAACAAAGTACATTAAAGATATATTATTCCTACCAGACTGATTCATGGAATACAAATGTGTGTGTTTGCATAAATATGTGCATGTGTATATGCACATGTATATATTAATATTCGTGTGTGCAGATATATGCATTTATATGTATGTACATACATGAATATATGTATAAATGTATACATACACGTTTAGATGTAAGTATGTATGTATGTGTGTGTGTATACATACACGTTTATGTATGTGTGTGTGTGAATACATACATGTTTGGATATATGTATATATATATATATATATATATATATATATATATATGCAGACATACATGTTTAGACATATGTATGTGTGTACACACACACACACACAAAACACACGTGTGTGTATATACATGTATGTGCATAGTTGGGTAGATAAGAGATGAGAATGGGTAAGAGGTAAAGAGAAGTAGAGAGAGACGTACACTCATAATTATAGGGGTTAGCCATTTTGCAGGAAGAAAGGAGGAATATTATGCGGAATATCATGCTTAACTATAGATCTACTTTAGAAAAAGTGAGGAGGAAACAAAATATTAGGCAAAAAAAATATATATATACAAAGTGTGCGATGGAATATTAAAAAATGAACGGTGCCCATCAGTAAAAGATAAATGACCCAGCTCAGCCGCAGCTAAGAAAACCAACTTACCAGATTGTCTGGCATGCCTGCTCTCCATATTGGCTCTGGAGTGTCTGTTGGGCTCAGCTGACAACATTGCCCCTTTCTCATTAACCCCAGAGCTTTTGTTCTCTCGCTCAGCAAGAGACAACACAGATCTTCCTGATGACTTGGAAATTCTATTCTCCATATATGAAGAGGACTGATTTTTGTGATAGTAAGGTTGATTGGAACTATCTAGAGATTTAGAAAAGCAGTCTATTAAGTGTCTCTTAGAATGGCCATCAGTTCTCGTGCTGGATATTTGAGCAGAGCTTGGAAGCGATGATAACCTATTTACAGTGCTTGCAGTACTACCAGCAGATTTCTCACTTGAACATCCAACCGGATAGCTCAAGGATTTTTCGTTAGAGTTCAAAATTTTATTTTTGGCAGGATTATCCTTGACGGTGCTAACAGAAGTCTTTGTGGACCCCTCTCCTGTGGACCATGTTAAACCCTCTGTTACACAGCCATTGTTTCCCTTTTCAACAACTGGCCTCGGTGCCTTTGTAGTTTGACTCTTTACTATGTGTCTCTGGTGTGATGGAAGTGGTAAGAGAGGAGGCTCAGCTGGACCTTGTAACAGTGATAACACCGAATCAACGGTTTCTTTGCTAACTTTCTGGTTGGCCTGAGAACCAGTATGACCTTTGGAGAGCAGTTCCTTTGAAGATTCAGAAACTGTTTCCCGACTGGAAGAAGAAATTAAACTATTCCTAGAAATGTCAACAGCGCTAAAATTCTCTTTAGTCCTTTCAACCCACTCATACTCGGAAGAATCTATTTTTAAATCTTTTTCACGGAAAAGCTGAGCTGCAGAAGGATCTTCGATACGATCATCACCAAATGATAGTTCTCTTTTATGCTTGTGCTTTTTATGTCTTTTCTTTCTTGGTGATCTTCCATCAACATCCTCCTCCTCCTCAATTTCCCCACGGTTCTGTCTGTTCTCTTCCTTGTGACGCTTTCGTTTGTGCTTTTTGTGTTTTTTGTGTGAATGTCGGCCACTAACAGCAGAAATTTCAGCATGGCTGGTGTTAACAAGTGTGTTATGTGGCGTAGTTATCACTATAGGAGTTGGACAAGAAGTTACAACATTAGTGACATTAGAAGTATTAAACATGGTTGACTTTGATTTTACAGGTTCTGATGGCTTTCCAGTATCTAGTTCACTTGTAGACGGAGGTGTTTTCTTTGGTTCCTCTTTAACAGAAATTGTCGATGTCTGTTGGTTACAATTTTCCTTTGGCAACAAGTCAACAATATTAGAAGAAACTGTAGTTGAAGTAGAACACTCCATCACTGAGCTACTGTTTCCAGATGTTGTCTGAATGCCACTGTCAGAAACTGACTTAGAAATAGCTTCTCTTGTTCCTTCCAGACAAGATTCATCTAGTAAATTACTACTACTACTACTATTATTATTATTATTACTATTATTATTGTTGTTATTATTATTATTATTATTACTACTACTACTACTACTGGCCAAACTCTCTTTACTTGTGACACTCCAGCCTGCTGGTTGCCACTCAGGTTTTGTACTAGTCGAGACACTGCTTTTATCAAACACATGCCAATCTGTTGCACAATTTGAACTAGTGATAGCAGTCGATGCTGATGCCGATGAAGATAAGCTAGGTGAAGATTCTTGAGATGGAAGAAACAAGTTTGCAGGTTTCAGTTTCCCTGTAGCAGATGTATCTAAAGGTTGTGAAACTCCAGCAATGGCAACAACTGAGGTAGCTGTTGAACAGACGGTACTAGAGGTACTTTTTTCCACAGGAGAACATTTTGACTGTGAATGTCGACTGTGCAGCTTCAAGGTCAAATCCTTGTGTCTTAAAGAAGAAGATAAAGAATATCTATCAGGAGAACGAATATCTCGAGAGTTAGTTCTTTCACGATTAGTTGTTTCTAAAAGGTGAGTGTTTCCTGGAACAGAGGTGGTGGCATTTAAACTCTGGTCAAAAACCACTTTATCATCATTAGAAGATAAATCTAACTTAGTTTCACTATGTTTAAAGGTTTCACTACTAGCTTTGTTCTTTTGATGTACGTGAGGAGGTGAACAGATAGAATTGCTTTTGTTCTCCTGATCAGATTCAGAGTCACCAGTATAAGGAACCAGCTTGGAGACCTCCTCTTCATGCTTGCTCACCACTTTAATGCTTCCATTAGCAGGTTTTTCAATTGTGGTTACAATACCATTTTTTATCTGCATTACAATCCTAGGTTTGGCGTCCCCAGTCTTACTGCTGCGGTCAGAAGCTGACTTGGTGCCATCTGCTTTTGCAAAACTACTAATACCAAAAGAGATTTTATCACGTTTGTCTGGCAGTGGAGTAGCCTTTGAAGCATTGCTATTGCCAGTGTCTACCAAAGACTTTGGGGAATACAAGGTCTGAAGTGTATTGTTCTTGCGTTGAAGTGCCGTGCCAACATCATTCAGCACTGGAGACCCTGGAAGTAAACCAAGTATGCTTAATAAAACAGCCATGAAAATCATGACATGAGGAAAATTTAACTAAAACATTAAGCAAACTGGTATAGTTGATGCACTGCTCCTCTATAAGAGAATTGGCAATGTTACGGCTTAATTAGGACACTAAAATTAGCTGTAAAGTACTAGAAAAGTGTTCCATGCCTTGGTAATCATTGAATAAGAGAGAACCTGGTAAAACTGGTCTAAAACTACCCCGTCTAATGCAACAAGACTATATCACTTATTTAATGAAATACTGAAGATACCTTTTCTTTTTAAAGTCAAGAAATACTGAAAGCTTAGCTTGTTATTAATGGAGCATAGCCATCTAAAGTAAACTCAAAACTGAGTTGTTAAAATAAGATTGAGTTTGAAAAAAAGAAATTGTGAATTTGCACTTATAAATTAAAATGTATCATTTCTATACATTCGCCAAAAAAATTAAAAACAAAAAAATCAAAGATCACTTATGTAATGCTTAACAGACAGATATTAACGATTGAAAACTTGGATATGAATCATCCAGTTTTTTAGTGCTTACTTATAAAATACAAATATACACAGACACACAAGTTACAAATATATTAAATAACTAAACAACATATCAAGGAATGCAAGAAGATAAAATGACTTAAGACAAGGTAAACATGAGTAGTTAAGACAATTTAATAATAGGTGTGGCCACAGCCAACTGGCTGGAACCAGTAATGGTCTAATATTTGCAGTAATTAGTAATCAGTGAAAACAAAAATTGAAAATTAAATATCCAAATTGACAACTGAATGTAATACACAGGGGATCAGCAGTAAATGATTATCAACTTTATTTGACTTGGAAGATTTTCAGCAGGGAGGCAGAGAAACTTACAAAGACCTACCTTGTTATAGAATAAGAAATTACAAACGGTAAAAAGCATTCCAATTTATACCATCATTTAAGATCCAATACTTTCATTCTACAGATTAGCATCCTTTTTTTTTTTAAAAATAAAGTTCAAGATTAGGGACATCTTTTAAATACAAAGAAAAAAAAAACTGTATCCTTGAAATTATAAGAATTGTATGGGAAAACTTTCAGGCAGTAGGCAAGCAAAAATTGTAATTACTATCCAGAGTTCAGTTGAAATGCAAATAGAGACTAACATCTAGAAATTAAAATTCTCATCAAGATGTGGTTGACCAGCCCTCATCATGTCACCACCTTCGATAAATATAACTAGAATCAATAATGAAGTGTGATACTAGTCAAAACAATAGCTGCACAGCAAATGAAAAATCTCTTAACTATTTTAGTTGAAATTTAAAACACTATTTTTAGAATAATATCTCATCAACAAAATAATCCTTCATTGATGACTACAGACAAACATTTTGTAATCTCACTTTATAATATTAAAAAAAAAAGTGAAAATTAAATTTAAAAAGAAAACTTACTGTGGGACCCATTTACAACTCTAAAATTAGTTTGTAATGCTGGCATCTGGGGACCAATAAAATTTCCCTGAAAAAGAACAAAGAACTTGAATTTATTAATTCAGGAGAAAAAGGCATAAAGCAAAAACAAGATTTTCTTAAAAGGAAATATTTAAAAATGGTTTCATATGTTCATTTACCAACAACAATTTTCATATAACTGATATTTTTAAGGAGCATTCAAGATTACTGTCATATGTAATGCTTATCTATTCACATTGTTTCTCTTTTTAGAATGAAACTGTTGGGAAGGCATGAGAGGCTGGATCTGGCCAGTTTGAACATAAAACAGGTAGAATATTTCAACCTGATAAAGCCAGTTTAAATGCTAAAGGATTAAGTGTCAAGAGTTAGGTTGAATTTCAAGTTTGCTACAACTGTGACATTTGTGGCACAATAAAAAAATTCTGCTTGCATCAATCTGCCAAGCTGATAGAGCATGCCACAGTTCAGTGCTTAATGTAAGAAATGATATCATTATCCATTTCACTAACGATGTGCATATGTCTAAACTTGCATTAAACCTCTTGCTATCAGAGGAAAATGTGTAAAGTCTAGCTGATAAGCAGTAATATTTCATTAATTTTATGAAATTTATCAGATACGGATGTGGTTGCATGGGTCAGAGGCAAATTTCCTATAGCTGGATGCCCTTCCTGTCACCATCCCTCACTCATTTCCAAGCAAGATAATATTTCCCTATGGCCAGAAATGAGGGACTCCCTTTCTTCAACAGTATTACAGCAGTGCTTGTTTTTAACTATTCTGTGATGTGAAGACAAGGAGACACACACACACACACACACACACACACACACACACACACAGAGTGAAAGAGAGAGAGGTAATGAGGCATATAAACATAATTAGGCTTGATAGACATACAATCTACATATATTCAAAAAGATGGTGAAGACGTAACAGGGAAGGGGCAAGGGCTATATGCCACAGGGAGATGTGTATAGTGAAGTGGACTAAAGATTGGAGAGGGTGAGTTGGTGGATGGCTTTGCAAGATTTTGAAAAGTGGGAACTAGGGGACAGGATGTAATGAGTGCGCACTGATAGAGGGAGGAGATATTAGGAGGATATGGTGTGGAAAAGGGCCTAAACGGGTACATATTGTGAGAAGGTAGGTACGTGAGGGAGAAAAATTTTTAAAAAAATTTTTGTATCAAAATTTCTCAAACAAATACAACTCATATAAATGCTTATTACAACCAGTCATCAAGAAGGATTAAAGCATACATTTTTATTAATGGTTATTATTATAATGTTAAAATTATTGTAAGTAGCACCGACATAATTAAATGTGTAACTGGAGTGACAGAAACAATGGACTATTTAGTTAGATTACTTAACATGCTGAATTTAAAACCTACCAAAGCCAATTTGACTTTTATTCTTTAGTAGTTGATAAACTGAGGCAATTAGGACAGCTGTGTGAAGATATGTATGGACGAGGACAACTGTGTGAAGAAGTGCCAGTCTCTAATGGTGGAGGGAACTTGTAGAAGTGGTAGACCCAGGGAGACATGAAACAAGGTGGTAAAGCATGATCTTCAAACGTTGGACCTCATGGAGGAAATAACAAGTGACCAAGACCTTTGGCAATGTGCTGTACTTGAAAAGACCCATCAAGCCAAGTGAAATCACAGTTGTGGCCGATTCCTGAGTCACGTAACTAGCACTCGTGCCAGTGATACATAAAAAGCACCCTTCCAGCTTCAGGCCTCAGGGAGGCAGTGACTGAGACTTTTGGCAATATACTATGCTTGAGAAGACCTGTCAAGCCAAGTAAGATCGCAGTCGTGGCCAATGCCAGTGTTTAGTAACTGGCATGTAAAAACCACCCACTACACACTTGAAGTAGTTGGCATTAGGAAGGGCATCCAGCTGTAGAAATCTTGCCAAATCAGATTGGACTCTGGTGCAGTACTCCAGCTTTCCAGTCAAACTGTCCAACCTATGCCAGCATGGAAAACGGACGTTAAAGGAAGATGATGATTTTAACACAACCAATTAGCTAAAATATAGCTGCAAATTACCACTACACATTTATAACTTATTTATACAATCTTCCATTTCTTCTCTTTTGAATCTAACATCTGCTCTTTGCTAATAATAGCAACAGCTCTTGTAAACTGTCCGGCAACTTGATAGCATCTACCACTGGTTAATATTTGATAATGCTTGAATATAAACGTTAACATTACGAAGAGTGTCACCACAACAACAATACTACTCATGAATAATTAATTCACTTTCATGACATATTAATAAGCAAGACATGTAATACTACAAAGATTGGCACAGTTGTGTAGTAAGAAGTTTGCTTCTTATCACATGGTTACAGGTTCAGTTCCACTGAGTCGAACCATGGGCAAGTGTCTTCTGCTGTAACCCTGAGCTGACCAAAGCTTTGTAAGTGGATTTAGTAGACAGTAAACAGAAAGAAGCTTGGTGTATATGTGGGTCTGTGTGTATGTGTTTTTGCATTTTTCCCCACCATCTTGAGACAAGCAATGTTGATTTGTTTGCATTCTTGTAACTTAGCATTTTGGTAAAAGTGTATGATAGAGAAAGCACTAAGTTTTAAAAAGCACTGGGGGCATTTTGTTTGATTAAAACCGTTCAGAGTGGTGTACCCCAGCATGGCCACAGTCCAATGACTGAAACAAGATAAAAGATATTTTGAGATGAAAAAGGTTTTAATATTTACAGCTACATGTGAAATATAGAAAATACTGAAACATTTTTATCCCTAACAATCAAAAAAATAATCATATTCACAAAAGAGATTTGGATTTCTTGTCAAGACCCAGAGATATTCCAGCCCTGGGCAATTACTGATTCCTTGTTCTCAGTTTCTCATCAAAAACTCCTCCTCTTCAGAAAAATAAAAAATACGAAAAAACTGTTGGATGGTAGATGCTAAAAAGAGGTTAGATCAAAATAATTATTAATGGCAATCAACTGCCATAGACTAGGATTAAATTACTGCACTAACATGAGAAATTGGCAGACAACGTGCAGCCAAAATTTATAAAAGAAAAAATAAATTAGTAATTTTGTTTTCTAAATACTTACTGCAGCTTTTTTTTCTTTGCAACGAAGATAGAACAACATATAAGCCTCTGATTCAAACACTCGTGAAGCACTCACTTCTGTCACCTAAACATAAAGAGAGAGAGAGAGACTGACAATTACCAGGGATAATCTTTATAACATTACAAACACACACACACATATATATATAAAGTTAATCCAAACATGAAAACACAAAGAGAAAACACAACAATGCGAAGATGTGGAACAAATATAGTATTATTGGATGCTCAGGAAGGAAGGGAAGAAGGAGGGTTTTACGTTTCGAGCAGAGCTCTTTGTCAGATACATAGGAAAAGGAAAGATCCAGAGAAGGGAAGACAGGAAAAAAAAAAAAATTGCCAACGGTACACACACGGTCACATTTTGATATATATATATATATATATATACACACACACACACATGTATTGCAAATATATACATATTTCCATACATGAAAGTTGTAATGTATTTTATATACCAACAAATTCACAATAACTATAGGAAATATATTCTGTGCTGATATACTGAAAAACTGACATATAGTGATATATTTATTATTCTTAAACAAGAATATTGTTGACAGAGACTTGGAAGTTTCAGCCAGTCAAGCCATTGTTAGACTGCAATGCATAAGAGTTACTACTGGCTTTATATACTCTCTATTCTGAGTACGTGAGTTTGAATGGAGTGGTAATTAGGTTTGAGCATGGATAGCCTTGCAATATATTATGTGTTTTAACAAGTTTTTGTCATATATAAAGAGGGTATATTATGACAAATCACTTATTTAAAGTTCCAGTCAGTTCATTTCCAAAATGCATTAATCTTTGACAGCATGGGTATACTAATGTGTGTGCACATACATAGTAATACCAAACAATTAATTTTAATATCTCTTAAGACATCATCACTGTTGCAACATCCACTTTTCCATGCTTGTATAGGTCAAATGGAATTTGTTGAGGCAGATTTTCTATGGCTGAATGCCTTTCTTGTTGCCAACCTTCACTTGTTCCCAAAACCAGACATACTTTTCACAGAAGACTGGAAACAAAGGACACCACTTGCTTGACAGTGACACTTGATTACAACTCTATCGTGCTATATCAAAACAAAGAGACAGTAACACACACAAAGATGAACTTCTTTCAGTTTTCATTTAACATATCCACTCCCAAGACTTTGCTTAGTCTAATATTGGGGTATATAAACCCATTGATAGGGGGTGGGGACAAAAAATAAAATTAAGGGTTTATATGCCCTAATATTAAACTATTTTTTGTAGTCTATATACAGAGAAAGTTTATAATTATATTTTTCAGAAGTAATTTTTTAAGATAACATTTTACACATTTTGGAGCAAAAACATTAAAATTACATTTTTTGAAATGAATTGTAATTGCTTAAGAAAAAAAGCAATTAAGTCTAATTATAATCCTTTCTATTACAGGCACACAGCCTGAAATTTAGGGGAGGGAGATAATTGATTACATCGATCCCAATGCTTGACTAGTACTTAATTTATCAACCCTGAAAGGATAAGTCGACCATGGCAGAATGTGAACTCAAAACTTAGTGACAGACGAAATACCTCTAAGCATTTCACCCGGCGTGCTAACAATTCTGCTAGCTCACCACCTTTAAGACCGTAATAATAATGCCTTATATTTCAGCTAAAAAATTGGCATAATAACTAAAAAAAAAATGTGGCAGAGTGGTAAGAAGTTTGCTTTCTAACCACATGGTTCCAGGTTCATTCCCACTGCATGGCACTTTGTTTGAGCAAGTGTCCAAGTGTCTTCTACTATAGCCTCAGGCAGACCAAAGTCTTGTGAGTGAATTTGGTAGACAGAAACTGAAGAAGTCAGTCATGTGTGTGCGTTTGTCCCCTACTACTATTTGACAACCAGTTTTGGATGTGTTTGCATCTCAGAAACTTAGCAGTTCAGTAAAGGAGACCAAAAGAGTAAGTACCAAGATTAAAAAAAAGAGTACTAGGGTCATTTCATTCAACTAGAAACTCTTTAAGGTGGTAACCCCGGCATGGTCTCAGTCAAATGACTGAAACAAGTAAAAGATAAAAGATACATAGTTGCATCTTCTGATATTTCTGTATTTGTAACACAGATGAGAAAACAATCAAATGGTAGTGCACAAGTCTCCAACAACAGCAGACAATACAATATAGTGATTTTAATATTAAGCTGATATCTGGACTGTATGTGGTTCAGTTAACAAATGTAGTTTAGCTTTAGCTTGTATGTTAATGCTTGATGTACACATGTAATGAATCAGGTGATACAAAACAGACTGAGAAACAGAAAATAATTTACTTACCGAACTATCATTCATGCAATACCAAGATTGGTTGGAAGGCCGTACATATGCAAAATAATGACCAGATGTACAGGAATGACCAGTATGTACAAGTACAGCATAGAGTTTATACATCAGTGATTCACCCTGAAAGAAGAAAAAGTTTGAAGTAATGGTTAAAGAATCAATCAGTTGAAATCTTGAGCAACTGGAGAAATTCTGATTCAGCTAATGGCTTAATGCTTTAGCATTCACATTAACCTGTCAAAAGTAATGCTTATTGAATTAATCATGCATTATCTTGCAAGATTTGAGATTATGATGATGTGAATGTTTCATCACCAGTTAACATCTGTTTTCCATGCTGGCATGGGTTGAATCATTGAACAGGAGCTAGCAAGCCAGAGGGCTGCACCAGATTCCAGTCTGTTTTTGGCAAGGTTTCTATGGTTGGATGCCCTTACCAATGACTTTACAGAGTGTACTGAGTGCTTTTTATGTGACTCCAGCATGGACACATTTTATGTGGCCAATGTCATTTTTAGAATGACATTGTAGGACTGGTGTGAGAGGCCAGATCTGGCCAGTTTGAACATAAAACATGTATAGTACTTTGACCAGATATGGCTAGTTTAAACACTAACAAGTTAGCTCTACTTCAGTGCTCTCTGACATTACTTCCACTCACAAAAATTAGGACAAAATAAGCAATCATCCACTTCATGGTATTCCAGTCATAACAATGCTGCCAATTCACCAAATTAAATCATATCCACAGATATCCCTTGTTTACTGGACAATGCCACAGACAGTCTTGCCAAGTAGTATAGAATAACAGGAAGTAGCAGCAAGTTGAAAGAACATGCAGAGTCTTAGTAAGTAGGAAGGCAAACAAATCACAAATGCCTTCAAGTAGATGGCCCTGTTCGATCTGTAGAAAAATTGTAGGTAGAAACTCCATAAGATGCACCCAGTGTAAGCTTTGGACATATGCAAGCAATTGAGTTAGAACTGTGCCAAGCCAATGAAGATTCATTTTGGCAAGTACACTAACACACACATATACATGTATACAATATTTGCTAATAGTACAAATACCCTGCCTCAATATATTCAAGAGGCTAGATTAGTAGAAACAACCAGATAGAAGTGGTCCCTTACCTGTCTAATACTCATATAAGGACGAAGATTAAGTTTCTCTGGAAAGCTGATGTGCCGGACAATTTTGCCAAAGTACCGGTTGTAATCAAATCTGAAAATATTGCAACAAATTAATTGAAAAATATATAATGAAAAATGTTTTTGACAGTTAGTAAGAATATTCTGTGGTCTGACAGTCAAAAGACAAACAGTGTGTTAAGAGAACAAGTAGAAAGAACAATTACAGTTCAGTTTTAATGATAAACTAAATCAGAGGCTGTCAACCATTTTTTTTATGCCTATGGACCCCTCAGATTCCTATTTTACTCATATGGAGCCTCATAGCCATTTAATTTTTAAAGAACTCTATTGTTTTTTATAATTAAGTTGAATCACTACCAGAACTAGACAAGTTCCAGGTATAGAAGCAAGGTCTAGAACTGAAGGGTCTTAGAGTTAACCTAGCAAAAACCAAAGTCTTAATAAGCAGGATGGCGAACAAATCACAAATCCTTCAGGTAGATGGCCCTGCTCGATCTGTAGAAAAGGGGTAGGTAGAAACGCCATAAGATGCACCCAGTAAAAGCTTTGGACAAATAAAAGGTGCACCAATATCAGAAGAAGGTTAACTGGGAAAATTGCTTTTGTGAGTGGAAAATGCACAGGTGCAATAAACACCAAAAATGCACAGAAAATAGACTCTATCAGCTGTCAATGAGATAAGCTAGAGGTAGTAGATAGCTTCTGTTATCTGGGTGACCGAATTAGTAGCAGAGGTGGATGCACCAAGAGTGTAGCTGTGAGAATAAGATAAGGCTGGGCAAAGTTCAGAGAGCTCCTACATCTACAGGCAACAAAGGGCCTCTTTCTCAGAGTGAAAGGCACATTGTATGATACCTGTGTGCGAATAGCTATGCTACATGGCAGTAAAACATGGTCTGTGACAGCCAAGGACATCTGTAAGCTTGAAAGAAATTAAGCCAGTATGCTTCGCTGGATGTGCAATATCAGAATGCATGTTCAACAGAGTGTAATCTTTGGCATTAGGTATGGTGTGCAAGAAAGCCTACTGCGCTGGTATGGTCATGCGATGCATATGGACAAGGACAGCTGTATAAAAGAAATGCTGATCTTTCACTGAGGAGGGAACCTGTGGTAGAGGTAGACCCAAGGAGACAAGAGACCAGGTGGTGAAGCATAGTCTTCAAACTTTGGGCCTCGTGAAGGCAATGACTAGTGACTGAGACCTTTGGTGGTATGCTGTGCTTGAGAAGATGCATCAAGCCAAGTGAAGTTGTAGACATGGCTGATGCTTGTATCATGTTACTGGCACCCGTGGTGGTGGCATGTAAAAAGCACCTTTTAAGTGTTAGGCCTCATAGAGGCTAAGTGGTTGAGCTCCTTTTGAGCGTTGGGCCTCACAGAGGCAATGACCAAGACCTTTTGCATTATGTTGTGCTTGAGAAGAAGATCCATCAAACCGAGCAAAACTGCAGTCATGGCAGATACCGGTGTCGTGCTGGTGGCACATAAAAGCACCCATTACACTCTCAGAGAGGTTGGCATTAGGAAGGGGAAACCAGTTGAAGAAACCATGCCAAATCAGACTGGAGTTTGGTGCAGCCTTCCAGCTTGCCAGCCCTGGTGAAACCATCCAATCCATACCAGCATGGACAACAGACGTTTGACGATGAATTAAATATAATTAAGAATTGTATAAACAAAACTGCGAAAATATTTTGTGCATTGTAGAAGTATAGCGAATTTTTTGCAAGTAATTTTTAACAACAAAATTTTATATTGACCCCCCAAAGGTCTTGTGGCCTCTGGTTGAGAACCACTGAACTAGGTTATTAAACGGTCAGAGTTAGAAGAACAGTATAACGTAACTTCAGTATATTACTGGTACCTAATATATAAGAGATGGAAAGATGCAAAGGGTAAACTTTGGAAGGTGGAGAAGAATGAAACTAAATATAGTATGGTATTTAATCAAATACAGTATTGTTTTTACAAACTCAAATACCCCTGATTATCTGAAAATAACAACAATCAATAAATGGTTATAGTAGCAAATCAAATCAATAAAACGAACCTTTTCAATTGAATTGTTAAAACATTGGAAGGTTTATGGATGGTAAAGCGCTTTTCAGCAACTACTTTGCGTTGACACCTGTAAAAAAATAAGGATTTATAATGAAATGCAAGTCATTAGAATTGAGGAAGATACTTTTAAAAAGAAAAAGGCAGAGTAGGACCATGCTGCTCATACATTTCCCAAAATCCTTTACAAAAAGGGGAGTCAAAACCAGGCCACAAACTCAAAAGCCCTATTTACTGCACAACCATGTCCACACTAACCACTAGGCATGTGGACCAGTGGTTAGGGTGTTGCAATCACAATTGTCAGACCAGGGGTTCAATTCCCGGACTGGGTGATGTGTTCCTGAATAAAACATGTCATTTCACATTGCTCTAATGCTATGTGGGGACTAGAAGAGACCCAACATTTCCTCTGTTTGCCATAGAAGGTGACTCCAGCATTTCGTCTGTGTGTCATAAAAGGTGACTAAACATGGTTGAGGTACGATTTGTACTGAGCTCGAAAATTCCTCACCAGCAACAACAACCCAAACAAACCCTTAGTTATGAGGGTTATCACTGGAGTGGGGCTGAGGCATCATTTGCTCCAAGTG
>NC_043001.1:106947897-107015397 GCF_006345805.1 Octopus sinensis | reverse complement strand
ACCATGTGGTTGGGAAGCAAGCTTCTCACCACACGGCCATGCTTGTAAACAAGCATTACATATAAAAGAAGGAAATATATTTGGACCACAAATAAGTAACTCGCAACATCTAAGCACAGGGAAATAAAACGTTTCTAACTAAAGCCATATTGTTTCTCATTTATTTACAACTATAAAGCTAAATTATTAAAATTACTATGAATAATTAATAACAGGTGAAACATTAAAACTAAACAGCTACTTTACTCACCTTGACTGCGCAGAAATCCTCCAAATATCTGATTGATTACTGTGGTTTCTCTACTGTACTTGTCTAACCTATAATGCAAAATGGTCAGAAATAACATTTCCTTGAATACACAACTGAAAAATCTTTCTTGTAAATCAGTAACTAAGAAACAAAAATAGCCTTTATATGAACAAAGCATTACAGAACTGGGAAAGCCAACCGATGTCTGTGATACCTACCAGAAAACTAAACTTTAAGAATACAAAACTACACAGACACAGAAATAATTTTCATAAACAAAAGAAATGAAAGTCAACAATGTTGAAAAACAGAAAAGCAAGTTGAAAGTGCGTGAAGTGTTGTTTTTGACAGAAGGAATAGAAAATGAAAATTACTTTAAATAACCATTCAGACAGGACTTTTGCAAAGCATCAACCAAGTAGCGTAGGAATTCATGGGCATCTTCTTGTCGACCAAAGTGCATATGTTTAGCTATTACTGTAAAAAGAGACAACAGAGTATTTAATAATATAGTAACACAAATCAAGGATCATTAACTGATATATAATATAAAACCTCTGACAGTGCTAAGTTGGTATTGGACAAAATGACTTGTGCTTATGTCTAAAGATAATGTACATACCAGTTTATTTAGTTGAACTCACTCTCGTTTGGGGAAAGAAACACAAGGAAGGGGATACACAACAAATTATTTTCCATAATTCCAATTATCTTACCTCAGCATAAACCATGTAAGGAAAAGAAAATGAAATTTTAAATTACTTGTGCTTTTCTGAAGGGCATTGGTTATCAAAATGATTTCAGACTACTAAAACTGGAGATGTGAAACTATTTCATAACTTGGATTCACCAAGGTCTTACCTACAGGTAAAACTATGGAATATTTTAGGTAATTAGAGAGAACTAGAATCTTAACACTAAGTAAACAATAGAGATAAAAGATGTTTTGCATAACATACCTTTCAACTTTTGCAAAATAGATTGAGGTTTTATTGCATGGCCAGAATTTTCATAGCTGCGTCGTATGTGTGTTTGAAGCTCACACATCATACAGAAACCTACTTGTTTGCCTGTAAGAAAATAAATAAAGACTTCAGAGATGTTCCTGAGCACTGTTGTTACCTGTGTTAGTTATGAGTCTGTTACCCAAGCAGTGTATCTCTCCTCTCAGTAGCATTTCATTTTATCTCAAGTGTGAGACATACAGGTTACATAGGGAAATAAAGAACAGTGGTTAAGATAGGGAAATGGAGGTGTGTATAAGAACAAAAAGAAAAGACAATAACTGAAAGAGATGAAAAAGGACAGCAAACTAAGAGACAATGAACGGTTGATAAGGAAGAAATGTTAAAGGGGACAAAAAAATGGCATGAGTAGATAACGATAAAGTGGAAGAAGTTGATTAAGGAAAAAATAAATAGAAACAGATTGGGGAAAGAATGGATAAAAAAAAGAGTAACCACGAGAATAAATTCAGCTAAAAATTGTTTACTCACAGCTATTTGTGTGTTCATCCCCAAGTAAATGGTTGACTAGAGGTGGTGTATAGGACAGGCATTGCAGTGTTGCGTTGAGGAAACATGTATTGCCCAAGTTGTGCAAGCCAGCACCAACTTTCTGTACTTTACGAGGCCACCAGTCAAGGCAAAGTTTGTCTGCAGGGTAGATAACATACCTGGGAGTTGGCAGACCATCACCATCCCGTTGATTACTCATCGTTGATGTATCTGAAAATAAAAAATATGAAAAACATATTCTGCCAAGTATTTTCTTTTAGAAACAACAATAATAATTTCTTAGGCTGAAGTATAATGTACTTGTTAGTTGTGTACAGTCAAACTGTTACTACTATAATACAGGTACTTATTTGAATGAAGGCAAAAAAAGTATCCTGACATAGTTTCAACACAGCTGTATACTTTGTAAAACATCAAGCCTGGTTTCCTCTCATTAGTACAAATTCAACTCCAGAAGGATAAGAGGCAAAGAAATTTGGTATCAAAATGTAAAAGAACAACTATAGAGTCTGCTATTCCACTGCTCTAATCATCATCATCATCATCATTTAATGTCCGCTTTCCAAAATTACCTACGACTTCCAGAAAGCCACTGGGACATTTGGGGAAATCAGTTTCCCTTGCAATCTGTGGTCCATATGGCTTCCATACATATAAGTTTCATAAAAATGATGAGGATGCTTTCTAGCAAAAATAATTGTCATCATTTAGGGAAGGATATGGTTTGTTACATTAACCTCAGTTCTTAACTGTGAGATATTTTATTGACCCTGGATGAAAGACTAAGGAAAAAAAAAAGTTCTTTACAGACATTTCTATCTCAGCCGATGAAAACATCTTTCTGAAAGAATTAGAAATTATGAAACAGAATTTTTTTTTTTTTTAAATATATAAATGATGATGAGGCTGTGTGGTAAGTAGCTTGCTAACCAAGTACATGGTTCCGGGTTCAGTCCCACTGCATGGCATCTTGGGCAAGTGTCTTCTGCTATAGCCCCGGGCCAACCAATGCATTTTAAGTGGATTTCGTAGACGGAAACTGAAAGAAGCCCGTCGTATATATGTATATGTATATATAAGTGTGTGTGTATATGTTTGTGTGTCTGTGTTTGTCCCCCTGGCATTGCTTGACAACCGATGCTGGTGTGTTTATGTCCCCGTCACTTTGCGGTTCGGCAAAAGAGACCGATAGAATAAGTACTGGGCTTACAAAGAATAAGTCCCGGGGTCGATTTGCTCGACTAAAGGCGTTGCTCCAGCATGGCCGCAGTCAAATGACTGAAACAAGTAAATTTCGAAGAAAAGAACAGTTGATTACATCAATGCATGTTTGATATAATTTCATAGATTAAGGAAGGATAAAACGATAAACCCAAAGAAAATTTTAAACTTAAATAAAGAACAACATACTGCAAAGCATTTTGTTCTACACTCCATCAATGAAAAATTATAAAAAAATGAACTTTAAAGAAAAATAACACCCGAAAAGAATACCACCAAACTTACCATTTTCTTCATTCTCTGTTTGTGAATTTTTGTTAGAAGATGCAGAAGCTGAAATAGCCAGGGTTTTATCGGGTCTAATAGTATTCAAGACTATATATTTGGATTTGAGTGTATCTTGCTGAAGATTGAGTGCCTTTCGAGCAGGCTGGAATTCAATACTACTGAAGAGAACTTTTTGAGAGAGTGATGCCAACTTATGGTGAAGTTTGTCCGTGCCAGCCACAGAAGAAAACACTGCCTCTTCAACTGCAGTTATATTCTCAGAGGACTGGGCAGGCATAGCACTGGCGTCCTGTGGGAAGAAAGAAAAAATATATGTGTGAGTGTAAATCAAGTAAAAGTAACAATTGATTAATAGTAGCTTAGTTATTACTGCAATTACGGTCTGGTTAATTTAGTTCCTCAACTTATTTTACACACATTTTCAAATACTCTAGGCTGGACATCAAAATCAGTCACCGTAAAAAACCATGTAATTTACACATTTTTTCACAAAAAAAAAAAAACTTTAGGGGGTGTATAAGTTACATGAGTAGATAGTTTCCAGAATTTTTTTTTTTTGAAAGATTTTCATTGAAAAAAGACATACAGAACATAAGCATTCATATTGGAAGTTGGCTCATTTAATGTCAGAATAGGTTTTTACAGAAAAAAATAATGCTTTATACACATAGTGAAGTTGACTTTTATTTATGCTGGACGGTATAATGCTGACTTTTTCTGTATAAATTTACTAAAACCATTAAATGGTTAACTACTTTTTGAAGTCTGACATTCATGCTAGCAAACTCAGTCCGGGCCATATTTTACTTTGCTTGGAGTTTCTACCTATCGCAATGTAGCACATATTTAATCTCTGCTTCGCAATAAACGATTTGTAAGTTCTGCCCATATTAACAATAAATGGCAATGACAAATTTTAAGTTTTCTTGACATTTTCTAACTATGAAAGGGATTAAAGTTTTAAAACTCCATATCAAAGGTTCCAACAAGAATAGGTAGAAAATAATTCTGTTTACATAATCAGCTTGATTGATCACCTTCTTCTGTCGGTTGAGTAAAGTGTCATCCAAGCTGATGTTTATGGGTAATTAAACTTAATTTGCAACACCTGTGTGTATTTATCAGCTTTGTTGGTAATTAACAACTTTTCCTGTGATCGTGATTTGAGAAGACATACAGCAGTATGCTAAAGATTGGACATAATCTCTTGTGGGCAAGAAATGTAAAATAAAGTTTATTATAAACAATACAAATACTTTGTAATTTAATACCTTTCAATGTAACACCTGTTAAAGAGAAATTATTTTTGTTTAATGAAAATTTAATAAAATCTAATCAAAAGCAAGTGAAATTATGCTAAATACAACTAAATTGAAAACCTTTTTCCCTTGGCCGTATCAGCAATTCTGAAAACTTAAGTGCGAATTTTACATGAGTAGAAGTTTTTTTATCCTGAAAGTCACCTGCATAAATTACACAGGTACACAAATTACATGGGATTTTACAGTACTTGCATGTGTGTTATTACGGTTTAACTATAGGCCAGCCCTGATCCCAAGGCTTGACCATCTGATCCTTTATTATCCAATGTGCCCTGCTTTTAACATGACAGGAGATTTGCCAACTAACAAGTCAAGCTAAACACACAGCATGTGTGCCCTTTGAATGTTTGTTTGCTATATGGTTCTTTTCTCCTCATGAACATCACTACCATACACTACAATTTTAATAGTGCTTTGACATAACATCTAAAAACAAAAAGAAAAGGATGACACATTGTGCCATGCAGCACTTATTTCCTCATCTGAGGCAGGCCTAAATGGTTTCCACTTATTGAATGTTGTTAATAACATCAAAATTAAAGTCAATCTCCACAGATATAACCTTTTATTGAATTCACAACCCTTGAAACACTTACTGGGTCCCACAGTTCGATATTAAATGTGCTTTCTCTTTCCTTATGAATACCATCAATACCATCATCATCAACACTACAAATTCATTTAACAACAATGATCCTGGCAAGCTCGTAATTGTTTTCCATCCGAGCATGATCGTTGCCAGAGCAGCCAACTGGCTTCCGTGCCGGTGGCACGTAAAAGGGCACCATTCGAGCGTGATCGTTACCAACGTCGCCTTACAGGCACCTGTGCCGGTGGCATGTGTAAAAAGATTTGAGTGAGGTCATTGCCAGTACCCCTGACTGGCCATGTAAAAAGCACCCACTACACTCTCGGAGTGGTTGGCATTAGGAAGGGCATCCAGCTGTAGAAACTCTGCCAGATCAAGATTGGAGCCTGGTGCAGCCATCTGGTTCGCCAGCCCTCTGTCAAAATCGTCCAACCCATGCTAGCATGGAAAGCGGACGTTAAACGATGACAAACAACACTGAAAACCAACTCTCTCCACCACCACTGCCACCTTTACTTTTACACTTTGTTTACAATTTTATAAGGAGAAGTAGATTTAAAACCAATTTGTGGGGCATACTAAGTGTTTTAAGTTTTGTGAGTTTGACAAAAAGTTACATCCTTTGAGATTGACTTTAATTTAGATGTGGCACCATGTGTTGTCTTTGTTCTCAAGATATTATTTTGTAGTTTAAGGAAGATTTGTCTTATTTCTAGCAGGTCGAGAGATCATACAATGGTTTCATGTGTGCTGTTCCCATGTGAACAAAGAGCCACAACTTTTCTATATTCGGCAATCAAGGCTTCAATTAGCTAAAATTACATAAATTTAGATGCATCTAACTTTTTTTATTATCAATTACTGGAAAAAAATTAATGTGACTTTCATTATTAGCATGCAAAACTACATCAGAACAACGTTTGGAAAATAATCTGGTGAAAACTCTGAAGAACTTCCCATCATCAGAAGAAATTTAGCAAAATCCACTAACATCAAAAAAACAATACTGCTCTTTTCATTTTGAGATACCAAAAAAAAAAAAAAAAAATTAGGTGGACTAAGACACAGAGTTAAATGCCTTCAGACAATGATAAGATGTCATATTAAATAAAGTATTTAAAAATCTTCCACATAAATGCATGGCATGATACAGTGTAGTAAGGGAAATTTCTGAACTCCAAAACCAGATAGATTAACAACAGTGTAGAAAGTTTCTACCAATGGAACCAGAGACAACTTTGAATAAAACAATTTATTTTATATAAAAGAGATATTAGAAGTAGAATATCATAGCATTGTGTAAATAAGGTGATTAAAGGTTGACTATCCTGGCCCAAAATCTAATGAACAACCTATCATGGGATACTAGTCATCAGTAAGGTTCGTGGAACTCTAATGAATATGTTCAGCAGATCAAGTGTCCAAACGATGAAAACAGAGAAAAAAAGAATGGTTCAAAAACAGAAACATTTACCTTGGCCACAGGATTAAAAGTAGATCCAACACGTGAACAATATTACCGAATTCCCTGTTTCAAAACAACAAAACAAAGTTAGAAAATTTCATTGCAACAATGAAATCAAAGAAACTAAATATTATTTATATAGAAAACTAAAACTAAGTTGGCATAATTAAATCTCAGAGCAAGATGTAAACAGTAACCGCTCAACAACGTAAAGTATAAAAGCCATCTCAACATGGCCAACCACAAAGTGGGGGTGTTACTGTAGCTATTTAGCCCCAGGAGATCGACGTCTCCAGCTGGCTTTAGACACACTTTCTGTGCCCTCCAGGTATTTGCAAAGGGAAGCCATCCCTTCCTTGTAAGCCTTAGTGATACGCACCGGACCGCGGTTTCGAGATTATTGTCTCTTATCAACAGGCGGTAACCACCAGGTCATGATGAAAGGCAAGGCTTGCTTTGCAAATATATAAGAGTTTTTCTAGTGACGTCTGCCACTGATTTCGAAAAACTGACTGTAAGCATTATTAAATCTCAGAGCAAGATGTTGATAAGAGACAATAATCTCGAAACCGCGGTCCGGTGCGTATCACTAAGGCTTACGAGGAAGGGATGGCTTCCCTTTGCAAATACCTGAAAAGCACAGAAAGTGTGTCTAAAGCCAGCTGGAGACATCGATCTCCTGGGGCTAAATAGCTACAGTAACACCCCCCACCTTGTGGTTGGCCATGTTGAGATGGCTTTTATACTTTACGTTAAGACTAAATTGTTATTAGATGCAACATTTTACTTAATCAAGACTATACATATACTGGGATGAGAGAAATATTTATTACTCAGATGCATGATTTTAGAAGCTTCAGCAAGCTGCTGAATCATTCTCATCAGCATTTAATGTCCATTCTCCATGCTGGTTCGACAGGGAGTTGGCAAGCAGAGAGCTACACCAGGCTCCAATTGTCTGTTTTGGCATGGTTTCTATGGCTGGATGACCCTCTTAACACCAACTACTTTATGTGTTACTGGGTGCTTTTTATGTCGCACCAATGGGGTCACCAAGTAGCTTCTAAGCTGAGAGACAGAGTGGAACAGAGGGAAGTGGCTGTGAGCCAGGTGAGAGGTTAAAGTATAAAAGAAGGTTAGAAGGAGATAGAGTCAGAAAAATACAGAAAGACAGTGAGGGTGAGAGAAAAAATAGATGGTGTTGGAGATGTATTGAGGCCTATCTACAGGGAAAAGTGGAGGAGTATAAATAGTAGAGAAGGGGTAGAATATGACAAAAAAATTACAAAATAAAATTTTTGGCCTAAACTTTGTAAACAAAAGTTCAATCGCCAACTGTAAACCATGGAGCACAATGTCCGGGATATTAATCTTTTAACATTTGAACCAGCCATACCCAGCCAAAGTATTCTATTTGTTTTATGTACAAAGTGGCCAGATCCAGCCTCTCAAACCTACCCTGCAATGTCATTCTGATAATAAACAATCATAATCATTATTATCCGTTTTCCATGCTGGCATAGGTTGGATGGTTTGACTGAAAACTGATAAGCTGGGGAGCTACACAAGGTACCAATCTGATTTGGTATGGGTTTTACAGCTGGATGCCCTTCCTAACACCAACTGCTCCAAGAGTGTAGTGGTTGCTTGATACATGCCACGACTATGACCTTACTTGGCTTGACAGGTCTTCCCAAGCTCGGTATATCACCAAAGGTCTCAGTCACCTGTCACTGCCTCTGTGATGCCCAATGTTTGAATAGTGCTTTTCATGTGCCAGTCTTACAACACTAGCATTGGCTTTGGCTTGATAGGTCTTCTGAAGCACATCATATCGCTAAACATTCAAGGAACGCTTTTTACATGGCAGTTACATGAACTGGCATCAACCATGATTACGACCTCAGTTCAGCAGGTTTTCTCAAACATGACATATCACCAAAGGTCTGTCACTTGTCATTGCCTCCAAGAGGCCCAATATTCAAAGATTATGCTTCACTACCTCATCCCATGTCTTCATAGGTCTACCTCTTCTATAGGTTACCTTCACCATTAGAGTGTGGTACTTCTTCAAACAGCAGTCCTCGTCCCTACACATCACTGTCCTCGTCCAAACCCATCACCCATTGAAATCTCAAGGCTATGAGATAATGCACAATTACTTCAAAACAACGTGAATAAATAAACATTACATTTAACAGATTAATGTGAATGCTAGCAGGTTTAGATACTCGACTACTGACCACATGCAGGGTCATAAGCTTTTAAATTGTTCCAGTCTACTTAACTGACTAAATCAATTTCCACTCTTCTTTACAGGTGAGGGATTTGAGATAGAAGATCTGTGCAAATATACAATTTACAAGTATTTCATCAAGTCTAGAAAAGTTGAAGAAATCAGAATGGACTAAAGTAAATATTAAAAAACACTGAGACTATTTTTACTTTTTTTTTTCCAGAAAATTTAATGGCCAGTAATACAAAGCATTTTAAGAGTTCTATCAATTTACTGCTTCTATCTTCCCTCTACTCTCTTTATATCAATGATGATGATGATAGTCATCCTTTCTAGTATAGGTACAAGACCTGAAATTTGATGGGAGGAGGATTAGTCAATTTTATCAACCCCAGTGCTTAACTGGTACTTTTCCTATCAACCTCAAAAGAATGAAAGGCAAAAATTACTCTTGGTAGAATTTGGAAACAGAACATAATGGTACAAGGCCTGAAATTTCGGGAGAGAGGATCAGTTGATTACATCAAACCCAGTGTTTCACTGGTGGCTTAATTTATCAACCCTTAAAGGATGAAAGGCAAACTTGACCACAGAGGAATTTGAATTCAGAACATAAAAACAGATGAAATGCTTAGCAGCATTTTGTCAAGGATGCTAACAATTCTGCCAGCTCATCGCATTAATCATAAAAGAAGTACCAATAATAAGAATAGTAATAATAATAATACCAATAGCAACAACAATAACAACAATGGTTTCAAATACTCAGCAAAACATGGTACAAGCTACCTGGTCATATCATACTAGCATGTGATGGCTAAGCTTTAAGCTTAATATCTATGTCATTATCTATGCTTTGAATAAGTCACCTCCAGAGAATTCACCACACTAATAAAGTGAGAAATGACAGCCTATGTAGCACATCTCTGGTCATGTAAAGATTGCCCACCTACCAGAAAGCACTGTAGGTGGCATGTCAAAACACAACCCTTGTTTAAATATGAAGTATTTTATTCATAAATACTCCATGACAGGCATTCATCAAAAACTGCCAAAGCTTGTTATATCTCATCTCCAGTTTTATAGCATATTTACGACAAGACAATAGCTAAATATTATAACAATTATTGCTATTAAACCCAACTTTATGATGCAAGCAAGTTCATGATAAATTAAATGGTTGCACTAACAAGCAAACAGCCTCTCTGCAGAAAGAGATTAACTACAATGATAAAGATGGATCAATAATCTTCAAAAGTAAAAGTGGAAGGAATACCGAAATCACTTGCCATATCGCAGTTCACCTATCATGCCCTCAGTACATCACAGATTTTTCTGGATAATATATGTAAATTTATATTGCAGACTCCTCAGTATATCACGGGTTTTTGCGGCCAATAGGTATTTATATTTTTTTAGATTGTAATTATTTCTGTGGTAAAATAAGCATTTTCATGCCTAAAAATCAATAAATAAAACTACAGTACAGTACTGCACTATATAACACATTAATTAAAATGTATTAAAAGAAAATACCTAGTGTACCATAGATGAGTAAACAAAGAATCGCACATATTGTATGGAAAATGAAACTCGGGAGGCGAGTGTGTGGTGTGGTGTTTTGCATTTATAATAAAATAAATATATACAAATCATAAAAATGATTTTAAAAAATATGTAGTATAGTATTGTTTTTACTTTGTGGATTTTCACCTATCATAGTGGGTTTTGGAACTTAACACTTGCGACAGTTGAGGGATTATCGTATAGCCATGAGTAGTTAGACATTTTTCATGAAAATAATTCAGAACGCAGTTAAACTGAACGTGATAGTTTCAGTTTGTGAATATATATATATATATATATATATATACAGTTAAGTAATTGAGATTCAAGTGAAGTTTAAAACCTTTCATCGGATCTCCATGAATCGAACTTTCTTCAATGCAGTTAATGTTACACCCTCTTTTGTATCTACCCCTTTTGATGTTTGGGAGTTCTCTGATGTTTTTTCGGCTGACGAGTAGGAGCCATCTGTATTCACTGCATTTTTTGTAGCTTATTAAAGATGTCCTCGTACGAAATGATTGTACCGAGATTTTAATCCATTCTTGTTGCTTTTTTCCTATATATATATATATATATATATATATATATACTAGCAGTATCACCCGGCATTGCTCAGGTTTGTAAGGGAAATAACTATATAAGCATTTTTAGAGTTACTTCCCTTATATAATAGCAAAAAATGCATTAAAAATGGAAAAAAATGATGGTAAATTTTTTTTTAAATCATAGACTCATCGTACACGCGCGCTAATACCCAGAAGGGCTCGATATGAATCACAACTATAAGATACACGCTTTTGGTTAAACTGCACCGCAAAATGTGGGAGTAGTTAGGAATCTAAATCGTAGGAGACAGACACACAACTTTACTTTTATATATAGACTAGCAGTATCGCCCGGCGTTGCTCGGGTTTGTAAGGGAAATAACTATATAAGCATTTTTAGAGAGTTACTTCCTTTATAGATGCCAATTCGGGCTTTCTTAGCCATTTCTGTTTTGGTGTCTTCAAGCCATGAAGTCGTTGTTCTAAAAGAACACCGGTCTCCTTGACAACGCATTACGACGTTGATTTCTTTACACTCCCTTCCCTACAGCTTCACGAGGGAGGGAAGAAGGGGGAGAAGCAAACACAGGTGCAGGTGTTTGAGCGTGGACGCCAACTCCGCCGCCATCGACACACGAAAAATTATGCATTAAAATGGAATAAAAAATGATGTTAAATTATTTTTAAAATCGTAGACTCATCGTAGACGCGCGCTAATAGCCAGACGGGCTAGATATTAATCACGACTATAAGATACCCGAATTTGGTTAAACTGCACCGCAAAATGTGGGAGGAGTTAGGAATCTAAATCGAAGGGGAGACACTCACACAACTACAGTTTTATATATATCTATATATATAAAACTGTAGTTGTGTGAGTGTCTGTCCCCTTCGATTTAGATTCCTAACTACTCCCACATTTTGCGGTGCAGTTTAACCAAAACCGGGTATCTTATAGTCGTGATTCATATAGAGCCCGTCTGGCTATTAGCGCGCATCTACGATGATTCTACGATTTTAAAAATAATTTAACATCATTTTTTATTCCATTTTAATGCATAATTTTTCGTGTGTCGATGGCGGCGGAGTTGGCGTCCATGGTCACACCTGCACCTGTTTGCTTCTCCCCTTCTTCCCTCCCTCGTGAAGCTGTGGGGAAGGGAGTGTAAGGGAATCAACGTCGTAAAGCGTTGTCAAGGAGACCAGCGTTCTTTTAGAACAACGACTTCATGGTTTGAAGACACCAAAACAGAAATGGCTAGGAAAGCCCGAATTGGCATCTATAAAGGAAGTAACTCTCTAAAAATGCTTATATAGTTATTTCCCTTACAAACCCGAGCAACGCCGGGCGATACTGCTAGTAGATATATATATATATAGTGGGACAACAAAGTTCATAGCAAAGGACAATCTTATCTTCCGTTCGTTGATCAGGATAAAGCCATTTACGCTCTTAGTCTTTTCTTTTTGCTCTGTGGTTTTGTGTGTGCTAAAAAAAAATTGATTAATGGCTCATGAGAATGATAAAAACCGCATGCAAGGGAAAGGTTAGGATGAGCCACAGATTTAGAGGGACATTTAGAAAAACATGTACGGATGGTGACACGTAAAAGCACCATCCGTTTCGTGGCCGTTTGCCAGCTCTGTCTGGCCCCCATGTTGGTGGCACGTAAAAGCACCATCCGTTCGTGTCCGTTGCCAGCCTCGCCTGGCCCTGTGCCGGTGAAACGTAAAAGCACCATCTGTTCGTGGCCGTTTGCCAGCTCTGTCTGGCACCTGTGTGGGTGGCACATAAAAAGCACCCACTACACTCACGGATTGGTTGGCGTTAGGAAGGGCATCCAGCCGTAGAAACACTGCCAGATCTGACTGGGCCTGATGAAGCCTTCCAGCTTCACAGACCCCAGTTGAACCGTCCAACCCATGCTGGCATGGAGAACGGACGCTAAATGATGATGATGATGATGATGATGATGATGTAAGCTGGCACCATGCAAAAAGCACCTGTGTTGGTGCCACATAAAAAGCACTGGGTCTGATGCCATGTAAAAAGTACTCATGTTGGCACCACGTAAAAAAAAGCACCCAATCTGACACCACATAAAAATACCCATGCTGATGCCACATAAAGAGCACCTATACTGGCACTACATAAAAAGCACCTGTGCTGGTGCTACTTATAAAGCATCCAGTATACTCTGGTTTGTGTTAGGAAGGGCATCCAGCCATAAAAACCATGCCAAAACAGACAATTTGAGCTAGGCACAATCCTCCAGTTTGCCATCTCCTGTCAAACTGCCCAACCCATGTAAGCATGAAAAACAGACGTTAAACGACAATGGAGATGATGAAGGAAGTGTCCATAAATGCCCTATTCTAGCTTTCTATTAATAAATATTCCTTTAATGCTGTAACAAGAGCTTAGGATTCTTTGTTTGGGATGACTTTTATACACAGATGATGTGGTTGTTATGGTAGAGTACGCTTAAGGATTGGGTTCAAAATTCCACTGGAACACCTGATAAAGGCTGGAAAGTACATCAGCCGAAACGTAGTGGTAACAACAAACAAGGTGAGGACACCTATCTGGCCACTGTAAATAATGTACATTAATTCCTCATCTCAAAAATATAGAATAGTATTTTTAGAAATGTTCCAAACCTACAAGCATATACACCAACATGAAAGCTTTAAATAAAAGAGAATGTAAAATCCAAGTGTTATTTGAAGTGGCCATGATAAATATTTAAGGAACACAGAAATACCTCACCATATTGCGGTTTATTGTTTAAGCTTACGTTGATTCCACCATGGTGTTGTTAGGCATTTATAATAAAATAAATATATATAAATTATAAAATTAATTTTCACATATCGCAGGGGATTTTGGAACATAACACCCACGATAATCGAGGGATTACTGTAGTTACAATCTTGACATTGCATTCAATGAAAGCAATGAAGATTTAAAGCATGCAATGGGATCTCTGACAGGTTGACAAAGCACCAGAAGCTGAAGTTTGGAGGAACAGTTAGCAGGAGATGCATTTATGAAATGAAGTCCATTAACTCAATAGACAGTTCATAGTTGCTGTTACTTCCAAATTCATATCAGCATGAATAAAAATTTTTTATAAAAATTGAAACAATGATGAGGAAAGAGAGGAGAATGTTTCAGCTGCTTTAAATAGCCATGAATTAATATGACTGCTTACACTACAAATACATTTTCTGAGTACATACAATTATGATTCAATTGATAAAATGTATTGAATTTAAATTGCACAACAGAAAATATCACATCAACAATATGGAAAAACAGTACGGAAAAGAAAATAACCTTTAATAACTTAGCTCTAAAATATTGTGTGTGTGTGTGTGTGTGTGCGTGCTAAGAAGTTTGCAGGTACAGGCATGGATATCTGGTAATAAATTTGCTTCCCAGTTCCAGGTTCAGTCCCACTGTCTTCTAATATAGCCTCAGACTAACCAAAGCCTTGTGAGTAAATTCAGTAGATGGAAACTGAAAGAAGCCTATCATGTGTGTGTAAGAGAGAGATAGAGAGAGAGATAGGGAGGGAGAATTTCCCACACCACCACTTGACAGCCGGTGTTGGTGTTGATATGTTTACATCCCCATAACTTAACAGTTTGACAAAGAGACCGATAGAATAAGTACCAGGCTAATAAAAATAAAGAAATCCTGGGGTAAATTCATTTGACTAAAAATTTTAAGTGATGCCCCAGCACAGCCACAGTCTAATGACAAACAAGTAAAAGAGATAAGAGATACACACACACACATATATATATATATATATATATACACACATCAATGCAGTAATTCAAGAATCAATTGTAGACTCATTTTTGTTCATGTTAATATGCACTTTTCCAAGTCCATGCCATGAACTGCCAGATTTTCTCCCTCACAAAATCTTGTACCAGAAGCTCAAGTCCTAGATCAACCAAGTGATTTTACACCAATGATTCTCAAACTGCATTTTTCTCCTTCCTGTACATCACTAATCTTCATGACTGCCTGCCTCAAAAAATTTGGCCACAATACTTTTAAGAGATGGTCGCAATACAACACAACAAATAGGATATAAGAATAACATTGGCCGTTTTTGAGCTAACAATAACTGTAAATACCTGGCAATGTGCATGCCTCTAGAAGGGAGTTGAGGACACCAGCACTCTATATTGCAGCCAAGACTGTTTTACAAGCATGTAGTTTATAACTGGAAATACAACCAGACAATCTATACAATTAGATAATTAATAAAGTAAGTAAAATTAACACATGGACATAATCAAATTAATTATTCAACAAATTTGCCAGCCTATTCAAACTCTATAATGTCCAATTGTTAGTAGTTACATGATCAATATTCACAACAAGAGATTACAAGCAAAACAAAAAAAGATATCGGATAATCTTGTTATTGAAGAAAAGAAGTTGGTAATCAATGGGTTAATGGATGGAGATAGTATTGGCCTCAAAGTTAAGAGGTTGTTTGGCTAAAATCTTTTGTATCTTGTCACTGGTATTGAAACAGATGCAAGAGGTGAAGCACAGAATTGACTGGGAATAAGAGAAAAATAGTTTAAGCTTTAAAAAAAAAGCTTTTTAAAAAGAAAAATTATTTCTATTAAATCATCATCCTCATCATTTAACATCCACTGTCCATGCTGGCACATGGGTTAGCTGGTTTGACCAAAGCTGGCAAGCTGGGGAGCTGCACCAGACTCCAGTCTGATTTAGCATGGCTTCTATGGCTGGATGCCCTTCTTAAAGCCAACCACTTTACAGAATGGTGCTAGGTGCTTTTACATGGCACTGACAACTATGGATTAATGAACATCAGACGTACATACATATATATTCACACTGTGAAGTAAAAAAAATTAAAGACTACCTTCTTTCCCCACACCCCATTGTGTTTTATTTTTGCACCTCCATATTCATATGAGAATGAAATTATTGCAATCCAACTGCACTTACTGAAACAATTATTTACTTCATTTAGGGACACTTACCAAGGACAACAGTATAATATGAAACCCTGACTCTTCAGCTGAGTAATTTACGAATTTATCTCTTCAGTCTATTTGAACATGGAGGGGAAAAATAAGATTTAGTAACATTCATGCTTCTCTAAAGGACATTACTAAGTTAACTGAAGAAAAATGCCAACAATAAAGAATCTAAACTAGATGCAGGTTTGGTTACCCATGCATCTATTTCTGCTAAACAACACTGATGAACCAACATTACCATTTCTTTTTTATTTTGGCAAAATACAGTCAGATTTTTGCAAACAAAATAGATTTAAACAACTCCATACAAAATGAAAATTGAAGTACATTTCACACCAGCAGGACTTCAACTCAGAATATAAAAGCTAACACTAATCACTTTAACCCTTTGGCATTTGAACCGGCCAGATCCAGCTCAAATATTCTGAGTTAAAACTGGCCAGATCCAGCTTCTCACACCTACTCTACAAATCACTCTAAAAATAAACAATTGAATTCACAAAACCATGAGATAATGCATGATTAATTCAAAACAATGTGAATAAATAAGCATTATATTTGACAGAGTAAGCTGATTTCTAAAGGGTTAAGTGTTTTCAAACATTTTTAGTCACAACCATTTTTTTTTTTAAACCAAAAAGAAATTTGTAATGACCTCTCGACCCCTGCTCAGCAAAAGAAATTCCGTCTCTCCTTTGCTTAAAGGATCTTGTGCATTTTTGATAAAAACATTAGGCATTAGGTGATTTTTGCTACAAAAGACCAGACACACAAACATTTACTTCAGAAAACTGCTAATGAAGTTTTTCTTCAGATGAAACACCAACTATGAAACAATTTTTTTTTTTTTTTTTTTTTTTTAAAGTCTTAAATTACATATTATCTATCCTTACAGAGGAAGTAAATTCTAGGGGTTTTTTTTTATTCATGAAACAGACAACTTAGGTTTGTTTTCTTTAAAAATGATTAGGTAGATTTTTTTTAAAATCAAGAATTCAAATACACAAGAATCAGTAGCAGCTATTAAGTTTTTAAAAAATTCAAATCAATATAAATATAAAACATGAAAAATATTAGTTGTAATATGCAAAAAAAAATCTTTAACAAAAACACTAGAAAAAAAAATCTCCAAAGTTACATTTCCAAAGAAAATCAAACTTAAAATTAATAAAACATTAAAAAATGTTATCTCCCTCAGGCCAAAAAAGTGCCAAAATCCATTGCAGCCCTGATCATTTTTTTCTTTCTTTACAAAAGCAATACATAATTTATCGATGTTAAAATATAAGTTTATTGCAGACAAAACAAACAGCTTTAATCATTATTTTTGTGCAAATCAAATCTTGGTTTAACTTTTCAAGCTGGTCTCAAGGCAATATCAATGTAACAATGGACTTGCTAAATTTTTTTTTTGACGGATGGATTAATGTCAGTCAACACCAAAACTACTGACTTAGTATTTAGAAGAGGTTCAATCACTAATTTGGGCAAAATTGGATATTCAGCACAAAGACCAAGTCGAAAAGCATTTATGGCCTTCATAGAAAAGATTCAAGCTTTAAAGTTGAATCACTGGAAGGTTTTGTATATCCTTCCTGAGATTTTAAAAGCAGAAGTTTTATTGGCTCTATTTCAACTGCAAATACATTCTGGATCCAATCCAATTAGTTATTATCTAAATGTAACATGAGATATTTCTGGAAATTATTTTCTAGATTCTCCTGATGATCAACTATTATTTGCTTAAACAAATCAAAATTCAATTTCAAAAAGAAAAACATTTGTATGAGAATATTTTTCATTCATCATTTTCTGGAAATATTGGTTGTTTCTCCTTATACAGATATATTAAGATTAAGTTTTCTAAAAACACATCAGACAAATAGCATCATTTGCACAATCATTCTTCTTTGTGATAAGCAAATATCAATTTTGTCCTGACAGTTGTTTCAAAGCTCCTCCATTTGAGAGTCACCGCACTTCTGTTCTCAATAAAAGTTTGCTAAAATTGGATTCTATTTCGTTACAGAGATTCGTGAAGAGGCACCTTATTCAATGGCATGACTTTTAGTAAAGTAAGTTTTAACTGCACCTTGTAACACTGCATTCAGCCCCACAGAGATTGTTTTAGACACTAATACCTTGCAATGAATCATGCACTGAGTGAAAGTAGTAGGATATTTGCTTATAGATTTGACTGACATAAATTTCAATTTTCCACCTTGTCATAGCTACTGCACTATCAGTACATACTCCAATACAGTTTTACCATTCAAATCCTACTTCTCTGAAAAAATGCATATTTGGAGGAGAAGCACAATGTCCTTAAACTCACTCCATGTGATAAACCCTGCATCTCAGTGAGATCCTCAACTATAGAGTGATCATGATATCGGAGATGCCAACTCTATGGATCATTGGTCATTTAACTCCTACATTCTAGGTGATAAAAGAGCCTAAGAAAAAAAGTAAACCCACTCCAATCACATCCTCTTGTCTTTAACACAAGGAGAATGCATGAAATAATTCAATCCAAGATACCCATATCATCTATTTAAATCTCAACATCTCTGCAAACTTGTATCATTTTAATTCTATTTCCACTGTCAACGAAATCAAGAGCAGTTAGCACTACAAATACTTTTCTTTTTGTTGTACACCCCCACCCCTTTCCCCTGCTATTTGATCTAATCCTGTATTGCATTCCTCCTGAAACGAGAATGAATCAACATGCATCAAATGCACACTCAAGTTGTAAAAGTTGACTTTTACCTCACAATGAAATTAGTCAAGATGGGCAATGTGGACTCCAGTCAGTTGGGAAAAAAGTCTGAGCAAACTGGGTAACCATAGTTAAATTGTTTTCATAAGTTGCAGATGTAAAATGATTCCGTCAATACCTTAGCCAAGTGATAAGTTAACTGAAATAGTAAAAAGTAAAAACAGAAAATAATATAAATTACGAGAAATTTAATACATAAAAGATAATCAACCATATAAAGGCAAAGAATAACTTACAGAACAACTACATTCCTAAATTAAAGAGTCAGATCATTGAAATCTCAAACCTAAAAGACAATGAGTAATTCATAATAATATGAAGATATAAGCATTACATTTGGTAAGAGTAATCTGAATGTATTTTATATGGTTATATATAATTGCCAGGCTAATTTTATTTTCTTTTATTTGTATCTTGTTTCAAAAAGACAAACATGACAAATTCATTTTGCATATCATTCCAAATTAGACTTCAATTGTTTTGTACCTTCAAATATAAATGTAACTTTTTTTCCTTCAGCTATTTCAAAATCACAATTTAATTTTCCATTATGGATAGATTGTTTTTTAACTGCTTCTAACCTTTGTTTCTATCGGATGTTATAAAGACTGAAGCAGCTGATAAAAAGATATTAATGCATGAGACCCAGTGTATTCTCCATTAAGTGATTTTGTGTAAAGTTTCGAAGGACCATGAGACAGCATCTATGCCTTTCTAGTATTTAACTATTGAAAGTCTCTAAGTTTATTACTTGCCAAATGATATTAAAGAATCAGTAGTGCATCCAACAAAATGTTTTGCATTCTAAATTCCTATCAAAGGTTGGTTTTGGCCATCACCCTTCAGAGGCCAATAAGTACCAGTCAAGTATCCAGGTCAATATAAACAGATGTACCCCATAAAATATGAGGGCTTTCTGCCTAATTTAGAAACCAATATCTCTTTATAACTGTTTATTGCTCTTATTTTTTTTCATCAAAACAAAATTAACTTGGTCTTAAGTACCAACATGATTCCAAAATAACAAAATAGTCAAGAGAGTACATTCACTCACTTGAGAAATGCAGGAGTCTCACACTATATTTTCTTGTCTTAATAATTCTTTCTATTGTAGGCACAAGGCCTGACATTTATGGGGAAGGGACTACTCAATTAGATCAACCCTCCTTGTGTCATAATAGTAGGCTACAGTACACAACAGTCGAGTTTTCTCAGCATGGATATTGGAATATATTGAAATATTTAGTGTCATCTTGTTTTTTTTACAAACAAAAAATGAATGCAATATAAATCCCCAAGCATTGAGAGCTTTTCTTAAGGCCCAGTGCAATGCAGGAAACAGAGATAAGTTGTTCATTAGTTAGGTGAGCTTAGACAATGCAAAAACAAAGGAGAGCTCCTGAATGCTCAACTTGCTAGAATTGACAACTAGTTCTCTTATAAATTGCATTCCAGGACACTGTGGCTCCATGTGCACTGGACTTAATGAAGTTGGAGTGGTTATAGCTTTGGTCATAGGGTGGCTTGATGAAGAATGACCAAGAGTTACACAAAGAGCTTGCAAATTCTTGTAACCTACAAGAAGCACTCAGATCAATCATCACTCACTTTACTCTTTTATAGATATAATATAGAATGTCATATCACTCACCTTCATCATACATCAATTACACTATCTCTTGCATAAAAATGAGCATTGCCAGCCACCTTAGATAGTAGGATGACCAGTCCTAACCTGCCACTCACATTAATCCTTTAGTATTCATATTATTCTGTCAAAAGTAATCCTTATTTATTCACATAGTTTTGAATTAATCATACATTATTTTGTAGCTTTGAGATTTTGATGAGGTAACTGCAAATGTTTAGAATGATATTGAAGGGTTGGTGTGAGTGACTAGATCTGGCAGTTTGAACATAGAACATGTAAAATATTTTGGATGGATATGACCAGTTTAAATGCTAAATAGTTAAAACACTGCTACCAAAACCTAGAGGGTGTTTATTCAAGTCCATTCTGTTGCAGGCTTTCAAAATGACCCTCAGTTCCCTATCTACATACATCTTTCCTGCAGATCCTGACATATGTTTATGTTGGATACTGACAATACTGAAGTCACAAGTTAGAGTAAGGCCAAAGATTAAAGGAATTACTCCTCTAAGTTATGGGAAAAAAGTATTTACTGCAAACTAAGGAAGGGTTTATACATCTATGCTCCCTTACTGTACTCAGTTTAACTAAATGGCTAGCAGATTACATGGTTGAGTAGTTAGAAAGTTCACATCCTGAACATAAGACCCGATTTCAGTGTATGCTATTTTATGTAAATGACTACTATAGCTTCAGGTTGAACCAAACCTTGTGAGTGAAATTGGTTAAAGTGAATCTGTACAGAAGCCTGTTGGACTGGAATTGCTCTTGTGTGGAAGAACCAATTCATTATCAATTTTATTGCCATAACAAAATGCTGTCAATTATCATTTATTCATACTCCTGACAAATTGCCATTCTCTAAGAGCCATGCACACACACACACTTATCAAAATTAGGCTTCACACCTTCACTACTGTTTCTAAACTCTAATATTTATTTTATTTACTCCAAAGGGATAAATGACAAAGTCTATTTAAAACCAGGACACCACAAAAAGCTGTGGTGGTCAACCAATTTTACCAATAAAAATTATTAGGAAATCTAAAGTAAAAGTGGAGCACCTGTATCAAGTATTATATTGGAACATTCTCTCTTTAAATAATAGCTGCATAGTTTACTCAACAATAACAAACATTTAGAGAATAAAGTTTGAGCAACAATAACAAATGTATTAATTTGGCAACAAAGCAACTTTCTCTTTAGCCAAACGGTTTTCTTTGTGCGCTTCAATTACCTAATTAAAGACAAATGTAAAGATTTTGAAACTAACATTTATGCAAGACACTAAAAACCACAAAACAGAGCATCCATTATGCACATATAGATGTAGAAAAACTTATAATAGATATAGCTGTGCTTGCTCCAGGAATAACTGAAAGTAGTCTCTCTCTCTCTCCCATTCCATATATACATACACACATGAACAGGGATCCAAATGTAGGAAGTTTGTAAGCTTCAAACAATAGGCAGTTAGTATAGAGAACAAAAAGTGGACACTATACAATGAAATAATTTATTACCATCATAAGTTTATACACTTTTTACCACATCAATGTTACAAAGAATTTCAATAAGCAAATATAATGAGCTTCAGGTAGTTAAGAAACATATGTAGCTTATATTTTACCTGTTCTACCCCTTTAAATATTGGAGTTTACGTGTATGTGTGTGTGCATGTATGTATATATATATGTGTGTGTGTGTGTACATGTATGTGTGTGCATGTGAATGTATGTATATATGTATATATATATATATGTGTGTATGTATGTATATATATGTGTGTGTGTGTATGTATATATGTGTGTGTATGTATGTCAGGTCACTTTCGTGTGCTACTGGTAACATGTAGCCCAGTACAACCTGTTGCATGGTCGGGTCGTCGGCGACTAAACCGGCAATCTGTTCAAGAGCTTCAATTCTCTGTATGTATATATATTTACTAGATTACTGATATTTATTAATGGTTTTGCTCATTGTGTTGATGTGCTATTTTCTGTCATTAATAAAACTGTCAGCATTTTCGATGATACAAGCATGCTAATGTGTGTGTGTGTGAGTGTGTATCATCATATCGTCGTGCAATGTCTGCTTTCCATATTGCATAGGTTGGACAGTTTGAATGAGGACTGGCAAGCCAGAAGGCTGCACCAGGCTCCAATCTGATCTAGCAAAGTTTCTACAGTTGTATGCCCTTCCTAACACCAACCACTCCGAGAGTGTAGTGGGTGCTTTTACGTGCCACCAGTTAGGTGGTTCTGGCATCAACCATGCTCAAATGGTGCTTTTTACATGCTACCTGCACGGGACCCAGTCCGGCGGCCCTGGCAATGACCACACTCGAATGGTGTTTTTTACGTGCCACTGGCACAGGTGCCAATCAGGTAGCACTGTCATCGGCCACGACAACGATTTCACTTTGCTCAACAGGTCTTCACACGTGTAGTTATTGTCCAATGATTGAAGAGTACTCTTAAATTGGCTGGTTATACAGCACTGGCATAGGCCACGGTTGTGGTCTCACTTGGCTTGCTGGGTCTTCTCAAGCACAGAACATCTCCAAAGATCTCGGTCACTTATCATTGCCTTGATGAGGCCCAATGTTCGAAAGTCATGCTTCACCACCTAATCCTAGGTCTTCCTAGGTCTACCTCTTCCACAGGTTCCCTCAACTGCTAGGGTGTGACACTTTTTCACACAGCTATCCTCATCCATTCACAACACATGACCATACTAGCGCAGTCGTCTCTCTTGCACACCACATCTGATGCTGCTTAAGTCCAACTTTCCTCTCAGGGTGCTTACACTCTGTCGTGTATGGACACTGACATTACACATTCAGTGGAGCACACTGGCTTCTTTCCTTGCAAGCTTACGCATGTTCTCAGCAGTCATGGCCCATGTTTCACTGCCATGTAGCATGACTGTTCACACACATGCATCATACAGTCTACCTTTTACTCTGAGCAAGAAGCCCTTTGTCACCAGCAGAGGTAGGAGCTCTCTGAACTTTGCCCAGGCTATTCTTTTTCTAGCAGCTACACTTTCAGAGCACCACCCCCCACAACTGACTTGGTCATCTAGGTAACGGAAGCTATCAACTACTTCTAGTTTTTCTCCCAGGAATGTGACGGAAGCTGTACTCTGCACATTTTCAGTGTTTATTGCTCCTGAGCATTTGCCACACACAAAAACTATCTTCCCAGTTAGCCTTCCTTTGATATTGCTGCACCTCATGTGTCCATAGCTTACACTGGGTACATCTTATGGAGTTTCTACTTATGCCTTATCTACAGATCAAGTAGGGCCATCTACCTGAAGGGATTTGTGATTTGTCTGCCTTCCTACTTATTAAGACTATGGTTTTTGCTAGATTGACTCTAAGACCCTTCGATTCTAGACCTTGCTTCCATACCTGAAACTTCTCTAGTTCTGATAGTGACTCAACAATTAGAGCAAGGTCATCAGCATAGAGAAGCTCCCAGGGGCATCCTGTCTTGAATTCCTGTTACTGCCTGGAGGACTATGATGAATAAGAGGGGGCCGAGGACTGATTCTTGGTGGATCCCTACCCAGAATTCTTCACTGTACTTGTTGCCAACACTCACCTTACTGACAGCATCCCTGTATATGGCTTGTACAGCTCTCACTAACCATTCACCTATCCTTAGTTTTCTCATTGACCATCAGATAAGGGAACGGGAGACCCTGTCAAAGGCTTTCTCCATGTCAACGAAAGCCAGTTACAGGGGTTTATGAATTTTATATGAGTAGAAGCTTTTTTTAACAATTTTTATCCTGAAAATCACCAGTGTAAATTACACAGGTATGCAAATTACATGGGTTTTTACGCTATATATTAATATAATATATACTCACTGAAGAGCCTGTCATTGTTGGGTATTTTTAACAATAGAATGTCATATAATAAATTTTTGTTTATTCTGAATCAGACCCTGCTTTCCCAAACAGAAGGCCTCTTGATCAGGACAGATTTGTGCAATTTTTCGCAAAAACACTTCAATGAAGACTTCTTCCTTTTTAAATTATTTACATGTCTGTCTGACCATTTCACAAGACTTTATTCATTAAAACTTCAGAAGTTCTTACATCTTGGTCGTCATAATGCTTTGCTTTCATTTTGTTTAATAAAAATTCCTTGTAATGAGTTTGGACAAGAGAAATGCAGCCTGTGAACAATTGTTGTCAATTTACCAACCTGCTCTCTCTCCTTAAAGCAACATATTCCTCACACCCACCTTTCTGTCCCTTCCTCGGCATTTTAAAAGTTACTTATGTGTATGTGTGCATACATCTATGTATTTGCAAAAGTATACATGCAGCATTGCATGTATATCCCTGAATGACAGCTGTATTAACATTACCACCCCACTGCCACCCCATATTTGTCACTTACACAATTCTCTTCTCCCCTTCCCTGATATCAGTCACTCAACCTATGCCATCTCATTCCTCTCACACTAACTCTTGCATCCATCTCATTTTATTCGAAATAGCCACCCTACCATTTTAATTTTATAAGTTATAAGATAAAATATCTTTTACCATTCACTCTCTATGCTTGTAGATGAAATTTGTTGAGGCAGATTTTCCATGGCCAGATTCCATCCTGTTGCCAACCCTCATCTGTTTACAAGGTAATATTTTCTGATAGCTAGACATTCTTTTCACAAGTAACTGTATACACAACATCACTTGTATGAAAATAATGCTCATTTACAGCCATCATGTGAGGTCCAGACAAGGCACACACACACACTGCACCATCATCATTACACATCTGTTCTCCATGCTGGGCATGGGCTTCTTTCAGTTTTCATCTACCACATTCACTTACGAAGCTTCGGTTGGCCCAAGGCTATACTAGAAAACATTTGCAGAAGGTGCCACACAGTGGGACTGAACCCAAGACCACATGGCTGGGAAGCAAGTTTCACAGCCACACAGTTATGCCTGCACATGTGTATGTGTGTGTATAACACAGGAAATGAAGGGAGTTCTTATTCAGTGCATAGCTTTGCTAACAAAGCACAACCATTGCTAATATAAACAAAAACCCAGCCTCAAAGAAACCCAATAAAATCAATAACTAACACACATCAACAATATTAAACTTGACTTAATATCATAGTACACTAGTACAAAGTAGCAATTCCTACTAATCTCTATGTACATGAATATTTGAGAGCAATATCAGTCTCTGTTACATCTAATTAATCCATGTTTTATCAACTGATAACAAATCCTCCAGTCTCTAATGAGGGTTACTGCTTAAAAACAAAAAAAGAATCCAAATTCATATTTCCATGATTAAAAATACAATGTTACAAAAATTCACAGAGAAAGAGAAAGTAAGAGATAAAGAAATATTATTTCAAAATACCAAAAGCTAGAGTAAGACAAAATAATGGGGGGAGAGAGAGAGAGAGAGAGAAGAGAGAGAGAGAGAGGATACTTCAATAAAGATTGGTTAAAACCAATCTTTATTGAAGATACATTTTCATAAATTAGGGTGTGGGAGAACAGATGCAAATCATTGAGTACCAGAATAAACACTTATTTATTTAGTTGTATTTAAAATTCCCACCAGAATCAACATTACTAACATATTACACTAGGGACGTGTTATTTAACTAGTCACTTCAGAATGGGCTTTGCGCTTGAAAGAAATGTTTTTGTTTTTTTCCAGGAAATACTTGGAAAATACAAATCTATAGCCAATCTACATAATAGTTTTTATTACATTTACAAAAGAAGACTATATGCAGCATACTTAAAATGTGTAAGGTTGCATGGAGGGAAATGCAGATAACAAAAGCCTAACTAGAATGGAGTCCATAAACTACCATATGCTGGTGTATAAGATATGCTTTTTTTTTTCTTATATGTAACAAAAAAATTGCTACATACCTAATGCAACCATTTTATGGATGAGGTATTGAACATAAGATGAAACATTTTGTTTTTTCCACAAAAACGTAGGTGTATGTCTTATGCAACAGTGCATCATATACACTGGCAAAAGGTATATGACATTGATTTCAGTTAGCATTAGTACGTTGAGCATGGTTATCATTAAATAAGTTGATGGACGCATGCTGGGAGAGAAAAAAATCTTCATGAATTCATAGCAGACAGTAGCTGCGATCGAGATAATCCATGATAAATTAAGAAGCAAGTGATCAACATGTAATCTAAAGCATTGAGAAAACATGACAAGTGTAGAGAAATGTGTATTGCAAACCAATGCCAACAACGAAAAAAATATCAAAAGTGTGATGCTAATGGGCACTTTGACAAAACTCAGTTCTGAGATTGAAGAGTCAATGTCAAAATTTCTCATATCTATTCATTAGATCAAGATATTAACAAAAAAATAAATAAATAACAAAGATAATTCAATAAATTATGATAAATTACACTAAGATATCAGAAGAAAAACAAACAAAAGAATATAGTTTACTCAATAGGAATTTAAACAATGTATTCTTACATTGCCATAAACAAAGAATGCCAGCCTAAGATTAAGGACTTAAATTCCATACTAGATATCAAATCTACAAATGGCATGGAATACATACAAGGTGCATCAGTTTTTTGGTCACCTTTTTTCAAGAGCTCTTTTTTTTTTTTAAACTCACTTTCCAGATAAATAATGTCAGACAACCCAGCAAATAAAAAAGGCATGATAAATATTACTCTAAAAGTGATGCATAGTGATACAGAGATAGCTCACCTCTTGAAAGATGCCCTATCCTTTGTTATCAAAGTTTGAAAGGAGCTGGAAGTTGCTAATGGGAATCCAACACTAGCAGCTAAATGCAAACAGTGTGCATAGGGTCCTAAAACTATCAGATAAAAACCCCGGTAAGTCAATCAGAGCCATTGCAAAGGACCTCACGGTCTCAGAATGTTCCATCAGAAGAGTTGTGCATGAGGACATCCAAAAGAAGTTGTGTATGATACAGAGGTGTCAGTTTATGCTGGATGTGATAGTTGTGACTAAACAAGTTAAAACACCAAGTGGCTGGAATGCTTTGCTTCTTCTCAATGAGAAAAACTTCAATCAAGGCCAAAAGGTAAACTGAAGGTAAACAGATGGTTGCACATAGACTCGAATGAGATTCCAACAGTCATGCTTAGTAAGTTCCCAGCAATTGTGATAGTTCTGGGAGGCATCAGCAACAAGAGAGATATCATGCCTCCTCCCTTTTTATCACAGTGCTTAATAGTCAATGCTGCTGTCTACGGAGGTGTTGGAGAAAGTTGTGAAGCCCTGGATAGAAATAGTATGCAATGGAAGACCATATGTCTTCCAACAAGACTCTGTACCATCTCAAAGTCAGAAGAACTGAAGCATGAGTGCGTACCAATTTCCATGATCATGTTCACTGTCATTTGGCCTCCTAATTCACCAGACGTCAATCCACTGGACAAATACAGATGGGTGTAGTCAAGAGAGATCAATCAACACCACCCCATACAATCTTTCAAGCTTACCATAACCAGCACTATATTCAAAATTGCGAGATCATGATTTTGGCATGACAACACTTCCAACCCCATATTGAAGCAGCCATAGATGCTAGCAGAAGATTCATTGAACTGGTGGGATAAAGGGATTCTCAAGATTATTTGTACCATTTGTTTACAAATATAGCTTTTCTTTGATGAACTATGCATCTTTTTCTAAATTCATGCAAATGACCTCAAAACAAAAAACAAACTGATGCACCTTATACTGCAAGCTGAAATGGCATTTAAGTTTCACGAGTAAAAAATTCAAATGTCAAGAAGACAACATGTATCTAGTGTCAAAACAATGACCCAGAACTCAAAAATCCAAACCTTGCTACAAACACTGTACTGTGACAATAAAACATAACATAAAACTGATTCAGACAGTTTCAAGTGGTAATAGGCTGACAAATACATGCGCTGAGAGGTAGATTTGTATCATACAGGACACTAAGAGTTAATACAGCCACTTTACATGCTTGCATGAGAACCAGAATCAGACTGAAAATGTGTACTGAAATAGTTGATGCAAAATACTTCAATGTTGAAACCAGTTGAAATTCGTTTTCATCTCTTCATTGGCTCTCATCTCTCTTTCTTTGTTGCACACTTTTGCTTTACTTAATCTTCCAGCCACTCTAATACTACTACTTTTATACAACAAATCGTGTTTCTATCACTAATGCACATTTTGACCAGATCAGCAATTACGAGTCACTTGAATCAAATCTCAAATTGGTATGGAGGAGGGGACTATAATACTCACTGCAGTCCCTAAACTTTGTCAGCATGCTGAGTCATCAAATATGAAATAATTACTTCCTAATAGGAATCTCAGACTAACAAAGATGAAATTTTGTCCAAATATTCTGGTAATTTAAACTGTTATATACCAAAGTAATATCTAATTGCAATGAATCCATAATTGTGAGGGATATTAATGTATTTTCACACATTAAAGAAAATGGTTAATATATATAGAATAAAACAATATATTTTGGATCCCCCAAAATTTACTTAACCTACAAGATCTGCCATAATTGGTCTTAATTTCAAATCATCTGGAGACAATATTAGTACATATTCAATAAAATCAGTAATTTTCCATTATTTTTATTGCCAATATCTTCATAGTAATTATTATTTTCTATTATTTTACAATAACAGCACTACATTTATTTGCTTCTTTAATTGTAATTTCAATATCCTTTTATAAAATGTTAAAATTTTTCCATTCAGACCACGAGGAATTTGATTTTATATTCCTATTTCCAATCAGTTACCTGACTTCTCTTCTGGCTATCTGATATAATTCTGTGACACTCATTCTAATCCAAGTTTGTCTCTTTGCTTTTATGGCTCTGTCTGCTTTACTGTTCCACCACTATGACTCCTTTTGCCTGGCTAGAACTTTGCACAAGCCACAGATTTGGTCTGTGACCCTCAGTAAGTTGTCCGATAAGAACTTCTAGTTATCTTGTGTATCATACATCTGTAGGTCTTCCACCTTCTTCTCAAATGCTTCAGTTAGGATTTCTCTAAAATTTTTGACTGCTCAATGGATCTTTAAGCTTTCATATCTTACTTTTCCAGACGGGCTTGTATCTCTGAGGCCTTCTAGCTCTAAGTCTGAAGTAATTAACAACTAACCTGAGTTGAGTACTCTTTTACTTGTTTCAGTCATTTGACTGCGGCCATGCTGGAGCACCACGTTTAGTCGAGCAAATCGACCCCGGGACTTGTTCTTTGTAAGCCCAGTACTTATTCTATCGGTCTCTTTCGCCGAACCGCAAAGTGACGGGGACGTAAACACACCAGCATTAGTTGTCAAGCAATGCTAGGGGGACAAACGCAGACACACAAACACACACACACATACATATATACGACAAGCTTCTTTCAGTTTCTGTCTACCAAATCCACTCACAAGGCTTTGGTCGGCCCGGGGTTATAGCAGAAGACACTTGCCCAAGATGCCACGCAGTGGGACTGAACCCGGAACCATGTGGTTGGTTAGCAAGCTACTTACCACACAGCCACTCCTGCGCCTGAGTAGTACATTTTTCACCTGGAAAGGACGTTCTGGTGAGAACAGTCAATCTGACACATATACACACACATCCTCATCATTTCTACATCTACTTTCCATGCAGGTATAGGCTGGATGTCATGATAGGATATAGCAGGTCAGAAGATTTAGTGTCCAAGTTTTGGCATGCCCTTTCTAACACCAGGCACTTTACAAAATATACTGGGTGCTTTCATTTTCAGTGTTACCCAGCAACTTGCAACACTAAAGAGCCACACCACCACTTCAGCTGAGAAGGAGGATAGAAGATCAGTGATGACAAGATACCAGAACACACCCTCAGAGTAACATGGCCAAGAGATGGATAAAAGGGAGCACGGATACAGAAAAATCAGGGAGGACAGTAGGAAGGGTTGTTAGAGTTTGAGAGGTGAATGAGATATGGATATAAACAGGGAGGGAGGAGAGTAGTCAGATATGGTGTATGAATGTAGTGAATGCTGAACAGAGGTGGGATTGGTAACAATGAGTGGTGACAATAAGAATGGATGCTGATTGTGAAAAACACAGAAGAGAAGGAGTGATGACTAGCAGCACAGAGACAATGATGAAGTATGGTATAAAGTAAGAGGTTCTGCACTCAATTCTTATAGCAACAGAATGCAGGAAAATAATAGAGGGATGAGTGAGGGAATTAAAGGTTGCAAATGAAGGGAGAGTGAAAATGGATACCAACAAGGGAGGAGGGTAGGTGATAGTAAAAATGAGGGATGGATGTCAACAGGAAGTGGCACAGAGAAGGGACCTAGTTGCTCAAATAGGGAGAAAAGGAAGCAGGAATTATAGACTTAGCAAGGACCTAGTTGTGTGCTTTGAGAGCCTCAATCATAATGTGCTAACACAAGGATAGGACTTCATGAATATTGTAGATTTCCAATCATCTTCACCCTTCGTCAACTCTTCTACAAGTCTCAGGTCTTCTTGCACACATTCCATCTCCTGTGAACTACCAGCACTTAATACAGATATCCACATCCATACACATAACATACCCAAACCAATGTGGTCTTCTCTCTTGCACACTACAATTGATTCTTGTTATGTCCACTCTTTTTCTTCAAACATTTGTACTTCATCAATCATGCATAGTCATGACATCCAGTAGAGAATGCTTGCTTCATTTCTTTCTAGTCATCACATGTCCTCAACATTCAGGGCCCACATTTCACTACTGTGCAGCATTACAATTGGTTTCTTGAGCATCATACATTCAGATTTCACTTTGAGAAAGAAACCTTTTGTTGCCACAGAATAATAGATGCCTGAATTTTTCTACCCTTTTCTTACTCTGGCTTTGACAATATCCTCCACCACCTAGATAACAGAAGCTATACACTACTTCTAAAAGTCCTCCTGGGCATTTGAAAACACATTTTCCATGCACACTTAAAATTTATTGCTCCACCACATCTGTCATATGCAAACATTTCTCTGTTAACCTGTTTATACCCAATGACTGGTGTAGCAGCACCATAGTCAACTGCTACAGGGGTAAAGGTGATGCTCTCGATAGAAATAACTACAGGGGTCTCAAACTGCCCCTGTGCTGGTGGCACGTAAAAAGTACCCACTACACTCATGGAGTGGTTAGCTTTAGAAAAGGCATCCAGCTATAGAAAGACTGCCAGATCAGACTGGAGCCTGATGCAGCCTCCTGGCTTCCCAGACCCCAGTCAAGCGGAAACACCCAACACATGCCATCCAGTTTGAGGGGAGGATCAAGGCCGGCTCCTCCTTGAGACATAATCTTCTAGTAGCAGTGCCCGTAGCCACTGTTCTAGTCAGTTCTAGTAGCAATGCCAGTAGCCAGTTGTCCCAGCTATGTGCAAAGAAAGCACGCCAGCCCACCATTGGCAAGGCATTTGCCCAAACTGCTGGCACTGGCATCCCTCAGTCTAAGGTGGACAGAAGAATTGTAGAACTGTTTGTTGATAAAATGCTACCACTGCATGTAGTGGATTCCCACACTTTGGTCAGCCTGATCAAGATGCTAAATCCCAGCAAGACGATGTCCTGCCATTAACAGCTGGAGGAGTATCTTACAAGGTATTTATAAATTAAAATTATACATGATTATTAAATTATAATGGTGTGCTTCATATTTTAATTTAATTTAATTATTTTTTAAATAACTATTTTCTTAATGTAATATAACATAACAGCTAATTGAAATAAATATCATAATATCTAATATACAGTATATATATATATAAATATATATATTCCACTTATTAAGTCTGCATGGCCAAAATAGCAGTTTTTAATGAAATGACAAATAAACAAACTTTAAGTTCTGAACTTATCAAATTCCGAACATCATTTCATTCCTCATCTCGGTTATTCATCCCCCACAACATGTCACCTATCAAGATAGTGTCACTATTTTCAAAAGTTTAATAACAAGGCTTTAAATTATAAACAATATTTCCATGAATTTGGAATAACCTGGAAACAAATGTTAAACTACAATCTGTGTGATTTCTTTAAACAAAATATGGTTTATAAGATACTGCAATCAAATGTCCCACCTCCATCCTTCCTGCAAAAAATTGTACAAACCATATGTTCACAAATACCATTGCAGCTTGTATGGAGATGCAGATCTGAGGTTAGTTTTCTTTCTTTTTAGTCAGCCTTGATCATACTCTGCATCAGTTTATATATATTGATGGTGAATTATTTCCTTCTTGGTTTTAAATTGCTGCTAGCCACCTTGATTATTTTATAATTTTCACATGGCCGTTTTGTGAAATAAATCACTAATTCCAATGGCATTCTCCATAATATTAACATGGTGAGTTGGCCTCTACCAGCTGTGATGGTGTGAACATTCCTGATGAGTATTGATTTCCTATACGAAATTAGCATGCTAATCTAATGCATCTCACTCAGAGTGGGGAGGGTTTTCTCCACTGTCAATACAAAGAGACCATGTGCTTTTGTGGCTAAAGAGTCTACAACTCCTATTTCTAGCAATGCTGGTGCTCACTGTACCCTTGTCACTCTTAGTGATGGTGAATTATATCCTTGTTGGTTTTAAATTGCTGCTAACCACCTTGATTATTAAATATATATAATTTTAAGTTTTTAACTTTACACCTTACGTCTCTTTACAATTTAACATTTTTTAATTACAGACTGCTCTAGGATGTCCCCTGGATAGTGACCACTGGAGACTGCTGGTCAGCTCATAACAGGTCCTACCTGGCGATGATGGCATACTGGCTAGATCCCAAGACCCGCATGAGATAACATGCTGTCATGGCCTGCTCTCAGCTCAGAGGACACCTTTGATATTCTCACAGAGGCCATGGTGGACACCCAACAAAAGTTCCATCTGCACAACAAGGTGACCAGGAACACGATGGACAGTGGCAAAAACATTAAGGCACTTTTGCAGTTTGGTACAGATGAAACTCTACCTATAACTCTGTTGTTGTCCTCAACAACCTGCTGGAGAAGAATAGGGGAGGTGTCCACAGGGTGATGACACAGCTGAAGCTGCAGATCTTCACTGATTCTGATGTCAGCTTCCTGATGGAGTATGCCCAGGTGATGTCTAATGTTGCCAAGGCAGGCTTTGGATAAAATCTAAGGGAAGGACCAAGCCTATCTCAGGAGCCTTAGGCCAACTGTAGTGGCCACTGTCATGAAATTGAAGGAGGCCAAATTCAAACATCTCCTGTACTGCAGTCTTCTGGTAGATGCAATGCTGGCAGGCATCATGAAATGGTTTGGGCTCCTCCTAGAAGACCTGGAGTACCAGCAGGCGGCTGCCTTCCACCCCAAGTTTCGCTTGTTCTGAATGGAGCAGTATAATAACAGCCAGTTTAGCAGAGTAATGAACACCATGGAAACCATCGTAAAGACAGCCTTAATGTAGACCAATGAGGAGGACAGCAGCACAACCAGCAATGAAGATGATGATTTCTTCAGCACCATCACTTGGTTCTGGGAGAGCAGGAACCACAGGTCACTGAAATCCAAGGCACAGAACTTGAAGACCTGGCTAGAGGCCGTCTCGAAGGAGGCCCTGACTGAAGTCTCCTTTTTGGGTGAACAGGTCTTGATCAACCTGTTCACCAAGCATAACACTATCATCCCATCCAGTGCTGCAGTTGAGTGCCTATTCTCTAAAGGCAAAGATATTTTGAGGGCCAAGAGAGCCACCCTGTCAGATGGTAACTTTGAGAGGCTGATGCTTATGAAGGGCAACAAGCATTACGTCAAAGCAATGGAGAAGGCCCAGCCAGATTAGTACACCTTGATCATCATCTGATTTTCGCATGATACCAATGCTATTTGTTTAATAATTTTTGTACAGTAAATAAAATGTATGTTGCTGGAAAAACTAATGTTAAATTTCATTTGTTCATTTATTTGCATATACTTTGATCACCATCTAATTTCAGCACGATTTACCTTCTGGAAAGCTCTATGTCTAAGCTACAACATAAAAATTTCAGCTCTATAAGTTTGTTTTTAGGGGTTTTAGAGCAAAAAAAAAAAAAACTGAAACTAAATTCATATGATAATAGTTAGTGGTTGTCAGTTAGTATTAGCTTCCACTAATTCTTTTAACTCTTTAGTATTTGTAAAGCTTTTTTAGTTAGCGGATTAGCGGTTAGAGAAGTTAACTTTTTGGTTAGCTGTGCCCACTACAGGTAGAGACACAGGCTCTGACTGCAGAGGAAATGCGTAGATTGAAGAGGACTGAAGGTAGTATGCTCCGATGGATTTGCAACATCACTGTGCATGACCAACAAAACACAAGTGAGTTGAGAGAAAAGTTAAGCATAAGAGGAGTTAAATGTGGCATTTAGGAGAGGAGAATGCGTTGGTTTGGACATGTGATGCATGTGTGTGAAGACAGCTGTATAAAGAAGTGCCTGTCACTGGAAGAGGGAGACCCAGGAAGACATGGGATGATGTGTTGAGGACTGATCTTAGGATGTTGCAGCTCACAGAAGAAATGACAATGAACCAAAATGTTTAGCAATATGAAATTCTAGAGAAGACCTGCCCACATCAGCAAAACTGAGTGCTAGAAGAGTTGTGTCCCACCCACATGCAACAACAAACTTTTCACACAGCCTACTCCAAGAAACTGAACTACATCTCTTCTAAACAGCATCTCTCTCTTCCTTACATTTCCTCTTCATAAGCTATGATTGTCTTCCAATCCCCTTTCTTGCTCTCAACCAGGCTTTTGCCAATCACTGCAATCCCCACTCCCTACTTGCACCTTCTTGACAATACCTGACTGTGTATATTATGACCTTCATACCTCTCGTTTCTTTACCATCACATCTATGCTCTGATCCTGGTTATTTGTGAATATACCCTGGTACTCCACCGTCTCTCTCTCCTGCTCTCTTACACTTTTGCCTTTTCCTACTCTCTTTCTCTCCCATTTGGCTGGGTAGCCACATATCTCCTCTACAGCCTAGGGTAGTTTTTCTACCTGGCTGGCTCCTATCAACCATCCTACCTATGCATGCATGAAAGACAGACATAAGATGATGACGATGATTACACATACACTTTATGTGTATACAGTTATGTATATAGCATGTGTTTATATATACAGGTATACAAATATATTTGAGTATATGTATGTGTATATATGTACATATGATAGGAAAACCTTGAAACAAAGAATCTATGATAGAGTGATAACATTCCAGCGAAAAGCAAACAAGGTGGTCACACATAAAGAGACCAGCATGAAAGACAATTCAGTTGATCCTACAGTTCCTCACCTCATCTGTGAAGTTTGTGGCCACATAGGTATGTCTCACAAAGGCCTGGTGAACCACCAGAGAAGCTATGCAGAAAGACCTGTTACAAACTGTAACAACTCGCATGTATAGCCTGCAAAAAAAGTGTATGCTGATGCCATGTAAAAGGCACCTGTGCCAGTGTCACATATAAAACACCCCTGCTAGTGGTACATAAAAAGGCACCCAGCACACTCTGTGAAGTGGTTGGCATTAGGAAGGGTATCCAGCCAAAGAAACTATACCAAAATAGACAATTGGAACCTGGGCAGTTCTCCAGCTGACCAGTTCCTGTCAAACTGTCCAACCTGTGCTGGCATGGAAAATGGACATTAAATGATGATGATGGTGATGTGTGTATATGTGATACAACCCTATGGAGGAGGTGCCCAAGGACACTATTCTCATGACCCCAACATGAAAAATGGACAGGGTTGAATATATACACACACACAGTGTCTATAGGTGGATGTCCTTCCTAATGCCAACCAGTTTATAAAAAGCATCCAGTACACTCTGTAAATTGGTTGGCATTAAAAGGGACATCCAGCCATAGAAACCATGCCAAAACAATGGAAACTGATAAAGAAGTTCAACACATGCTGGCATGAAAAACAGACATTAATTGATGATGATGACACAATTTACGTATATATATATAAACATGTATGCATGTGTATATTCATACACACACATATAAAAGTACATCATTTCAGGTTTAATATCAGTGACTTGGTAGACAGAAACTGAAAAAAGCTCCTATATATATATGAGAGAGAGAGAGAAAGAGAAACTCCTTGTCTTTACATCACAAGATAGTTGTAAACAAGTGCCACTGTTATACAAAGTCATACGAAAGTATGTCTGGTTACGGAAGAATATTACCTAGCTTGGAAAAAGGTGAGGGTGGCAACATGAACAACAACCAGCCACAGAAAATTTGTCTCAAACACTAAGCATGGAAACTAGACGTTAACGTGTTTGTTTATATATCATCATCATCGTTTAACGTCCATCTTCCATGCATGCAAGGGTAGGACAATTGATAGGAGCCAACTAAGTAGAAAAACTACCCTAGGCTAGTGTCTGTTTGGCAGGATTTTTACAGCTGGATGCTCTTCCTAATACCAAACACTCTGTAGAGTGGACTCAGTGATTTTTACGTAGCACTAGCACAGGTGAGGTTAGTTTTGGCATGGTTTTTACAGCTGGATGCCCTTCCAAATGCCAACCACTTTACAGTGTGGACTGAATGCTTTTTACGTGGCACCAGCACTGGAAGTCACCAATTAACTTGCAAGAGGGCAGTGGCATTTGAGGAGGGGAGCTTGTATCAGAGGATGAAAGGTTAGAGGGTGACAGAGAGACAGAAACAGGTATCTTGCTATGACAGAAGGGGAATTGGAGGTGATCTAGTATCAGATGAAGAAAGGTTAGTGTGGCAGAGAAATAGAGAGGCAAAAATAGGTGTCATGCTATAGAGGAGGTACATGGTTACCCAGTGAAAGTAAGAGAGAAGAGAGGAGGGAGAGGGAGTGAGAGGAAGTGAGTGAGAGACAGATAGAAGAAAGAGGACAGAAACAGTGTGCTGATGTAAAGGAGATACTTGGTTACCTAGTCAGAGGAAAAACAAGGAGAAAGAGAGAGTGATCAAGAATGAGAGAAGAAATAGGTGTACTGTTATAGAAGAGATACGTGGTTACCCAACCAGAGGGAAAAGCAAGAGAGAGAGAGAGAGAGACAGAGAGAGTGTAAGGAACAGCAAAGGTTTAAGAAAGAGAGATGGTGAAATGCAAGGGTATACTCACAAGTAACAAGGATCAGAGCATAGATGTGATGGTAGAGTAAGGAAGAGAGAGGTACAAAGGTTGTAATATACGTGGTCAGGTATTGCCAAGAAGGTACAAGTAGGGAGTGGGGATTGAAGAGACTGATGAAAACCCGGGTATAAAAACAGTGCAGGGTGACAGCAGCAATACAGTGAGGGCAGGAAAGGGGACTGGAAGACAATCATAGTTTATGAAGAGGAAATGTGAGGAAAAAAAAGATGCTGTTTAAAACAGATGTAGTTTGGTTTCTTGGGGTTGGAAAAGTTTGTTGTTCCATGAGGGTGGGACACAGCTCTACTAGCACTCAGCTTCGCTGATGTGGGCAGGTCTTCTCTAGAACCTCCTATCATTGAACATTTTGACCCATTATCATTTCCTCTGTGAGCCCCAACATCCTAAAATCAGTCCTCACCACATCATCCCATGTCTTCTTGGGTCTTCCTCTCCCAGTGACAGGCACTTCTTTATACAGCTGTCTTCACACATACACATCACATGTCCAAACCAATGCATTCTCCTCTCCTAAATGCCACATTTAACTCCTCTTATGCCTAACTTTTCTCTCAACACAATTGTGCTTTGTCAGTCATGCACACTAATGTTGCAAATCCATCGGAGCATACTACCTTCATTACTCTCCAGTCAAAGCCCATGTCTCACTATTATATAATATAGCAGTTCTCACACAAGCATCATACAATTTACCTTTCACTCAAAGAGAGAATCTTTTTGTTACCAACAGAGGTAGTAGCTCCTTGAACTTTACCCATCCTATTCTTATTCTAGTAATAATACTTTCAGAGCATCCAGCATGGTTTGGTCACCTAAATAGCAGAAACTATCTACTTCAACACACATACACAATGACTAAAGCAAAATACACTATATATACACACACAATAACTTAAACAGAAGATATATATATATTATTTTACTTGTTTCAGCCATTTGACTGCGGCCACGCTAGAACACCGCCTTGAAGGGTTTTAGTCAAACAAATCAATCCCAGGATATTTCTTAAGCCCAGTACTTATCAGTCTCTTTTGCAGAACAGCAAAGTTACGGAAACGTAAACACTAACACCGGTTGTCAAGTGACGATGGGGGGCGGGGGACAAACACACGGAAATATACATATATATAAATAAATACGACGAGCTTCTTTCATTCTCATGTACCAAATTCACTTACAAGGCTTTGGTCGGCCCGAGGTAATAGTGGAAGACACTTGGCCAAGGTGCCACGCAGTGAGATTGAACCCGGAACTATGTGGTTGGGAAGCAAGCTTCTTGACACACAACCACGCCTGCGTCTAGAACATATATATATATATAATATATATATATATATATAATATATATATATATATATATATATATATAACATATTACATTCACCTCTAATTAATTGCACATGCATATTGCGTATTTACATGGAATATAGACGCATAATGTAATCATATATGCACAGTTAATACATCCATACACACCTTTATAAACTACTGGCATGTAACATCTTACCGTAATACTACAAATGAACTCAATCATTCTGACTGCCGTATGACAATAAAAGTAACGTGCATGGATTCTGACATCTTTCACACAAATATATATATTGCCCGCCAAACACAAAACATAACGACTATCTGTCAATCCAGTAGAACAAAAACCCAGAACAGTATTGCTGTACATGCTAGACATAACAGCCAAATCTCTCTCGAATCACACAACCATCTGGAAATACAGTGGGTAATGTGTATCATATCTTTTTACTTGTTTCTGTCATTAGACTGCGGCCATGCTGGACCATTGTCTAGGAGGGTTTTAATGGAACAATTCGACCGCAGTACTTATTTTTGTTTTTAAATCTTCATTCCTAAAATATCGGTTTCTTTTGTCGAACAGTTCTGTTACGGAAGCATAAACAAACGAACACCGGTCGTCAAGCGTTGGTAAAGAACAAGCACAAAGCCCACCCACGACAAACTTCTTTCAGTTTCCGTCTATCAAATCAACTCACAGGGCTTTGATATACCCGGGACTATAGTGGAAGACTCATCCAAGCTGCCAGGCAGTGCGACTGAACCCACAACTATGTGATTGAGGATCACACCCACGCTTATACGAGAGAAAAAAAAACGCGGGGAAGACTTGGTCTCGTCCTCAATAGATTTTCGATATGTGATCAGTGCTGATTCGGAGTTAAATAGCAAATATTTTAAGGGAAACGATGGAACGGGAATATTAGAATTTTTCATGTCTAAAGCAGCTAAAATATTAAAGAGTGGAGTTGACAAGATAGATGAACAGGAGAATGTCCCCTGCAAGATGCTAAATAAAAAAAAAAAATTTAAGTGGTAGAATGTGAAAGTTAATTGAACTCCTTGACTATAGACATAAACATGTCAATCGAATGTTCTGGATCTGGCCACGAAATAAATTGGAAACGGGAAAGCATACATAATAGCAATATTTCATTTGAAAAGAATTTAACATCTCGAAGATGCATAGAACTACAAACATATTTCCGAAAGAAATTTTCACCCCCTTCAACTAATTTAGGCGAAAAATCGCATCGCACGTGAGTTGTTGGTGAAGTACAAACCATAGGAAGATGTTACATGAATTATGGATAAAATCTGGTCTTTTTTTATATATATGACAGAATCGAGTGATGTGTAATTATATGCATATTAATGTGTGTCTATATAACCTACATCTCGGAAGAACTCAATGAAACGATTCTTTAAAGGAAATGGTAAAATTCTTGTGACGGTGTGATGTAATATTTTCTACATCCTGCGCGCCATAAATCGTGCTGAAGAGGTTGGCGTCAAATTCCACAGACATCAACCATCAAAGTGTTTACATAGACAAATATACACACCTTTTGGTCAATATTCGACGACCCGGTTTCGATTCTCCTTTAAAATTATTTAGCTTACTCGGCTATTGCCCTTGAAACGGGTTAACCCTTGTAAAATTTCCTTTACCTGTACACACACATATATATATATGTGTGTGTGTGCGTGAGTATATATATATATATATGTATATAATGCCTACATGGCTGTCTGTATGTGTGAGTGTAATATATAATTTAAGTAAGAAAAAAAATTATTTTTTGATCATACACAATAGCTTTTATTTGGGGGGGGGGGAAATGGGACGGAATATAGCTGTTCCGATATATTTTTAATTGTTTTATCGTATCTCATTCTTCGAACCTTGCAGTATAAAAAGACGAAATCAACATCGGCAGAATTTGAATATGAGAGAGTGAAGGGAGGAATCAGACACGGTTCTTTTGCTTTATACACTCATTTGTCATAAAATTGAGAAATGCGAACATGTAATATTTCGCATGTTTTGTAAATGGTAATTAATTGCTTAAGTGAAAGCGGTTCCATCTGCAGGAATCAATGATAATGGCTTCTTTATTAGCCACAAGTGCACCTAAAGAACGTTGGAAAACAAGACATAAAGAAAAGTGCTCTTTCTCTTTCTCCACGAGGTCACGATGGTTGTTGCGAAGGATTGTTAAAAATTCGGCGAAGAACATGAGTTGATTGTCTACAAGTTGGAAATTGAAATAAAATACAACAGAACAAAAGGAATGAAGACAGTTTAACCGAAACAAGAAACACACATTACATCTGAAATAATGAAGATGAAGAACATTATTACGACAGATGTTTAAACAGAAAATTAGAGGAGAGAGCGGTGTGTGTGACACATCTCAAAACTGCTTACGACGACCACCGAGGTATAATAAACTGAAAGCACGACTTATAAACAGAGTGACAGTTGAATAATTACATATATATCCATATATATATTTATATATACATAAACATTCATAAAATGGAGGTTTGGTATGAAATTGACGAAGAATTGGGGAAAAAAATGGATCCCCGAGTTTGTGGTCACTATAAATGGAGAGAGAGAGAGAGAGAAATGTGTTGTTGAATGTCTTGCATAATATTTAACGAATAAATGGCACTTTAGTCGGATTTCAACTTACCTCATGGACATGTATGACGTCTAAGATAACGTTAAATTATCAACCGGCGTGAGTAAAATATTCCAAATAAGTTCTAAAAGCCAACAATCAAAGAATCTCTGTTGCCAGAAACACCAGTTCCTGACTTGAAGATCCGGGCGTTTCAACCAGCAGTCATTGGGATTGACGATACGCATGCGCAACACACTCGCTTTCTTCTGTTTCAGCGCCACTCACTTCCGGTTTCCGGTTTACCATATACTTCCTTCATCTTTTTCTCTCCCTCCATAATTTGAGTCTGTTTATTTATTCCTTACCTCTCTATCTATCTATCTATCTCTCTCTGATTGCTCCAGCATGGGGCAGTACCATTTCAACCATGTACCCCATTATATCGATTCCTGCTTCACCCATGTATCTGACTATATCCGTCTATCATGTACCCGATTATATCGACCCCTACTTCCAGCATGTACCCGATTGTATCGACCCTAATTCAACCTTGTACCCGATTATATCGACCCCTCTACTTGCTGGGTTCAAATCCCTCCTAGATCGAATTCGTTTTTTATTAACATCTTTGCTAGATCGATAAAATAAAGGACCCGCTGAAGAGCATCTATGTGGTCAACCGACTTGTTAAAAATAGGAACCTATTTTTCAAATAATACCCTACTGTCTTTAAAAAAAAAAACAGGAAGAATATTTAGGGAATTGTCTAAAAAAAAAAAGCTGGGATTATCATAACTGTTTGTAATAACGTGAATTGGAAACAAATATTAGCTTGATTTAATTAAATATAACCCTCCTTTCAAGAAAAAGTTTTGAGATGTTGCGTCTATGCTAAACATTTTCATCGACTACGAAAGGCAACGTCAACTAGATTTGAACTCGAGAATGTAAGGGGAAGTAATCAAGTCCTACGCGGTACAACGACCGTTGCCCTTACAGACTCTGCCATCCAGATATCTCTATTTACACGTCACCGGTTAAACTAGGGAACCATATCGACTGAAGTTCTTTTATTTCCATGGTCATTTTGTAACTGTTAACATATTCACATTGTATCGTATATAACTGCGTAATTTCGAATACATTAATATAAATTCTCTTCTTAACCCGAATTTGTCGCTTGCTTCATATCAAAACAATTTTCGTCCAAATATTCATTTGTACAATACCGGCTAAACAAGCAAACGAAATAAATCGTTATTTGCCCGATGGCTTGGTATTATTGAAGTATTTACATAGTTTCGTATGTAAAGACTGAATTTCAAATATACTAATATTAAATATCTTTTGAATTTCGTAATTGTAGACATTTTCAGACTATAACACTTCTCCCTAAGTCGGAAATACCTAAGTTAACAACGACACGCAATAGCTTGGTAGGAGATGAGAAGCTATGTACACGACTGCTATTTACACTTACTGTTCAAGCGAAGACTGAACATGGCTGATACGCCACGTGATAGTTCTCAAGTTTTTTTTTCTTTTTTTTACATCACTATTATAAACACTGATTATATTATTTAATACTTCGAATACAAATGTGAATAATGAATTATGTACATATGATGACAGGCTGTATTAAAAAATACTGCATCACTGAATAGTTTCAAGTGCTTTTTCTTTTCTTCCCTAGCATAAAAACGTCACTTCCTCTCTCTCTCTATCTATTCATTCTTTCTCTCTCTCTCTCTCTATCTAGCTATCTATCTATCTCATGCACACACTACTGTCTCTCTCTCTCACGTATCTACTATGTATTTTACTATTTGTATTAAAGTAATTGCATAACGATATTACTATAATGTTTTTTATCTGGTCTATAATTTTTCTTTCAGTAACGACGTCTGAAATAACACTATTATGGGTGATTTTCTTCTGTTAAGGATACCAACTATCAACAAAGGAAACAGGTGTCGGTATTTTACTGGTCTACGTTCCATAGTGACCAGACAAAATTAATTTCCATTCAGGAAATTGTCACTGATCCTCTCCAACTGCAGGTCTTCCTATGAAACCTCAGTAGTTCTGTGATACTATAGCACCACCGGTACTGATTTTATCGTGATTAATGGGCTTTTGTAGTCATCTGCATTCGTGGTCTCAGAAAAAAATAGTAAAATAAAAGTGAAACCTTTGCCCTTTAAGTAGTAAGTATTCTGAACGAATGATCAATGAGGAAGTCAGAAAGTCGTTGAAACGCGCGCGCGCACATACACATACATAAACACACACATACATGTGTGTGTGTATACTCTCATATATATACATCGATGTGTACACGTGTGTATGGAAGATGACTCGATAATGAGTTTGACTAGTGCTTGTTAATGAGCGTCAAAGCGAAGGTGACTTTTAAACCCAGCTGATATTTGCAGCTTTAACCACAACTATTACATAAATGTTTTTTCTCATTCAAATATCAAACAGGATCGTGTTCAGAAATGAATCATCAAAACACCAATAGAGGCCAGCTACAGCGTCGTCAATACTTGGCTGGGGAACCTAAAAACGGTTAAAAGACCAGCTGAAGATTATTTCGAAGAGGAGCAATATTAAATCTTCAAGTGTACAAAACATCGCTAGGCTCCGTTCCCTTTGGTGGTTTCAGTGTTAGAGGGTAAACGTGCTCAGAAGGAACTGGAAAAGAGATATACATGCAAATAAATACCTAGTCTCATCAATCAAATATTTACATGTCCAATCTGCGAACGAAGACGCTCATCAATGTATCGATGCCAGACGTTTGAAAAGAAATTCTGGAAATCATTGCTATTCTTTCTTTATATTGTATTAGTGGTGGGCCGTAAAAGGGAGAGTAAGTATGTAGACTGGGGTGGCACCATAAGCGTGCGTGTGTGTGTGTGTGTGTGTGTATGTGCATGCGTGTGTGTGCATATGTGTGTGTGTGTGTGTAATGGACAGTAGATTGCGCGGATCTTTACCTTTTGACCGACAGATTTAAAAAATAATTTTTTATAACTAAACACTTTCAAACTTCGGACACTGGTAGAATGTCTTATATAAAACTAGCAGTATCGCCCGGCGTTGCTCGGGTTTGTAAGGGAAATAACTATATAAGCATTTTTAGAGAGTTACTTCCCTTATAGATGCCAATTCGGGCTTTCTTAGCCATTTCTGTTTTGGTGTCTTCAAGCCATGAAGTCGTTGTTCTAAAAGAACGCTGGTCTCCTTGACAACGCTTTACGACGTTGATTTCCTAACACTCCCTTCCCCACAGCTTCACGAGGGAGGGAAGAAGGGGGAGAAGCAAACAGGTGCAGGTGTGACCATGGACGCCAACTCCGCCGCCATCGACACACGAAAAATTATGCATTAAAATGGAATAAAAAATGATGTTAAATTATTTTTAAAATCGTAGACTCATCGTAGACGCGCGCTAATACTCAGACGGGCTCGATATGAATCACGGCTATAAGATACCCGAATTTGGTTAAACTGCACCGCAAAATGTGGGAGTAGTTAGGAATCTAAATTGAAGGAGACAGACACTCACACAACTACAGTTTTATATATATAGACTAGCAGTATCGCCCGGCGTTGCTCGGGTTTGTAAGGGAAATAACTATATAAGCATTTTTAGAGAGTTACTTCCCTTATAAATTCGGGCTTTCTTAGCCATTTTTGTTTTGGTGTCTTCAAGCCATGAAGTCGTTGTTCTAAAAGAACGCTGGTCTCCTTGACAACGCATTACGACGTTGATTTCTTTACACTCCCTTCCCCACAGCTTCACGAGGGAGGGAAGGGGAAGAAGCAAACAGGTGCAGCTGTGAGCGTGGACGCCAACTCCACTGCCATCGACACACGATGCATTTTATGCATTAAAATGGAATAAAAAATGATGTTAAATTATTTTTAAAATCGTAGACTCATCGTTGACGCGCGCTAATAGTCAGACGGGCTCGATATGAATCACGACTATAAGATACCCGAATTTGGTTAAACTGCACCGCAAAATGTGGGATGAGTTAGGAATCTAAATCGAAGGGGACAGACACTCACACAACTAGAGTTTTATATATATAGATATCTTTTAATCATAGCATTTTTGAGAAAAACTTATATTTACGGAGTTATTTCACGTTGAAATCGTCGTATTTCGATAATTTCAACCAATCAATGACGTGTATTCAGCTGAATAAAATTACTGCCGTTGTTTGTCAACAACAACTATCGGAGGAGTATTTTTCGTTTGTCACAGTTATTTATGACATCGTTCATACGTTTGTACTGGTTTTAGCTTTAAGGTTTTAGGGTTAGGGTGTTAGGTTTCGGGGTTTAGCGTTAGGTTAGAGTTTTAGAGTTAGGGTTAGGGTTGTCATAAATAACTGTGACAAACGAAAAATACACCGTCAGACGGTTTTGTTAACAAACAACGGCAGTAATTTTATTCAGCTGAATACACGTCATTAATTGGTTGAAATTACCAAAATACGACAAATTTAACGTGAAATAACACCGTAAATATAAGTTTTTCTCAAAAACGCAAAGAGTAAACGATATTTTGTATAACACATTCTACCAGTGTCCGAAGTTTGAAAGTGTTTAGTTATAAAAAATTATTTTTAAATCTGTCGGTCAAAAGGTAAAGAACTGCGCAATCTACTGTCGATTACACACACACACACACATACACACACACACACACCACGCATGCACGCGCACACCCACACACCCACACATATCCACAGAACTTCGCGCGAGCATAATTTATGTTACTATATATGTATCTCTATATCTTCCTCCTTCTCTACCTCCCTCTTTCTCTGCCTCCCTCTCTCTCTCTCTTACACACACATACATGTCACACACACACACACAGCTCTCGCATGCATAACTTATTACTATATATATATATACTAGCAGTATCGCCCGGCGTTGCTCGGGTTTGTAAGGGAAATAACTATATAAGCATTTTTAGTGAGTTACTTCCGTTATAGATGCCAATTCGGGCTTTCTTAGCCATTTCTGTTTTGGTGTCTTCAAGCCATGAAGTCGTTGTTCTAAAAGAACGCTGGTCTCCTTGACAACGCATTACGACGTTGATTTCCTTAAACTCCCTTTCCCACAGCTTCACGAGGGAGGGAAGAAGGGGGAAAAGCAAACACAGGTGCAGGTGTTTGAGCGTGGACGCCAACTCCGCCGCCATCGACACACGAAAAATTATGCATTAAAATGGAATAAAAAATGATGTTAAATTATTTTTAAAATCGTAGACTCATCGTAGACGCGCGCTAATAGCCAGACGGGCTCGATATTAATCACGACTATAAGATACCGAATTTGGTTAAACTGCACCGCAAAATGTGGGAGGAGTTAGGAATCTAAATCGAAGGGGACAGACACTCACACAACTACAGTTTTATATATATAGACTAGCAGTATCGCCCGGCGTTCTCGGGTTTGTAAGGGAAATAACTATATAAGCATTTTTAGAGAGTTACTTCCCTTATAGATGCCAATTCGGGCTTTCTTAGCCATTTCTGTTTTGGTGTCTTCAAGCCATGAAGTCGTTGTTCTAAAAGAACGCTGGTCTCCTTGACAACGCATTACGACGTTGATTTCTTTACACTCCCTTCCCCACAGCTTCACGAGGGAGGGAAGGGGGAGAAGCAAACAGGTGCAGCTGTGAGCGTGGACGCCAACTCCGCCGCCATCGACACACGAAAAATTATGCATTAAAATGGAATAAAAAATTATGTCAAATTATTTTTAAAATCGTAGACTCATCGTAGACGCGCGCTAATAGCCAGACGGGCTCGATATAAATCACGACTATAAGATACCCGAATTTGGTTAAACTGCACCGCAAAATGTGGGGGGAGTTAGGAATCTAAATCAAAGGGGACAGACACTCACACAACTAGAGTTTTATATATATAGATATATGGTTTTCGTTCGGTTTCCCTGTATGTCTCCACTGTAATTTTTTTGTTCCCAACTTTGAGCCCTTCTCTGTTTTCGTCATTGATATTCTTTTACAGACTTCTCCAGCCTCCGCTCTCTCCATCTATCTCTCTACTTACCCACCTATCTTTTATATTCCATTCCTTTCTCCAGATTGCGAATCATTATCAATCATTCACCATCTTTCTTCCTCACTCTCTCTTTCTCTTTCACTCTTTCACTCCAGCCTCCACTTACGTTGTCTTGCTTTGTTGCTTTCATTCTTTCCTTCTTTCTTTCTCTTTTTCTTTCTCCCTACCTTTCTCCCCCCCTCTCTCTCTCTCACTCTCACGTATACCTTCATACATACACACGCATAGATGATTAGGAAACAGCGTTTAAACCGGAATTATCCGGAAACACCCGAAGTATTCCATTTATGAAGAGACGTAAAGCTGTCGTCTGCTAAATGCTTAGAGTCAAATCACTTTTGTTTCAGGAAGAAGACGTCTGAGGTCAACGTTTAAGGTAAAGTAGTTTATTAAATTCATGGAAAAATATTCATTTCTTCTTATTAATCATAAAATTGTACTCAGCCAGCCATCACAAAGCTAGAAAAATAGATTTCTAAACAGAAAATTGGAATTGTCTAGAACAGGCTTGGCCAACTCGAATTCCGTTCCCGGCCACTTTAATCACAGAAAGTTTTTGGTGGGGCAGCTTCTATACTGACAGAATTGAAAGCATATAAATTTGTCATGCTATTATTACAATAAAGAATGAATGACCGTTGATTCAACTTGAAATATTATCATTGCTAAAACAGAAGTAGTATCTTCGTTTTTTCATCTTTAATTTTTGATTAAAGTTTTAAAATGTTCCCTTAAAAAACCCATCCAAGAAAGTATGAAGCGGCCGCAAGATAAAAGCCTGCGGCCCGCGGGCCTCAGGTGGCCAGCCCTGGTCTAGACTCTCATCAAGTCTTTGGTGCCATGGTTGTCCGTCACCTTTCTTTCCGTGAAGAAACCAACTAAAATAGATTTTTTTCTGTGAGTTTTTGTCATTTTTTTATATATGATCGTACACATACATACATGTGTGTAGTGTGTGTGTGTACGTGGATGTGTGTGTCCCCGTGTGTCTGTATACGTGTGTGTGTGTGTGTGTGTGTGTGTGTGTGTGTGTGTGTGTGTGTGTGTGTGTGTAGATGCATCTATCGATCCTCACAGAACAAAGTCTAACAAGAAAGTCTCTACGTAGTTTCTCGACCTGCTAGAAACAACAACCAAATCGTCTTAAATATCACTCCCGGCCACCTCTAAAGACGGGACAACACACTGAATATAAAGGAAAACAAAGCCAGTTTCTTAATTACTTGATTTTGACCATGAATAAATCTATTTGATCGTATTTGTCATAGAACTTAATAATATGTCTAGTTTTGACATGATACCCATACATGATCGTTCCATCCACACATATTTACGTTTAAGCCAAAACTTTTTCTGTTACTCTCCTCCTCTCCTCATCTGTCCTTCATATTCTTTTCTTTATTTGGCGACACTTTGACATTTAATCTATCTTTCTTCTCTCTCTCTCTCTCTCTCTCTCTCTCTCTCTCTCTCTCTCTCTCTCTTCGCCATTGATATCACTCTTTTACTGCAGTCTCTCCTCTCCTTCCTCTGTCTGTCCGTCCATCTACCTATAATACCTACCTACCTACCCACCTATCTATCTATCTATCTATCTATCTATCTATCTATCTATCTATCTATCTATCTATCTATCTATCTATCTATCTATCTATCTATTTACTTACCCATCTATTTATCTATCCTATTCGGATCTTTTCCTTCCCTTTCTTTCTTTCTATCTTTCTTTCTACCTTCCCTTCTTTCTTTCTTTCTTTCTTTCTTACTTTCTGTCTCTTTCTCCACTCTGTCTCTCTCTCTCTCTCTCTCTCTCTCTCTCACACACACACACACACACATTTAACAAACAGCGTTTAAACCGGAATTACCCGGAAACACCAGAGATATTCCTTTCCTACTTTCTTTCTTTCTTTCTTTCTTTCTTTCTTTCTTTCTTTCTTTCTTTCTTTCTCTCTCTCTTTCTCACCCTCTCTCTTACGCGCACATGCACACAGTTATTTAACCAAGAAGCGTTTAAACTGGAATTATGCGGAAACACCCGAAGTATTCCATTTATGAGGAGACGTAAAGCTGTCGTCTGCTAAATGTTTAGAGTCAAATCACTTTTGTTTCAGGAAGAAGACGTCTGAGGTCAACGTTTAAGGTAAAGTAGTTTATTAAATTCATTGGTAAATATTCATTTCTTCTTATTAATTATAAAATTGTACTCAGCCAGCCATCACAAAGCTAGAAAAATAGATTTCTAAACAGAAAATTGGAATTGTCTAGAACAGGCTTGGCCAACACGAATTACATTCCCAGCCACTTTAATCACAGAAAGTTTTTGGTGGGGCAGCTTCTATACTGACAGAATTGAGAACATTTTTAATTTTCATGCTATTACTATAATAATGAATGAATGAACGTTTATCATTGCTAAAACAGTAGTATCTCCCTTTTTTACTTTTCATTACCATCTTTAATTTGTGAAAAAAAGTTTTAAAATGTTTCCTTAAATAAACCCATTCCAAGAAAGTATGAAGCGGGCCGCAAGATAAAAGCCTGCGGTCCGCATGCGGCCTGCGGGCCTCAGGTGGCCAGCCCTGGTCTAGACTCTCATCAAGTCTTTGGTGCCATGGTTGTCCGTCACCTTTCTTTCCGTGAAGAAACCTGCTAAAGTTTAAACTGAAGGTAAGCCACCTTTATTAAATTCATTTTATTACATTCCATATTCAGAAACGTAAGTAATCCAATTTCTGGAGAAATCGTCTGCCTTCTCCCAAAAGGTAACCACAGCTAAAATAGATTTTCCCTGTGAGTTTTTGTCATATTTTTATACATATGATCATACACATAAATACATGTGTGTGTGTGTGTATGCGTGTCCGTGTTGGTGTGTGTGTGTAGATGTTTCTATCGATGCTCACACAATCAAGTCTAACAAGAAAGTCTCTACGTAGTTTCTCGACCTGCTAGAAACAACAACCAAATCGTCTTAAATATCCCTCGCGGCCACCTCTAAAAAAGGAAAACAAAGCCAGTTTCTTAATTACTTGAGTAATTTAGACCATAAATCTATTTGATCGTATTTGTCATAGAACTTAATAATATGTCCAGTTTCGACATGATACCCATACATGACCTTTCCATCCATACATATTTACATTTAAGTCAAAACTTTTTCTGTTACTCTCCTCCTCTCCTCATCTGTCTTTCATATTCTTTTCTTTATTTGGCGACACTTTGACATTTAATCTATCTTTCTTCTCTCTCTCTCTCTTCGCCATTGATATCACTCTTTCACTGCAGACTCCCCTCTCCTCCCTCTGTCTGTCTGTCTGTTTATCTATCTATCTATCTATCTATCTATCTATCTATCTATCTATCTATCTATCTATCTATCTATCTATCTATCTACCCACCTATTTATCTATCATATTCTTTTCCTTTCATTCTTTCTCACTTTCCTTCTTTCTTTCTACCTTCCCTTCTTTCTTTCTATCTTTCTTTCTTACTTTCTTTCTTTTTCTTCATTCTGTCTCTCACTCTCTCTCTCTCTCTCACACACACATTTAACAAACAGCGTTTAAACCGGAATTATCTGGAAACACCGGAGATATTCCTTTCTTTCTTTCTGTCTTTCTCTCTCTCTCTCTCTCTCTCTCTCTCTCTCTCTCTTCCCTCTCTCTCACGCGCACATGCACACAGTTATTTAACAAAAAAGCGTTTAAACCGGAATTATGCGGAAACACCCGAAGTATTCCATTTATGAGGAGACGTAAAGCTGTCGTCTGCTAAATGTTTAGAGTCAAATCACTTTTGTTTCAGGAAGAAGACGTCTGAGGTCAACGTTTAAGGTAAAGTAGTTTATTAAATTCATGGAAAAATATTCATTTCTTTTTATTAATTATAAAATTGTACTCAGCCAGCCATCACAAAGCTAGAAAAATAGATTTCTAAACAGAAAATTGGAATTGTCTAGAACAGGCTTGGCCAACACGAATTACATTCCCAGCCACTTTAATCACAGAAAGTTTTTGGTGGGGCAGCTTCTATACTGACAGAATTGAGAACATTTTAATATCTCAAGCTATTTTTACAATAAAGAATGAATGACCGTTGATTCAACTTGAAATATTATCATTGCTAAAACAGAAGTATCTTCGTTTTTTCATCTTTAATTTTTGATAAAAGTTTTAAAATGTTTCCATAAATAAACCCATTCCAAGAAAGTATGAAGCGGGCCGCAAGATAAAAGCCTGCGGCCCGCGGGCCTCAGGTGGCCAGTCCTGGTCTAGACTCTCATCAAGTCTTTGGTGCCATGGTTGTCCGTCACCTTTCTTTCCGTGAAGAAACCAGCTAAAGTTTAAACTGAAGGTAATCCACCTTTATTAAATTAATTTTATTACATTCCATATTCAGAAACGTATGTAATCCAATTCCTGGAGGAATCGTCTGCCTTCTCTCAAAAGGTAACCACAGCTAAAATAGATTTTCCCTGTGAGTTTTGTCATATTTTTATATATGCTCATACACATACATACATGTGTGTAGTGTGTATGTGTGTCCGTGTTGGTGTGTGTGTATCTATGTGTGTGTGTGTGTCGGTGTGTGTGTGTGTGTGTGTGAATGCATCTTATCGATCCTCACACAATCAAGTCTAACAAGAAAGTCTCTACGTAGTTTCTCGACCTGCTAGAAACAACAACCAAATCGTCTTAAATATCACTCCCGGCCACCTCTAAAGACGGGACAACACACTGAATATAAAGGAAAACAAAGCCAGTTTCTTAATTACTTGATTTTGACCATGAATAAATCTATTTGATCGTATTTGTCATAGAACTTAATCAATAATATGTCCAGTTTTGACATGATACCCATACATGACCGTTCCATCCACACATATTTACGTTTAAGCCAAAACTTTTTCTGTTACTCTCCTCCTCTCCTCATCTGTCTTTCATATTCTTTTCTTTATTTGGCGACACTTTGACATTTAATCTATCTTTCTTCTCTCTCTCTCTCTCTTCGCCATTGATATCACTCTTTCACTGCTGTCTCCCCTCTCCTTCCTCTGTCTGTCCGTCCATCGACCTACCTACCTACCTACCACCTATCTATCTATCTATCTATCTATCTATCTATCTATCTATCTATCTATCTATCTATCTATCTATCTATCTATCTATCTATCTATCTATCTATTTACCCACCTATTTATCTATCATATTCTTTTCCTTTCTTTCTTTCCTTCTCACTTTCCTTCTTTCTTTCTTACTTACTTTCTTTCTCTTTCTCTCACTCTGTCTGTCTGTCTCTCTCTCTCTCTTTCTCTCTCACACACACACACACAGACACATTAAAAAAAAACAGCGTTTAAACCGGAATTATCCGGAAACACCCGAGATATTCCTTCCTTTCTTTCTTTCTCTCTCTCTCTTTCTCCCCCTCTCTCTCACACACACATACGCCTATACTCTCACACACAAGCACGCAGTTATTTAGCAAAAAAATCGTTAAAAACCGGAATTATGCGGAAACACCCGAAGTATTCCATTTATGAGGAGACGTAAAGCTGTCGTCTGCTAAATGTTTAGAGTCAAATCACTTTTGTTTCAGGAAGAAGACGTCTGAGGTCAACGTTTAAGGTAAAGTAGTTTATTAAATTCATGGAAAAATATTCATTTCTTCTTATTAATTATAAAATTGTACTCAGCCAGCCATCACAAAGTTAGAGTAACAAATTTCTAAAGGGAAATTTTTTCTGAACCATTGTTTTTCACCTATCAACATCTTTGAGATCCATTTTACTTGGATGTTCGTACCTTCCTAGCAATCCAATGTTTAAAAAATCGTATTATTTTTTTTATAACTAAATATTATTGGGAATTGCATTTCAAAATTTGTTAAAATATTTGTGTACTGTAGAAGTATAACCAATTTATTGTACACAGATTTTAAAACGCAAATCTTATATGGAACCCCTAGGGGTATATTGACCCCAGTTAAGAACCACTGCGTTAGACTCTGATCAAGTCTTTGGTGTTAAATTTATCAGTCATTTTCTTCATTACGAAGCCGTCTAAATTTACAAGTGAATGTAAAATGCCTTTTAAATTCAATATAGACCAAAATTGTTAACTTACCTCTTTTATAAAATATAACCGTGTTACTCTTACTCAAAAACAATATAAATTACCGAACTCTTTGAGAAATACCTTACAGCACATATGTAATAATTGGAGTTATGTATTTGTGTGCATATGTGTGTGTGCGCGGGCGCGCGTAAGTATGCATTTGTATGTATGTGTGTGCGTGTGTGTGTGTGTGCATGTTTGTGCGTGTGTGTGTATAAATATTGTATTTCGGGATGGTCATTTTATTTTTTAAATTTTTGCTCTGCTCGTTTATTACTGTTATTTTATTATGTTAACGCCTGTCCATTGTCCGGAAATCTGAAGAGGTCACAGATGTGTAACGAAAGATTTCCGCCGGGAGTTTTCAAATTGTTTTTTGCATCATGCATTTTAAATGTTTAGAGGGTCCCTTTCCGAAAAAGCGCGCGCGTACGCACGCACGCACGCACGCACACACACACACACACACACACACACACACACACACACACACACACACACACACACACACACACAAAAACCCCACATTTTTCTTAGCGTTATGAACTGAACAATGATTTATTTATCTAACTGTTAGTGAAAATCGAAACAAAACCCTGCTGTTGGATATATAACTAGACTGAAAGCATACTGGAACGATTTGCACCCTGAACTAAATGATTTTATGGCGAAACAATTATCCCAATTTTGGGACACGGGAAGAAAGTTAGAAAATGTAATTTTATAAAAAAAATTATTAAAAAAAAAGATCTGAAATTAACCTTTTCCCAAACAGTATAAACAAAGGCATGAACGCTGTTTGAACACCATGTTGTTTGATAATTTGCGATTCCAACTGATACTAAGCTGCTTGCCAGTCTAACGACATTATACAGGCTAAAGCAACTGACCACTGTCCCTCTATTACGACTATGGAAAATTGCAAGCACAACCGTAACGATTTGTAGTAGTAGTAGTAGTCAGGGTTATAAATCGGTGAAATATTCTCTTGATAAAATTTTCAAGAAAAAATAACTTTGAGTAAGCAAAAGACCAACAGACACGGTATTATAAGCTGTTAATGAATATTTATAGCTGTGTTAATGAACCTTAATGCAGGCAGATTAATGCATGTCTGTATGTCCTATCTACTATTACAAAGCAATACACGAAGGACACTCAAAAAAGTGAACAAAATTGAAATAACCAAGAAAGTATCATCCTGGGTTTTGAAGACAGGGGTAAAGATAACTAGGATATTTTCTGTTTGGCTGCCAGCATTTCAAAAATTAAAGTTTATCGAAAATTTTAAAATTAGTCACATTAATGTAGTTTTCTAAGCTGAATTGCTGGAGTCATTTCACTTTTTTCAGAAAAATGTTTTTAAAAAGTTATAGAGGTTTGAATTTTGATAATTTTCTCTCAGTCAGGAAACATGATTTGGAAGCTGTCATTTTGTCGTCGACATCCTGAAAAATAGCATGTGTTGTCAATATTTGTATTCTACATGCTGAAAACGAGTAAACAACACATCTTTTGTGGTTTTAAGCATTCAATACGCATTTAATGCGATAATATGAACTTAAAAGATTTATCCAAAAACGTTATTTTGCTTTATTTTTAGCACCAACTGAATTGGATGACAAAGCAAGTCCTCCGCACATATATCTCTAACATAGCTGTTATAATGAACAGCAGTGCAATGGTTTATCACCAATTCTTCAACATAAAACCTGACTGAAGTCAATTCCTTAAACTATGAGTAAAGGAAAAGCACTACAGTCCTTTGAGGAAGAGTGCCACCTTCAAATCATGTGTCTTTCCTCAAACCACCAAACAAATAAACAAACAACCAAACAGACAAACAAAAAAATGAAACAACAAACAAACAAACACACCAACAAACCAACGAACCGGAAAAAAACAAACAAACAAACAAACAAAACAACCAACCAAAGAACCAAACAACCAACCAGCCAAACAAATAAACAAGCAAAAAGAACCAACAAACAAACCAGCAAACAAACAAACAAAGAAGCAAACAAACAAAAAACAAAACAAACGAACGAACAAACAAACAAAACAACAAACAAAAAACAAAGAAAGAAACAAAGAAAAAACAAAGAAGCAAGCAAGCAAGTAAACTAGCAAGCAAAGGAGCAAGCAAAGGAGCAAGCAAACAAACAAACAAACAAATAAACAAACCAAAAAACAAACCAACAAACAAACAAACAAAAGACCACAAACAAACAGACAAACAGACAAATAAACAAGCAAACGAACAAACAAACAAACCAACAAACCCACAAACCAAAGAACCAACAAACAAAGAAACAAACCAAGAAAAATAAACAGACAATGAAACAAAGAAAGAAAGAAACAAACAAACAAGCAAAAAACACAACAAACTAAGAAACCAACAAACCAACAAAACAACAAACAAAAAACCAACCAAAAATCAAACAAACAAACAAACAAACAAACCAAGAAACAAACAAGCAAACAAACCAAGAAACAAACAAACAAACCAACTAACCAACAAACAAACAAACCAAGGAACAAACAAACAAACAAACCAAGAAACAAACAAACAAACCAACTAACAAACAAACAAACAAACAAAAAACAAACAAACTAACCAACAAACAAACAAAACAACAAACCACAAAAAATCAAACCAACAAAGAAACCAACAAAACAACAAACCACAAAAAAATCAAACCAACAAAGAAATCAACAAACAAACAATCAAACAATCCAACAAACCAACAAATCAACAAACCAACAAACACACAAACTAACAAACAAACAAACAATCAAACAAAAAATAAATCAACAAACCAACAAACAAACGAACAAACCAATAAACACAAACAAACAAACCAACAAACAAACCAACAAAAATAAACAAAGAAACAAACAAACAAGCAAAAAAACCCAACAAACAATGAAACAAACACATAAACAAACTAACAAACAAATAAACAAACAAACAAACAAACAAACCAATAAACCAAGAAACCAACAAACAAACAAACCAACAAACAATCAAACAAACCAACAATCCAACAAACCAACAGCCAACAAACCAACAAACAAAGAAACAAAAATAAACAGACAAAGAAACAAAAATAAACAAGCAAAAAAACCCAACAAACAATGAAACAAACACATAAACAAACTAACAATCAAATAAACAAACAAACAAACAAACCAAGAAACCAACAAACCAACAAACAAACGAACAAACAAACAAACAAACCAACAAACAAAGAAACAAATAAACATACCAACAAACTAACAAACAAACAAACCAACAAACAAGCAAACAAAAACTAACAAACCCACAAAATCTACAAACAAACAAACAAACAAACCAACAAACAAACAAACAAATAAAGAAACCAGCAAACAAACAGACCAACAAACCAACAAAAAAAAAGAAACAAACAGACAAACAAACAAACCAAGAAACAAACAAACCAACAAAAAAACAAACCAACAAACCTAGAAACAAGCAAACCAACAAACAAACATACAAACAAACCAACATCCAACAAACCAACCAACAAACAAACAAACCAAGAAACCAAGAAACAAAAAACAAAGAAAAAAACACACCAAAAAACAAACATACCAAGAAACCAACAAACAAACAAACAAACAAACAAACAAAAAGCCAACAAACCAACAAACAACCCAACAAACAAACATACCAATAAACCAACAAACAAACTTACAATCAAACAAACAAACAAACCAACAAATGAACAATAAACAACAAAAAGCCAACACACCAACAAACAAACAAACAAACAAACCAACAAACCAAATAACCAATGGACAAACAAACAAACCAACAAATAACCAAACCAACAAACAAACAAACCTACATACCAACAAACAAAAAACAAACAGACAAACAAACAAACGAACAATCTATAAACAAACCAAGAAACCAACAATCCCACAAACCAAAAAAAACAACAAACAAACAAACCAACAAACAAACAAACAAGCATAAAAACCAACCAACAAACCAAACAACAAACAAACAAACAAACCACCAATCCAACAAACCACGAAACCAAGATCACAACAAAGAAACAAACAAACCAGCAAACAAACAAACAAACAAACAAACCAACAAACCAAGAAAGAAAGAAAGAAAGAAAGAAACAAACAAACAAACCAACAAACCTACAAAGAAACAAAACAGCTAACCAACAAAGAAACAAACCGGCAAAAAAAACAAACCAACAAACCTAGAAACAAGCAACTAGCAAAACAACCAGCAAACAAATAAACAAACAAACCAACAAACAAACAAACAAACAAAAAACAAACAAACACACCAACAAACAAACAAACAAAAAACCAACAAACAAACAAACAAACAAACAAACCAACAAACAAACAAACCAACCACCCAACAAACAAACAAACAAACCAACAAACCACCCAACAAACAAACCAACAAACCACCCAACAAACGAACAAACAAACAAATAAACAAACAAACAAACAAACCAACAAACAAAACAACAAACAAAAAACAAACAAAAACAAACAAACAAACAAGCAAGCAAACAAACAGACAAACCAACAAAGAAACAAAGAATCATACAAAGAAACCAACAAACCAACAAACAAAGAAACCATCAAATAAACAAACCAACCAACAAATCAACCAGCAAACAAAGAAACCAACCAACAAACCAACCAGCAAACAAATAAACAAACAAACCAAGAAACCAACCAACAAACAAACAAAAAACAAACAAACAAACAAACACACCAACAAACAAACAAACAAAAAACCAACAAACAAACAAACAAACCACACAACAAACAAACAAACAAACCAACAAACAAACAAACCAACAAACCACCCAACAAACAAACCAACAAACAAACAAACCAACAAACAGACAAACCAACCAACCAACCAACAAACCACCCAACAAACAAACAAACAAACAAACCAACAAACAAACCAACAAACCACCCAACAAACAAACCAACAAACAAACCAACAAACAGACAAACCAACCAACCAACCAACCAACAAACCAACAAACCATCCAACAAACAAACAAACCAACAAACCACCCAACAAACAAACAAACAAACAAACCAACAAACAAACAAACAAACCACCCAACAAACAAACAAACCAAATAACCAATATACAAACCAACAAACAAACAAAAAACAAACAAAAACAAATAAACAAGCAAGAAAACAAACAAACAAACCAACAAAGTAACAAAGAATCATACAAAGAAACCAACAAACAAACAAGCAAAAAACCACAACAAACAAACCAACAAACAAACAAACAAAATAGCAAATTAACAAACAATAAAGAAAAAAACAAACAAAATCAAACAAACAAACAAACCAACAATCCAACAAACAAACAAACCAACAAAGAAACAAACCAACAAACAAACAAACAAACAAAAACAAACAAAAACAAAGAAACCAACAAACCAATAACCCAACAAACAAACAAACAAATGAAAACAAACAAAATCAAACAAACAAAGAAACAAACCAACCAACAAACCAACAAACAAAGAAACAAACAATCACGCGTACATGGGTGATCAGATATAGATTGATTCTCGTTATTTTTCCTCTCTGCCTGCGTGGATTGTTTTCAAGTATTTTGGTTTTTTCTGCGAATCCCCTTTTTAAAGTAGAAGAAATAGGGCTTTTTGGCTGCTATTTCTAAACTTCGGTATGTGGTAAAGCAAATCTTTGCTGAACCCTAATTATAAAGTATGTATATATATATGTGTGTGTGTGTGTGTGTGTGTGTGTATTGCAGATAAGAAAATGGAGGAGCACAATAGTTGGTTCATCAACTTTAGGACATTAAAAATGTTAACTTATTTATTTATTTAACTGATAATTATAATAACATACATACATATAGCATATTATTCTATGCATATATCCTTATGTTATTATAATTATCAGTTTAATAAATAAATAAGTTAACATTTTTAATGTCCTAAAGTTGATGAACGAACTATTGTGCTCCTCCATTTTCTTAATTGCAATATAAATTAATGGTAAAAATATATCTTTACCTTCACCCATTTAATACACTAGAGAAGTTAATTGCAATGCAATAAAAAACACTTGTGTATTAATAATTGGGTATTATACCAACAGTATATTGGATAGTTATTATCACTTAGTGGGTTGGACCTACAACCCCTAACTTAATATTTACTATATACTATATTAAATCTCTGAGCAAGACGTAAACAGTAGCAATACAGAATCGTAACATATAATTGCCAACCAAGTATGGCGTCCTATACGGGACAGTGCTACCGGCGTGCCGTTTGTAGCCATAGAAAGACATCTCTTCCAGCTGGCTAACAACACACATTCTGTGCCCGATTAGTATTTGTGAGGAGAGGTCGTCAGTTCTGTTCCTAGCCTTACATGATAAATATGGACTCGAGTTTCTGGGCAGTTACCCGTCCTCAGCATGTGTTAATCACCAGCTAGTGATGAAAACTCACCCCATTCGCAAAATATTATATGCTTTTTCCAGCGACGAACCGTTGCTAAGAGCATAGAAATAATGTAGCATATATGCTGAAAAGAGATGCTAAATCATCCAACCACTTTAAATCATCACCTTAATAGGTCTATTTTTATATGCTGGCAATAGATAAAATTTTAAAAGATTTTATCCTTTATTACAATTGAAATTATATATATATATATATACATACACACACACACACACACACATATATATATATAAACAGACACACACACATGTATGTGTGAGTGTATGTATGTATGTGTCTTTGTTTGTGGTTTGCTCTTCCACCATCGCCTGACAACCGGTATTTGTTTACATTCCCGTAACCTAGCTGTTGGGCGAAATGGATCCGATAGAATAAGTATCACACCTAACAAAAAATATTAAAGCAGTGCTCCAGCATTGCCACAGTCTAATGACTGAAACAAGAAAAAGGCAAAAAATAAAATATATTATATCTTGTTGAATTGTGTATTAGAATTTGTATTTTATGTCATGGGACTATTTTAAAATTAAAATTTGCTGATATTCTTCGATTAGTGCTTATTTCCTTCTTAAGAAGCCTTTTTTTGTAAGATGTTCAGCCAAATGGTGAGAAGAAAAAACAAGGAGAAAGCAAAAAAGAACTGAAAGAAAAGATTACATACAGGAAAATAGAATCAATTGGACACACAGACAGACAGGTGGGATTGATTGTTGTGTGGTCAACGTTTAACTTAAATGTCTGTAAATTGGCGTTTATAAGAAAAACACTTAAGCGGAGGGTTATATAGTTCTAGGGGAGGAATATACTGAAAAAGTGATCAGTATGAAGTTTAATAGGTGAAGCAGTTATAGCGACAGAAATAGTAGAGGAAGAAAGTAAAAAGACTCTACGTCAAACCGCCTTCAAAAAGATCCGCCGAGGTCGACTTTGCCTTTCATCCTTTCAGGGTCGATAAGTTAAGTAAGTACCCCCTCTCCCAAAATTTCGGGCCTTGTGCCTAGTGTAAAAAAAAAGTCACTGAAGATAGTGAGAGTAAACTCCCTTTAGACAGTAGTAACTACAAAGGAAAATAATGAAATAACCCTTACATAAAGGGAAACGAAAATCGGTGGGAGTAATGTCCCTTGTATGTAGAAAACTTTGAATTAAAAAACAAATCACAATCTTAAAATTCATTACTATTATTGAGCTGGCAGAATCGTTAGCGCGCCGGGCGAAATGCTTAGCAGTATTTCGTCTGCCGTTACGTTCTAAGTTCAAATTCCGCTGAGGTCGACTTTGTTTTTCATCCTTTCGGGGTCGATAAATTAAGCACCAGTTGACCACTAGGGTCGATGTAATCGACACATCACCTCTCCCAAAATGGCTACCCTTGTTGAAAAATTTATTGTTGTTGTTGTTTTACTTCTCAGAGTACTCGGTCCTGTTTTCAGAGGTCTCACAATGTTTCCGCACATTATAAGCTTTGATAAAGACGCCCTTCGGTCATGAATGACCATGAGATTGCACCTAGCAAGTTCCCCTCCAAGGCGCAAGACTAGGCAAGGGTATTTATGGAAGACCAGCAGTCACCCTTGCATACCAGCCTCCCCTCTCCACGCAACCGATTTTATCCAAGGCAAAGGCATAGGCTGATACAGCTTGGCACCAGTGACATCACAACTCATTTCTACTGCTGAGCGAACTGAAGTAATGTGAAATAAAGTGTCTTGTTCAAGAACACAAAACGCAGCCCGGTCTGGGAATCGAACTCACTACCTCATGATTGTGAGCCCGACAATAACCACTGAGTTTTGCACGTGGAAAACATAACACCCAAGTACCAATCTCAAAATCCTAGCTGTCCTCAGCAGAGCAGTTTTTCTTTTTGGCTTTCTCTGCTCATGTCAATTCCGATTTCTCTGACATATTTCTCGAACTTGGTTGTTAGTGCTCCGAGTGCCTTTACAACTATTGGGATGACAGACACTTTCCTCATAGTCCACATACCTGCAATTTCGTCTTCTAGTAGTTTACTTTTCTAGTTCTTTGTCACTTATACGTGCATCCCCAGGTATTGCAATATCTATAATCTTGGTTTCCTTTTTTTCCTTTATCTACCACAACAGTCTCTGGTCTCCGAACATCTATTGGGTAGTCACATTGGATTATAACCCCCCCCCCACACACACACCTATCTTATATTTATTTTTCTCGGTGACTCCTGGTTCATGTTCATACCATTTCCGTGCTCTGTCCTGGCCTGATGGAAGAACACCTTTCGTTTTGAAACCAAAGAGAGTCGTTTTTCTTCTAGCATTGACTTCAACCGCTCAAGCTGCTCGCAGTAGATCTCCTTTGTTATCGTTTGATTTGAGTTTAAAAGTTCAAAGTGGGCTAAACCTTTCATATTCCACTAAACAGACAACAACATCTTGCGTGGGAGAAGGCCTTTAGCCTGGGGTGCCGGCGTTTCTCCTTTCTCTGCCCACTGTCTTCGGCGCTTGTAATTTTTATAGGGAACACATTCTTGTCTCCAGTCACTATTCGGTTCAAAAAAAGTTCATTCCTGAGACGTGAAAGCAAAGAAGAGCACTCATTCACTCTCTGCGCGTGATTAGACTCGGGAAGTTTGTGAGGAACCCATTGACCCAATTTGCCGACTTTTCCGATGACACGCAAGTGTCGATGAATGATTGAGTGACCAAATTCAAGCCTCTCTGCTAGTTACGATGGAATTTTGTTCCTCCAGGGTTTGCAGGACGTCCTCGTCGAGCTCTACAGATCTCCCAGGACGAGGCTCGTCTTCTAGGCTGTAGTTTCCGACTCAGAATTTCTGGAATCACCTCTGACACTGGCTTACGCTTATTGTTCGATTTCCATATACTGCATTAATATTCCTCGCACTTTCTGTTGCGTTGTTGCCTTTATTGAACTCATAAAGCAAAATATGCCGAATATGCTCCTTTGTCACTTCCATTATAACTTTGAAAAAATAAGTGTTAAAATCGAACTGCACTCTTCAAAACTTGCACTAAGAATAAACACAAAGTTAAATTACTACCTGCTTTTATAGCAAGCTCATGCAGGTAGTTTATCACGTCCCTGTCCGACGTTTGGTTCATGCAATTGAAAAAAGCGCATTATCTCTGGGATGACCCAATGCACACACACACACACAAGTGTGTGTGTGTGTGTCAAAATTTGCCCCTCCCCCATCGCTTGACAACCGATATTAGTGTGTTTACGTCCCCGCAACTTAGCGTTTCGGCAAAAGGGACTGTTAGAATACGCACTAGGCTTACAAATAATAAGTCCTGTGGTCGATTTCTTCGAGTAAAAGTGGTGCTCCAGCATGGCCGCAGTCAAATGACTGAAACAAATAAAAGAATATATATATATATATATTTATACCCCCAGGAAGTTTGTAAGCTTCAAGAAGTCCGTAGTAGGTATACAGAACAACGTTTATTGGCATCGAAGGTTGTAAGCTTTCTCCATATCGAAGTTCAATAAGCTGAAAACATGTTTTTACAAGTCGGTATGTAACCTGAGTTGCTATGAATGCGAATTAAAATCTAAATTGAGGGAGTGGAGCAGGTAAAATCTAAGGTATATATGTTTCCTAGCTAGCAAGTCCTCTGATGTAATAATTCGTTGAGTGACTATCACATCAGAGGCTCTGGGAGCTAGGAAACATGTAGCCTGGATGTTATCTGCTCCACTCCCTGAATTTGGATATAGTGCGTAGTGAGGCGTAAAGCCGATCCATTGTTGTAATTACGTATATAATTATAAAATATTTTGAAAAAATTTACCTACGAAGTTTTTATTTCCGCATTGACTACCTGGTAAAATTATTACTGATTTTACCCTTTTATTATAATATATATATATGAATGTATGTATGTATGTATGAGTTTATATATATGTGTGTGTGTGGGATTGTGTACGCAATCTTTATTCCTAGTCTGAGAGAACATTTTTATAAGTGTGTTCCAGACACTAAAGACCCTTTTGTGTTACCAGACATGATTCAAGGATGATAAAGTTATGTCCCTTAGGCCAGTGATTTATTTCTTTTCACGGATGTTGCACGTCAATTTCTCTTTCTCTTCACTGCATTTAAGTTTTCTTTTTCTCTCTTTCTTACCTCCTCCCCAAGTATCTATCTATCTATCTATCTATCTATCTATCTATCTATCTATCTATCTATCTATCTATCTATCTATCTATCTATCTATCTATCTATCTATCTATTTGTTTGTCCTGCCTGCTTGCCTGTCTGTCCATGTTTTTTATCTTGCTGTCTTCCTGTCTGTTAGTCGGTCTTTCCCCCTTTTTCTTTGTTTTTTCCCCTCCACCCATTATTTTTTCCTTTCATTCATTCTCTGTTTTTCTTGTTTTTTCTTTTCATTTATTTTTGTCCAGTGATTAGTATTTTTCATGTTTATTTCTCTTTTTAAGTTCAATTACTGTCAAAGGAGAAAAGAGTGGACAAATAATTCAAAATCCACAGGTGAGATACCGTTAGGATATTGAGAAAAGCTAAGGTAATTCAGGCAAGATGAGTGGAGTGCTGTATCGTATAGCGCCTTTGTGTATTGGAGAAAAATAGCCAGTACCAACTGAAATATTTTCTTGCACTGGAATTAAGCATAACCTTTGGGATACGGATTCGACCGTGGACGGTATGGGAAAAATCTTGTCAAATTATTAGAGATTTTAATAGGTTGCTGATGAATAAGGAAGTTGTAGTGATGTTGATATGTTAGCATGTTTTATGCAGCAATTACATTTTGGGGCTGTTGAAGGACCAGATTGTATGTATGTATGTATGTATGTATGTATGTATGTATGTATGTATGTATGTATGTATGTTTGTATGTATGTATGTATGTATGTGTGTGTGTGTGTGTATGTATGTATGTATGTATGTGTGTGTGTGTATGTATGCATGCATGTGTGTGTGTGAATGTGCGTGCGTGTGTACCCATGCATGAATGTATGCATGTATCAATGTGTGTGTGTGTGTTTATGTATGAACGCGTGTTTGTTTCTCTGTTGTTTGTATGTGTTTGTATGTATGCTTGCATGTATGTGTGGTATATGTATCTTCGATGTATACTGTATGTATGAAAGTATATATCATGCATGTATTCTCACACACACACACGTTCTTTTATTTTTTTTACTTGTTTGAGTCATTTGACAGCGGACATACTGGAGCACTGCCTTTAATCGAAGAAATCGATCCCAGGACTTATTCTTTGTCAGTTCAGTACTTATACTATCAGTCTCTTTTGCTGCATCGCTAACTTACGGGGGTGTAGACACACCAACCTCGGTTGTTAAGCGATGGTGAGGGGACAAACACAGACTTACATATATACAAATATACAGACACACATATATACAAATACATACATATATAAATAGGATCTTTTCTAAAAGAAGGCCAGATTTTTCTAGTTAACTAAACAATTTGAAACTTCGTATACTGGTAGAATGTGTCAAAAGAAAACATAATTGTAAACCAAAATGAAAACGGAATTGTAATTTCTAAGTTTAACGTTGTTTAATAATTCGAATTTTAACCAATGGTATTCTTTGTTTCGACCTCATATCATTTACTGCCTCTCAAAATATTGTTACTGTGACGTAAACAGCTATTTTGTGACGTACTTAACGTAAACATGTAAATAGCTAAAACGTAAACATCCGCTTATCGTAAACAGCTAAATTCGCTTGGCATCGTGCACAGCTTTTTCAGTTCCCTAGAATTATATTTGAAACAAAGTAAAAAGAAAAAGATTCATACGCATAAATATCCATCCTTAGACATCAGAAAGATTAGAAATGCAACAAAAATTTAAAATACCGGATCTTTACCTTTTGACCTACAGATTTAAAAAATAATTTTTTCTAACTAAACACTTTCAAACTTCGTGGAGTATATATAAAATTTGTGTAGATCCTAAATAGCTACACACACATGTATACAAACATATGCATATATATATATATATATATATATATATATATATATATATACTTATACACACATATTCTAATGCATATGCATATATGTGTATATATTTATAATGTGTGTGTATTATAGATGCATACATTATATATATATAAAAGATGTTTACATACAATATATATATATGTTATATACATCTAAATGTATATGTATGTATGAATATATAAGTACCACAGAATTTGAATCAAACTGTTTTGATCCATACATACACACACACACACAACACACACACACACACACACACACACACATACATACATACATATATACATACATACACACACACATACTAAAATTACATCGTTGGAGCAGTAATTTATTTATGTATTTTTTTGTTATACAATTTATTTTTAAGCTGAATCCCTATCCTGCCATTAACCCCTTTCTTATAAAATAGTTGAAGAATCTGGGGTGTAGGAATTGGGCCAGTATTGGAACTTTTAACTTCTTGCTCTCTATCTTATGATCTCTGAAATTTAAGAATCTTGTGTTAACTGGGCTCTTACTATTTACTCTGACTCTGCCACCACCTCAATACAAAGACTATCAATATCAGAATCATCTTTACAACCACCACTGAGACATCCTAACATAATCAATGCCACTACTACTATCATAATCATTATCATCATCATCCACTGCCGCCACCACCACCACCACCACCTCTACAAAAACACCAACACTATAATTGCTGCCATCATACACATCCACTGTCACCACTACACCACCACCACTGCCATGATAACCACATCTACCACAGCTGTTTGCTTACTTCTTACCCACGCTGTTTAAAATTTTCACAAAATAGCTGTCTACGTCACAGTAACACTATGCAAGCTAATAATTTCAGATCAAAACAGACAATACGATTGGTTAAAATTCGCAGATTTAAACTACGTTTAAACTTATAAAATACATTTTTCTCAAAAAAAATAGTTGAAATTAATGTTTTCTTTTGACACATTCTACCAGTATACGAAGTTTCAAATTAGAAAAATCTGGCCTTCTACTGCACCGCTAACTTACGGGG
>NC_043001.1:106935397-106942897 GCF_006345805.1 Octopus sinensis | reverse complement strand
CGCAGTCAAATGACTGAAACAAGTAAAAGAGTATATATATATATATATATTATATATATATATATATATATATGCGTGTCTGTGTGCGTGTGCATGTGCACATGGACGTGTATAACTGTATATATGTGTGTCATGGTTGTAATATTGTGGTTTCGATTCTTGAGCCGGGCGGCGCGTTGTGTTCTTGAGCAAAATACTTCATTTCTTGTTGCCCCAGTCCCCTCAGCTGGCAAAAATGAGTAACGCTGCGATGGACCGGCGCCCCATTTAGGCTGGGAATATATATATGCCATGAAACTGGGAAACCCGCCCTTATGAGTCAGTGTGATTCAGGAAAGTAACTTTACTTTACCTATATGAGTGTACATATATATGCATATATATACATATACGTACATGTATATGTCTACATACAAAACTAAATATGTATGTTTATGCACATACAACATTACAGGCATTTTAAACCATTAGTGCTAGTCTTAAAATGAAAAATACTCAATGTATTTGAAGGTAGAGCCATACCAGGCACGCTTTTTTTTTTATATTTGCAGGCCATGAGAAATGCCTTTGAGTTGTAGTAACGTTTCAGCTCAATATTTATTTATTCCTGTATTTCCCTAAACCAAGTCACTACAGATAGACATAACTGATTTGATGTTATCTTTTCAATACTCCATCTGTATTAAAGCAATGGTTAGCAGAATCGGTAGGGATGTCGCATGCAGTACTTAGTTGCGTCCTTTTAAGTCATGAGTTCGAACTAGGTCCTAAAAGGAACGCAGAAAAATAATATATGTCAAAAGCTTACACGTTATTGTAACTGAACGATTGCTTTATTTATCCATTTCGTGATGATTAAACAAAAACCAGAAACGTAAAACACAAATTAAGCTATTTTGGAAACATGTGCAAATATATTTCTAAATATATACATAAAAAAAAGCCACATGCCATTTCTACTTGTTGAGTAAGTATAAAAAGTGAAGAAGTTTGGAGAGTTTCATAGTTGTTACATCATAATGATTTCAAATTTTGGTTGAAGGCCAGCAATTTGGGGGTGTGGTAAGTCGATTACATCGACTCCAGTGTTCAAATGGTACTTATTTTATCGATCTCGAAGGGATAAAAGGTAAAGTCGACATCGGTGGAATTTGAACTCAGAATGTAAAGACGGACGAAATACCGCTAAGTATTTTGTCCGGTGTGTTAATGATTCTGGTCGCTCACCGACTTTCTTAAAGAAAATCTTGAAAATATTTGCACCAGAAGTTTACTTCCGTTCGGAATTTTTAACAGCAGATTTCATATACCTATTATAGAACAATAAATAATTTCAATAACTTGTGGGGTCTCTGTTGAATCTTCTTTAATAAAAGAAGGTTAAATAATTGCTTGGAGCTATCAGCTGGTCTGTTTCAGAGATCCAAAATTCTCTCAATACAGTTGTGTAAAGAGAACTACATTGTCTGGTTCAGTTTATGGGGAAGAGCTTCGTTGAAATTCAAAGACGCAAATGAATTAATATTTTCGAAATATTTGTGTCATTTTGGTGAAATAGATAAGTAACTATATAGTTTTTGAATAATATTTTCTGCGTCCACACTTTATTTTCCCAAAACAATTTAAGGTGCGTATGTCAACAGTATTTAACAACACAAATATACTTTTTGGTAAAATACTATCGGAAGATAATGAGTTGTTGAACAAAGTGAGGTGGCTAAGACTTTACCTTCATATTAGCTTCATCATTGGACGAAGAAAAAGAATCTTTATTTCATGATATAGTAAGTTATAATATACTAACTATAGGGTGTTCACTGAAAGGAAGCTAGAAAGATTCATTTACATGAATTTTTTTTATATGGTATCTATTAAATACACGTGCCAGGCACATACAACTCTAATGTTTCTTCTATCATAAGAAAATTTATATTGTAAGACTTCTGTCCCTCTTGCTTCTAAATACAACTCTAATAGCAATTATTTAATGAATTTAAAAACATATATTAAACGTATCCTATGTAACTCAAATGGAAACTATACACAATGCCACAAACTTTATCATGGTTAATTCTTACAGTATTTATTGTTCCGCCTATTTCTGGGAGAATTTAATTACTATTGGTAAAGAGTTACAACTCAATTATTGATAACTTAGGTTTGGAATAATATTTTGCCAGCAAAGTACATATAACACTCATTCCAAACACAGAAAAGGACAAAAATAGAAATGGTTGAAAAAAATGTTTTTTGTTCCCTAAAAAAAAAAGAAAAAAGAAAGAAAATAGACAGTTGCTACAGCTCAGTTATTCTCTCCCACAAAATTTGTAGTCTTGTGTCTAAGCTATGAATCAATGTTGCGTTTATATATGTAAATTCTAGAAATGCTCTGTGTGTGTGCGCGCGCGTGTATTGTTTTCGTCATTCTCAGCCAACTTGTGGTTTCTGAAGTTCACGCCTGTGTGTGGGGGTGGGGGAGAGGAAGATATCCACAGTGATTTAATCTGATAGAAATCGCAGTTTCATCTCACTCAAATCCCATGAGATGATATAACTCAAGATGTATTCAATATGGATATAAAGATCGAAAGTGTACTTAAATCAGAGTTGATCAGGTCTAATCAACAACTAGGAGGAGGGGAGACATTGAGACAACGAGGGGACATTGAGACATTTAAGATATAAGTAGACCTGTTTGGGATAGTAAACTAAATTCTCCCTTACATAACACCCTTTTCAGTTAACAAAGAAAGGACATCAAAATAAAGGCAATAACTGCCAACGCCCTTTATTATAGGTTTTTTGGGACAAGGTTGGCTTGAGTTGAATCAACACTTTTATTAGCTTTATTGAGACAAGAGCGATGCTAAATGGAAATTATGATTGTTAAATTTTTCTTGAAGGCTTTAGGGACGTAAAGAAAGTGGTTCTGAACAGGGAATAAAAATAATGATGTAATCTCGATTCACTCTGAATTTGACAATCATCAGACAATTAGTTCGTCCGTCGTTGTCGACGGTGACCAAGGACATCACATGGGACAAGAAGACGGACACGAGTGTCCGGCTGTGGCCAGTCAATCCTATGCATACTCGGACATAAAATACTAAAACACATAACAAGTAATGAAAAGTCTTCTTTCAATTGTTCAGTCCTTTTCATCCGATTTTGTTTTGTACATTGCAGATCTCAACCTTTTTTGTAGGATTTCACACTAGCCTCCACCCCTAGCTCGCATTCTCTTCTTTCTTCTTCTTCTTCTCTCCCATTCTATTGCCACTCTATTTCTCCTTTATTTTTCTTTCTAAATATGACTCACAAGAGATGTAGCGGTGGTGTTGGTGGGAATGGTGGTCGAAACTTTTAACCAGTCTGATGCCATGAGACAACTTCCTGGCAACGCCTTCAATTGCTCTCAGTATTATTAATTATTTCGTAACTGTCCAACCATTTCCAGATATCACATCCTATGGGTGTGTGTGTGTGCGTATCGATCAAATGGGAGTGGAGATAGAACACAGGAGTGAGAGTGTGAGAACAGAAGAAACTCATAAAGGAAGAAAGGGGGAAGGTAGAAATGCCTCCAAAGAGTTTTCTCAAATCGAGCCCAAGTCACGCACTACAGAACAGACATGATTGTCAACGAATCAATAAACGTTTTCACGCATCGTAAAATCTATGGTTGACAAACAGGTTTAGTCTCGCAAAATTTCATATAAAGGTAGGTGTGCCTTGTCACTAACAACATTTTTGATTTATAGCTCCTATTACAATGATTGGCAGGTATTCTCATGGGAGTTAACAGTAGGACTTGTATGTATGTATGTATGTATGTATGTATGTATGTATGTATGTATGTATGTATTGTGTATGTATGTATTTATGTATATATATATGTGTACGTATGTAGGCACACACATATGTACATTCATGTTTATAAATATATATCCTTATATTCATATATGTATGTATGTATCTGTCTGTCTGTCTGTCTATCTATCTATCTATCTATCTATCTATCTATCTATCTATCTATCTATCTCTCTCTCTCTATATATATATATGCATGTATATATATGTATGTATATATATATGTATGTATATACCGTCTAATCTCACTCACATAGCATCAAAGTATATGAGAGAGTGTTGAGATCAAGAATAACAGCCTTCTTAGAACAAAATCGTTTCCTAAATTGCAACCAGCATGACTTTCGTGGTGGGAGGGACTGTCTAATATAGCTCCTTCACCAGTTTTTATATCTTAAATGCACTGAGGGCTCCAACGCGGATGTCATATACCTTGATTTCAGCAAGGCATTTGACAGAGTCGACCACAATATACTGTTAACGCTGTAGTTGGTGGAAAACCAGCAAAAGTCATCAGCAGAGTCCCGAAGGGTATTGTGCTGGATTCACTTCTTTTTATTGTCTATATCAATGACATTGCAAATTCCATTGAACATAGCACCATTAAAATATTTGCAGATAACTATATTCCAGAAAGTCATTAAAGGAGCATATGATCGAACGTTGCTTCAATCGGACCTATGCGCAGTAACCCAGTGGGCACAAAAACAAAAAATATATAAATAAAATAAAAAAAACAATATGCAGTTGAACGAGGAGAAATTTGAGCTCATCCACTTTGGAAAAGAAGGCACACTCAAACAACCAAATACACTACCGTCGCGAGACCTACTTGAACCGTCGGGTAATACCAGAGACTTAGCTGTAACTGTCATCAGCAACCTTAGCTGGAGTGTGCACGTCAACAAAAAAGTCGATGTTCCCCGCAGAATGTGCTCATGGATCCTCAGAACTTTTCAATCTAGGAATGATGAAACCATGATCCTTCTCGTCTCCATATTTGCTAGGCCCCACCTCGAATACTGCTGCCCATTGTGGTCCCCCTACAAAAAACAAGATATAATGAAGATCGAAGCGCCTCAAAGATCAATCACACACAAAAATATATAATAAATGTCTTGATGGGACTTGATTATTGGGCTCATCTTAAACAGCTGAAGCTCTATTCTCTGCAACGCCGCCGTGAGACTCTTTATTTTATGTTGCTCCAGTCCACTCAGCTGGTAAAAACGAGTTGTGTTTGTATTTCAAAGGACCAGCCTTGTCACATTCTGTGTTACACTGAATCTCCCTGAGAACTACTTCAGGGGTATGCGTGTTTGTAGTGTGCTCATCCACTTGCACGTTAATTTCACGAGCAGGCAATTCCGTTGATCGTATCAACTGGAACATTAGTCGTCGTCACCGACGGAGAGCTAGGCCACTGGTACTGTTAAAATCTCTATTGTTATTGTCATAAATGAAAAAGACAAAAATGCATGAAAAAGTTACAAATCTCTCTATGCTTCCACAATTAAATAATAACAAAGAAAGTTAATTGATGCTTCAAATTCAAACCGGCACCAAAGTGGTTAGAGGGAGACAGCCTCTAGTGATGTGTGCAAATGCTTTTCCAGACAAAAGAAAAAAAATTCAAGTGCATTGCAAATAACTAATGACGTCCTTTGTGTGATTATATGCATGTATATTTATACATATGTGTGTGTGTGTGGTGTGCATGTGTCTGTGTGTGAGTACACACACACACACACACATATATATATATATATACACACACACACACACGTATACGTCCCCGCTCGTGCACACACATGTTGAATGGTTGTAGTTAAGAAGTTCACATTGCAAATTGTCGGGGTGGGGGTGGATTTGTTTGTCTAAACCCTTCAAGGCGGTGTCCCAGCATGGCTGTAGTCCAATTACTGAAACAAGTATAAAAAATAATAAGCGCATAAGAATTATAAATACACTATTAAAGATCCATTAGTATATAAGGTTTGAATTCATTTAATCCTTGCTTCATCCTGTACGCATTCAAATTTAAACTATTTCTATGTTGCTTTGTCTTTTAAAGTTTTATTATTCTTTGTATCCGAGGCGGCGAGCTGACAGAATCGCTAGCACACCAGATAAAAGACTTGGTGCCATTTTTTCCGACTTGCTCTCTGGGTTCAGTCTGTTGAGGTCGGTTTTAATCTTTCCGTGGTCGATGAAATAAGTACCAGTTGAGCACTGGATCGATATAAACGACTTATCCCTATACACAAATTTTAGGCCGCATGTTTATAGTAAAGAAAAAAATAATAATATTTTACCTGCATTATTTTTTAAATACTTTTTCCTATTGCTTTTTCATTTCTTTTTCATCTGAGCTATTTCTTTAAATTTATATTTTTTTAATTATTTAAACCTTTCCACTGCTAAATTAAATTCTATAGTTATTCCTGTAATGTTAAATATCTGCAAGTCACGTTGTCTCAGTAAACACTACATATCTCAACAGAATAGTTTCAGACATGACATTCCTCAACAAAAGATAGATTGGTATATTAAACTGCTTGCTGTAGTTAAGGGTAATGCAATTTTGAGTGGATATATTCTTTTCGCAGTAAAAAGTTAAATTTTATAATGTACATGGGGGGGGGGAATCATTCCAAGACATCACATACCATATATCTGCTATCTCAACATGCCCCATAAGAAGTAGTGTTAGTATTTTCGGATATTCTTATAGTTTGGTTCAAGTTCATTTGTTTGATCATTGCGTAATCAATAATTATCAGTTGAGCATGAAAGATTCAGTTATAATGTGTTACTTTATATATACATGTCACTCTACGTATAGATTAGGTATTCTATTTTTATTCGTGAAACAAAATAATACATACATACATACATACATACATTCAAATAAAAATGATTAAAAGTAAAATTTATCACCTCATGAAAGTGGATGTCAGAACACATAATACTGCAATATTTACCATTAGATAATTTCTCATGGTTTTGTGGTGCATATGAGCACTCATGTTTGCACCACTAGCGGGAGACAGTCACCGCCATCCCCGCTACCATGATATTCTATATCTATCTATCTATCTATCTATCTATCTATCTATCTATCTATCTATCTATCTATCTATCTATCTATCTATCTATCTAAAGAGAGACAGACAGACAGATATATGTATGTATGTATGTATGTATGTATGTATGTTTGAAATCTGTTTCATGTCTTACGCAACAATCAGAATGTCTTGAACTGAAAATGCTGCCCAAATTATGCATAGAAGTAAAACGACGTTTTAAGTTCAAGCAGGGCTGACGATCGTGTTATACATGAAACCAACTGCAGTCCTCGAATGACTTCTTTTGAAAATCACATTTTGTATAATACTGAGAAAGTTAGTTTCAAGGTAGTCTTGTTCTTCGTTTTGTGGAGTACATTTACGAAATCTGAAGCCGGACTTATATTACGTTATGATAATTACTGTATTTATTGTATCGAAGAAATATTACTTGCATCCCGTTCTCTTGATTAGATCGTTGATTTTCAAGCAGATCCTTAAAGTAATGCGTTTTGTATGGCGACAGTAGTTCATTGAAGAAACTTCCAGATGATGTTATGTT
>NC_043001.1:106920397-106930397 GCF_006345805.1 Octopus sinensis | reverse complement strand
TGGACTTACAAAAAAACGGGAAAAAGACGAGTGGGTAGATGAGGCATGGAATACCTTGATTATAATTCTGCTCCGTCAGGGTTGTTCCGGGCTAAACAGTAATAACAGCAGTGACCTTGTACCTACACTAGAAATTATCATTTATGGCTGTGTGATCTCGGGTTCAGTCTCACTGCAAAGTACCTTGGCCAAATGTTTTCTACTACAGCCACGGGCCAACCAATACCTTTTGGTATCCAGAAACTGTGTGGAAGTTCGTTGTTCACACACCTCTCTCTCTCGCACACACACACACACCACACACACACACACACACACACACACACACACACACACACACACACGTGTCGAATTGGAAGTTTCCACAAGAATTTAGTTTCTTTTAAATCTTAAGATCGAATTCCTATGAGAACGTCACGGGTTTTCATTCTCTCCGGGCTGCCTCAAAGTACGAGACTTTGATTTTAGGTAACAAATCGTTATATATTTATTTATTATTAATAGGATTGGGAAAGGCGGCGAACGGGCAGGGTCGTTAACACGTTAATGTTCAATACCGATTCGTTACGTTCTCAGTTCAAATTCCCCCTAAGGCCAACTTTATCTTTTCAGAGTGATGAAATAAGTATCAGCTGAGCACTAGGTTTGATGGAATCAACTTACCTCCCGACCTCAAAATTTCACGCTTAGTAGAAATTGTTGTTTAACTGAATTCTAGATCTTTATTCTTGTTGATGTTACATTTCTGAAAAAAAATTCTTATTACTGATTTTTGGAAAGTGTGGAGCCGATTATATCATCTCATTCTAGCTGTCATTCATTTTATCGACCTTAGAGCTCAAGTAGATGTAACTAAGGATCTTTTCTACTACGGGCGCAAGGCCTGAAATTTTGAGGGAAATGACAAGTCGATTACATCGAGACCAGTGTTCCACTGGTACTTATTTTATCGACACCGAAATGATGCAAGGCAAAATCGACCTCAGCAGAATTTAAATCCAGAACGTAAAGGTAGAAGAAATGCCGCTAAGCATTTTTCCCAGCGCAGTAACGTTTCTGTTAGCTCACCGTCTTCATGTAACTAAATATTCAAAGATTATATTTAATCCAACGGCTGCTCACTGCCTATTGTGTGTTCAATCATTGATTTCCAGACAAAGGATCATGTATTTTGGGAGGATAAGGCTAATATTTTATCAACCCCGCGCTTCATTGATGTTTATATCCCGGTCCTGAAAGAATGAAAAACAAATTTAATCCTTGATAGTACTAAAAAACCAACATAATGAGGTGTCCCGACATACATTATGTTTTGTTTTCATGCTCCACCGGTTCCACCTATCTGACCCTGTTTAATCACTGCTAAATCATTGTTTAATTATTGGTAAAAATGAGTCTTTTCAAAAACATTAAAATGCGCAGAGAATTCAATTTCATATTCTATAAAATATATCTATTCTGTTCGGCAAATCCCAGAAACACTAATTGTCTTAATTTTACTTTACTGTACAATGGCAAGATCTGTATTAACCACGCACATAACACACACACACACACACACACACACACACACACACACACACACAGCCATACACACACCAGCACAGCACATGAATCAACAAGTGAACTTCTAGTAAAAGTAGTAGAACAATTTCCTCTTAACCCATTAACAACATTAGTATCAACAACAACGACCTATGCCATCAAAAATCGCTGCCATTACCACCATCACCAACACCATGTGGTACTGCTTTGCGAGAACGGGAGTGGTTTGAGGAAATTTTTAGCAGGTCGAACATCCACATATAATTTCACTCGTGTGTTCATGTGTGTATGGGAAGAGTATGATGGTGGTGCTTGTGCGCGCGCGTGTATGTGTGAGTATTTGTGTGTGTGTGTGTGCGTGTGTGTGTGTGTGTGTGTATGTGTGTGTGTTTGTGTGCGTGCCTTTTTACATCCGAATGGACTGAACTGTAAAGGACCAGGTAGCTTAATCCGTACCATGCTGCAGGACTGTTCACGGCAGTAGGTTTCAGTATCCTCAGTATCATTAAAGCGTCTGGCGAAATGGCGTTTTGCTTTTCATGACAGGAACGTTAAGCGGCCGTAGGGCTATCGACTTACCCTGGTTGTAATAGACGAAGATGTTGGGTGGTGTGTGATGGGTAGCGTATGCACGCACGTGCGGTGAGAAAGAATTCAAGACATAACTTCTTTCCCCATTCATTTCGTATTTTCCTCCAAAACAGATGTACTTGCCAGGCAAATGATTCGTTCTGAGATCGAATGTGAAATACAATTAAATGCCAAGATAACTGATCAACTATGAGCACCTAACTGGAACAACCGACTAGTATTTGTGCGTGTGTATATATATATATTTATATGTATCTGTAATTAAATCATTTCATGATGGGATGGAGGCTTGGATCAATGTTGGTGGTGCCATGGCGGGACCCATTCCTGTAGAGAATGGTGTCAAGCAGGGTGACATCCTTGCCCCAACTCTCTTTTCTTTGTACTTTGCTGCTGCTTTTACTCATGCTTTTGCTAAGGTTAGCTCTCTGGGAATATATGTCAGATATCGATCTTCTGGCCGCCTCTTTAATCTTCGCCGATTTGCTGCCAATTCAAAGGTTTCCCAGTCTATTATCCGTGACTCCTTTATGCAGATGACTGTGACTTAGTCACTCATACAGTGGATGACATGCAAATACTCATGAATTGCATTTCTGCTTCTTGCAGGGCATTTGGACTCAGCATTAGCCTGGACAAGACTGTTGTAATGTTCCAGCCTGCACCAGGAAATCCATATATAGAACCAGCTATCTTGGTTGAAGGAACAATTCTGAAGGTTGTAGACAAGTTTGTCTACCTGGGCAGCACACTCAGCCGTTCTTGCTCCCTGGATGAGGAAATATCTTTCAGGTTGCAGAGAGCAACTAATTCCTTCCGGTCTCTTCAGTCTCGTGTCTGGTCCCAACATGGCATCGCAAGGAGAACAAAAGTTGTTGTGTACCGTGCTTGTGTACTGACATCGCTTCTATACTCATGTGAGACATGGACTCTGTACAAACGTCAGGTAAGGGTCCTTGAACGTTTTCACCAGAGATGTCTCAGACACATTCTCAATGTTGGCTGGACCTCAAAAATTCCAGACACACAGATCCTGAGGACAGCTGATATCTTGAGTATTGAGGCGATGGTATATACAAGCACCGGTTGCGTTGGACTTGACACCTTATTAAAATGGAGGATAGAAGGATTCCTAAGCAGATGCTCTATGGAGAACTTGTGAATGGAAGGAGACTCCGGCAGAAACCAAGGCTACGATTTAAGGACTGTGTCAAGTCCTCGTTAAAGGCTTTTGGTATACAGGACACTGACTGGGAGAACAATGCCTGTCATCGCCACAGATGGAGGAAGCAGGTTAAGGAGGGGATCGACACTTTTGAGAGAGCACGTATCCAGCATGAAGAACTTAAGCGAGCTGTGCGAAAGCGCACGGCTCGTATAGTGAATGGGGAATGCTTGGTCTGCAATGTTTGCAGTCGTGTATGCTTGTCAAGAGCAGGGCTCATTAGCCACCAACGGAGCCGCAAATGCAAAATATAAGTTAGTCCTAGAGCGCACAATGTTCCTGAAGGTCGGCAGTGGTCTTCCTCGGTCACGAGTGGACGGCCATCATATATATATATATATATATATATTATATATATATATATATATATAATATATATATATATATATGTGTGTGTGTGTGTGTGTGTGTGTGTATATATGTATATATATATATATACATATACATTCTTTTATTCTTTTACTTGTTTCAGTCATTTCACCGCGGCCATCCTGGAGCATCGCCTTTAGTCGAATAAATCGACTCCAGGACTTATTCCTTGTAAGCCTAGTACTTATTCTATCAGTCTCTTTTGCCGAACTGCTAAGTTAGGAGACGTTAACGCACAAACATCTGTTTTCAAGCGATGGTGGGGGACAAGCAGACACACAAATACATAAATATTTCCATCTACCAAAACCACTCACAAAGCTTTGGTCGGCCCGAGGCTATAGTAGAAGACACTTGCACTATATATATATATGTGTGTGTGTGTGTGTGTGTGTGTGTGTGTAGACAACATATAATCCTGGAATCCGCGCTAGATTAACCATTAAGTGAAATAAGCACGTGCTTAGGGCATCAAGGGTAGGAGAACAGTACAGAAATGGTAAATGGTTTACGGCACAAAAGAAATAACCCTAAACTTGATAAAATAATATTTGAAGTGGTTTATATGATCGGAAATATAATTTCGAAGTGTTCGTGATGCAATAGTGAGTATCCGATAAAAAGTAGGAGAAAACATTTTTGAAATAAAAATAAAGGGAAGTATTCAAAAAGAAACATTATTTTCCATATTACTATTAGTTTTGCTTTAATTTGAAACGTGAAATTTTATTTGAATGTTTATTATTGTTTATATTTTGAATTACATACATATGGGCTTATCCAAAATCTTTTAAGTACTTATAGCTTTTATGGGCCTTAATCTGGCCTTGCCTGGAACCTATTTATATCAACCAACAACCTCACAAACTAGATGCAGTGAAATTATGTCAGTGACCCGGTCGCAGTTGGTGCGACGAAAATTTTGACACTAAATGATAAATGTTTAAGTGAAGTTAAGAGTCTTTGTGTGTTTACGAATGGTTAATATATTTCTTCCACTCTGTAAAAGATACGAAGTAGTGATCCTTAAAAACAAAATCATTGTAGCACGTGATATAGTTAACTATTTCGTTTTCCGTTAAACTGTAAATAACGAAGTCTGACGTTAAGGTGACATTTCTCAGTTTCGTTAAACCATTTCATGGGTGGAGGAAACAACAACAACAACAGTACCAAGACCAACGACAACATTAACTAAAACACAAACTATAATAACACCAACAACTACAACAACAACTTCAGCACTCACGAAAGCAACTACTGTGGCGTTCGAGGATTCAAGCTTTTTTTTTTCCGCCACACTCATAAAGCATTACTAATTTTCTCACTTCCGTAATTGGTTTCACATTCCTCAGTCTATAATGTTGATGTGTTAATAAAACCATACGTGGGAGGAAGAAAGTGAGAGGGGGCAGAGAGAAGAGAAAGTGAGAGGAAGAGAAGAGATGTTGAATATATATATGTATCTACATACATATTCACACACGTATATATGGATGTGCTTCTATACGCACACGCGCTCGCGCGCACGTACACACACACACACACACATAATTTGCTTGAATGATTAGACTGCGGCCATGCTGGGACACCGCCTTGAAGAAATTCCAGTCGAACTAATCGACCCTAGTACTTATTCTTTTTAAAGCCTGTACTTATCCTATCCGTCTTCTTTTCCCGACGTAACCAAACCAACACTTGTTGCAAAGCAGTGGTGGGAGCCAAACATAGACACACACAGGCACACAAACAGTCAGACAGACACACACACACACACACACCACACACACACACACACATATATGACGGGCTTCTTTCGATTTCCGTCAACCAAATCAACTCACATGGGATTGGTCGGCTCGAGGTTATAGTAGAAATCACTTGCCCAAAGTTCCACTGCCTGGAACTGAACCCGGAACTTCTTTTCGCTCCTGTTCTATGATATATCGCTAGCCACTACACATTCTTTATTTTCTCTCTTTGTTTCTTTCTGTGTTCCTTTCTGTGGAAGAGCGTAGGCTCGAAACGTTAAAGACTTTTTCAATTCTCGAGCGTTATACTAATGCATCTGTTTGTTGTCTACACCGCCTGTCTTTGTCTTTTGTTTTTTTTGTGTGAATTCTCCATATATTACACGCTCACATGGTCGCACCAGTTGATCCTGTCTCCTCTCATCACACCCGAACTTCTATGGATTCTACTTGTCTTCTCTCATCACCCACCAACTTCTACTGGACTTTCTACGCTTCAGCTGCACCTCTCCTGCCTATGGATTACACTGGACTCCTCTGTTGAAAAATCGCTCCACTGCACCACGACGTCTGGAGCTTTTGAACTTTTCAGCTTCGCCGTGATAGATCGCTAGCCACTACATACTCTTTATTTTCTCTCCTTGTTTCTTTCTGTGTTCCTTTTTGTGGAAGAGCGTAGGCTTGAAACGTTAAAGACTTTTTCAACCCCCGAGCGTTATACTAATACATCTGTTTGTTGTCTACACCACCTGTTTTCGTCTTTTGTTTTTGTGTGTGTGTGAATTCTCCCTATATATATATATATATATATATATATATATATTATATATATATATATATATATCAGATGAGAATGTCTGTCTGTCTGTCTGTGTGAATCCCTAAAACTTGAGAACTACACAACCAATTTCATTCAGAATTTACACATGCCTTACTTAGGATCCATGTAATGTCAAGGGCAAAAAAATTTTTAACTTCTTGCCTAGTGCGAGCCCACAGCAATATCATATCTTCTCTACGATTTCAGTATTACGTGTCAAAAGTGAAACCAAAATATCTCTCTATTGTAATGTCAGATGCTTTCACTTTAATAGTGAAACTATTAAATGAGAGGGATGAACTGTAACTGGACATCCATTATGCTAGAAGAAGATCCGCTATGGTCTTATATGCTACACCACTGGTTTTAAATTCATATTAATCAAATTAATATTAAATTTTTCACCCTTATTATTTTAATTTTAAATTTACAAGTGTATATATATATATATATATATATATATATATATATATATATATATATATATATATATATATATATGTAATTATTATTTGAGGGAATAAAATCCAAACTTACAAAGAAAAAAATTCAATTAGAAATACTAAATCAAATTTCACACAATATAATATATATATAAGAAATATTGAGTTTCTAAATCTCTCGTAGAGAGGTGTACGGTGGTGGAGCGATATAATGGTTGTATACTGTCAATCTAACAAGAACGTGACAGTAGGGGGTACACCACCGTTATATAGCCCTAGGAGGCATCGAACGCCTCCTGACAGCTTCGACACATTTTATCCTGTGTCCTTATATACACATACGAAGGGGAGACAAACACCCCCAACCGCCGGAACTGCATCTAGGGACACCGTGTTTCAGGATCATTGTCCTTCATCGGCCTAGAGTAGCAGACACCGGTCAGCTGGCGATATCTGTCTCGACTTCGTATTCGTATATATCTATAGTCAGTGAAGTCTATTCACTGATTATCAAAATAAGAAATATTGAGTTTCTAAAAATGTGTCGAAGCTGTCAGGAGGCGTTCGATGCCTCCTAGGGCTATATAACGGTGGTGTACCCCCTACTGTCACGTTCTTGTTAGATTGACAGTATACAACCATAATATATATATATAAAATTAGAAAAGAACCACCTTTTATCAATTCAAAATGAACAATTAAATTACACCATCTAGAAAATTACATATAATAGAAATATTAAAATTACCTATTTTATACGTTTTTATTATTATTTTTTGCAATTTACTTAATCATTGATATTTTATTGTTATTTTAATTTTAATATTTCACGCCCTTCCAATTGCTATAGATTCGTAATACATCTTACAGCTGTGCCTGTCACCTGGATGGTGAGGAATCCTACATTGGGAATGGTAACGACGAGGGTAGGGTAGCTGACTGCTTATTGTGAACATTCGTCTTTTGGTTTCATCTAGCTTTGCTCTCTTTTACAAACCCAGTGAACATATATTTCCTATTTCAAAGAAATTCAAACAATAGATATAAGACCCAAGATTCTCAACAATTCAACTTGTCTGGCTGACATTAAGACTCCCACCCCCACTAGGGTCCTTAACTCTCACATTTTAGAGCTCCATGACCTCCATTTTTCAGGAACAAAATCCTTTTAACAGGTTCTATAAGACTGGAATTTTGGAATATGCACATACAAATCAGTAGTATGGGATACATGTAGCACGATTACAATTTTTTTAAGGGCGTGTAAAGAGGTTATGCACAATTTACAACGCTTGGTCCCATTTATGCCCCAACACCACCAATGCCACCTTTAATGACGCCCACACCAGCACATACAGCAATAGAAACGGAGTTGCCAACACCTGCGCACGGAGATACATGGGATTTTCCGGCAACGTGTTCAAACAGCGCTTCTCCAACCACAAGTTGTCTTTTAGAATCCCAGAAATGAGATACGCTACGTCCTTCGTCAGCCATGTATGGCGGCTGATAGACGACGGAACTCCAAACGTAATATCATGGGAGATACTAAGAAAACCCTGGTCCCTACATAAACTGCAAAGGGGTGTTCACTAGAATGCTTGCACTTGAGGACATTCCTGCTGGCGCCCTGGGATCCACATGCCAACATGTTCAAATAATAGTGGGGGAAGGGAGACCATGCCCTGTTATTGGCATAGAGTAACGAAGTCTTTTCCTCTTCCATTTTCTAGAGAAGCCACTCGTTAGAAAGTCAACGGGTTTTAGGGTCTGAAGAAACGCTGTAAAGCTAAGCGCTTTATGGGCGTGGAACTCAGGGTAATCCCATAGACCTACATATCTATCTTTATCTGTATACTCTACTGCCCTATTAGAGTGTGCTTCTCTTTCAGATTTATGCTTTACTGAAAATATATATATTTATATACTTTCTATGTTCTACGTTATATATTTTAATAATAACTGGTATTTTTGTATATGTAAAGCATAATCTGTTATACATGTATATTATTATAATTGTTTTTTTTTAAAAAAAGTCATAATATAATGTCTAAAAGTTGATGAATACCACCTCTTGATCCCACCCAAAAATAAATAAATAAAAGCAATGGACTGAAACAGGTGAAGGAACAACAATGAAGGTCTAGACGCTCAGGAAGAGTCTTTTGACATTTCGAGCCTGTGGTCTTCTGCAGAAAGAAATGAGAGGAGAAAGCAGATAGGGAGAAAGAAAAACGGAGAGAAAAAATATCTGGATTAACGGTTGCACATGATGAATTGTATGCATATACACATAGACCTATCGATTTGTTTTTCTTGCTATCAATTCATCAGTCAATCAGTCAACCAGTCTGTCTGTTTGTCTGTCTGTTTGTCTGTCTGTCTATTTATTTATCATCTATCTATCTAATTGCTTTATGCATGTTTATATACGGAGGGTATGCGGGAGAGAGAATGTTTGTGTTGGATAGTTAGACCGAGAGATATTCAGATATACAAAAATAAATAAAAAATAGAAAGAAAGAGAATATTGAAAAATCAAGCAGCCAGAATAATAACATGATCAAGAACAAGAACGTATACAATAAGAATAACATCTGGAACAGTACTAATGATGGCAAAATTCTTCTTAAACGACACGAAAACACCTTAAAAGAATAACGGTTTGGATAATAGTCTTTAGGGAATGTATTTGTTTCAGTCATTTGACTGCGGCCAGTGGAAATCGTCTTGAAGGGTTTTACTCGAACGAATCGACCTCAGAACTTTTTTTTTTAAGCCTGGCTCTTATTCTATCTATCGGTCTTTTGTTGAACCGCTAAGTTATGGGAGCATAAAGAAGCCAACTTCGGTTGTTAAGCGATGGTGGATGACAAACATAAACGCATACACCCGCAGGGTACTTTATTGGCTCGGTTTCATACATATTTTTTTTCTTTTTTGTTATTGATATGATGCTTTTCTCACTAACATTCAAGTCCGGAGTCCTGGAAATAAACCGAGTACGTTGGGCGACAACTTAATGTCTTTTATGGAACATATGTGCAGAAATCGTAAGGAAATATTATTTCTGCTTCAAGCTGACACGTTCGCAAGTGTGACTGTAATCAAGCGATGAAATTGGTTTGAGACTGCTAACATCGAAGTTAGCGAAACTGAAAAAAGAGAGATCGAGTGAGTGAGGGAGAGCGGGAGAAAGAGAGAGAGAGAGAGAGAGAGAGAGAGAGAGAGAGAGAGAGAGAGAGAGAGAGAGAGA
>NC_043001.1:106915397-106917897 GCF_006345805.1 Octopus sinensis | reverse complement strand
GATTCGTTTTGCCGAATTTTTCATTGATAACATATAACGCATTTTATACGTCAAACATACACACTTACGCATGCACGCACGCGCGCGTACGCACACACACATACACACACACACACACACACACACACACACACACACACACACACCACACACACACACACTCATACTCATATTTTCGCATCACACGAGCGAACAAACAAATTAATGGAACTGATAATATAACGAAACGAAACTAATACAGTAATTAAGAAAATCTGTTGCTGAGTTTCTCTGGTGATTTGTTGACACTAATCCCAACGTTAAGTCCAAATTTCTAGTCAGCGCCAACGTTACTGTCACAGGAACACTACATATTTTCTTAATTACTTCTAGTATCTCACTTCTCTTGATTCTGTGTAGAGTTGCGGAAGTATCTGTTACAGTTATGGCTTCATAACAACACCATCTTTGACCTAATTTCTTGCAGCGTTTGACCTTCGCTAAAAATAAGCAAATACAAGCTAAATCTCTGTCACATAAATTTTATTTAGTTTCATCTTAGATCTCTTACTGGTTTCAGTCATTGGACTGCAGTCATTCTGAGGCATCGCCCTGAAAGGTTATGTCGAACAAATTAACTGTAGAAATTATTTTTTTAAAGTCTGGTACTTATCGTGTTAGTCTCTTTTGTTAAGCCGGTAAGTCATGGGCACATAAATAAATTAAAACCGGTCATCAACGGTGCAGAGAGACAAACGCAAAGATATATATATATATATATATATATATATATATATATATATGTATATATAAAGGTTACTTGGAAAAGAGGATGCGTAGCGTTCGATCATATAATAATATAAATAATATAAATATATGCATGTATACATACATATATGTACATACCTACATATATATGTATATATACATGCATGTATGGGTACAGGACATAAAAAAAACGTGCAACACAATGATAAACGAAAACATAAAAACAAAAACATAGAAACGAACATTTTTTCAAACAATGAAAGAAACAGAGTACAAGACATACAACACAAGGAATATCCCCCTTCTTCAGTTGTCCCTGTTTCGACTACTTCGCGTTCCAAAGGTAAGGACAAGACGCGACTTCGTTGAAACAGTCCTTCCCGCAAAGCAAATTAAATAAAATTTGAGATTTTTTGCGGAGGGTGAAAGTGGTAACAAGAACAGGACAGTGAGAACAAAACAATAAAAACAAATGATGGGGGCTGTTAAGACGATGGTAAAATTTTTCTGAACGCTTAAGGAGACATATATGTATGTATATATGCCTATATATATATATATATATATATATATATATATATATATATATATATATATATCTTTTTAAATCTTTTACTTGTTTCAGTCATTTGACTGCGGCCATGATGGAGCACCGCCTTTAGTCGAGCATATATATATATATATATATATATATATATATATATATATATTATATATATATATATATATATATATAGGGATATGGTTATGCTGGGGCATCGCCTTGAAGCGTTTTTAGCGGAATAAATCAACTCCAAGAATTATTCTTTTAAACCAGGCACTTACTCTGCCACCCTCTTTTGCCGAATAGCTAAGTTACGGGAACGTAAACAAACCAACACCGGTTGTCAAGCGTGGTGGGTGACAAAGAAAAAGACACCCTCCCCCTCCCCTATACTCCTACACACTCGTATATATATGTGTACACACACACACACGTATAACCTCACAACCAGAACTAAAAATTAAAGGACATTCTGTTGGATAATGTGGTGCTAGGCATATGAAATCTGAATAGTAAACTAAAAGACGAGATGATCACAGATGGAAAGTCTTGATTGTAGATCTGCTCGGTCAGGGTTGAGTTATCTGGAGCTTAATATCCACCTCCTCCTCCTCCTCCTCCTCCTCCTCCTCATCATCATCATCATCATCATCATCATCATCATCATCATCATCATCATCATCATCATCTTTATCATCGTCATCATCATCATCAGCTGTGGCGTTTTTATGTATATTAAATAACACACGATAGTAAAAAAAGGTTACTGAGTCAATGCTTCACGGTGGTTCACAAATTGGACAGTATCACCTCCTGGGACTGGTGGAAAATTTTATATGCGAACCAGAAACAAAGCTACATGCAGTTGTTAGAAGTTAAGCAGGTATATCTAATTTATTAATGATGTAAACTTTAATCAAAATATATTTTATCTATTTATCATACTAGTGTAACTTGCCTGATCTAACTTTTCGGTCTTCACTTTTTCGATCCTCAAACTAATACCCTCGCTTGTTGTTCACACACCTGTCTTCGTCTGAACTAATTTTATCTGTATATTGCATATGTTATTCAGTCTCCAATCATATATAATGAAAGCATGATTATGAAAAAGGTATTTTATTTTTAAAAATAAAGGAGGGCATATTGGTAGACTAAACTTGATTATATCTACATAAGTCTTGATTATTTCTACATAAATAAATACCA
>NC_043001.1:106897897-106910397 GCF_006345805.1 Octopus sinensis | reverse complement strand
TTTGTATATATACATTATATATACATATTCATATATAGAACACACACACACACACACACACATATATAAATTAACCCAATAAATATCTGATTCATAATATTTGTTCTCATGATTGTGTGGTGGTGGTGGTGGCGATGATAATTCTGTCTATGAATGCAGACAGACGTAGAGAGAGAGAGAGTGTGTGAAAGTGCTGTCGAAGGCGAGGAGGGGGAGATATAGAACGCTGTTTGACGACGTTATAAAGAGAAAGTGAAGGGGAGTTAGACGCTGTTAAACGACGTTATATATAGAAAGTGATGGGAAGGGAGGAAATAGAGTGAGTAACGGAGGAAGACAGATACATAAAAGAATGAGAGTAAACTTGTCAAAGTGAGTTTTTGGCCCTAGCAACGACACCTTTTAAGATGGGAATTTATAACCTAGCCCACTAGCATCCTCACCTCATTTTACACGTCCCTGTAAATTTTGGAGTCAATCCGACAGGATCTAGTGGCCTTTAACCCGTTCTCAATGCCAAAACCAGACAAACAAACAAACAACCTTTTCGCATTTCAGATTTATAATATATATATATATATAATATATATATATATATATATATATATATATATTATATATATATATATATATATGTATGTATGTATGTATGTTATGTATGTATGTATGTATGTATTATGCATGCATGCATGTATACATATTGGCAGAAATGTACATCCCAGAAATTTTCTGCATGCGAACATGATAGATTAAAGCGGAAAACCTCCCAGAGATTGGTGTTACTGCTGGTAGGCATCAATGAGCCGTATAGATCTTCTACATGGTCGTTCATCCTGCTAGGAATAGTAACTAAATTTCCCTCAAATTACAGTTGCTATTCCACTGTACACTGTCAGTCTTAAAAAAATGAAAGAAATTATAAAAGTATCTGCTCCAGTTCTGAGCAGCTTGCGGCCCAAGGGACTTTCTGAATGGCATGTGTAACGAAAAATTGCCTTTAATTATTTTAGTAGTACGACTTACCTGATAACAAAAAAATTTTCATGTAGCCCGTATCGCGAAAAGAGGTGCCCATGTTTGGTAGTCCAAGATAAATTATGTCTAAAAATAAAATTAATCAGATGATTATGTTTAGAATGTCTTTCCTTATACACCAACTTAATTTGATCAAAATATAGTATCTGATGACACTTATGATAGTGCATCTCCAATCCTAGAGACAGTACCCATTTCTCTCTCTTCCTCACTTCCAGATAAAGAACAAAGATCTCGATACTTAAACTGATTTTACCGAATTCTCTGAGATCTCTTAGGGTCATACAACAACAACAACAATTTCAGGATTTTTGTATAAATAATTACTGAAACACAAGCGCGCACACGCAAACACACACACACACACATGTATGTATGTATGTATGTATGCATGTATGTATGCATGCATGTATGTATGTATGTATGTATGTATGTATGTATGTATGTATATAAGTATGTATGTATGTATGTATGTATGTATGTATGTATGTATGTATGTATGTATGGCCTTAACCAGCTATCACTGGGAAAAACAACAGCAAAGGATAAAATGTCGAGCCATTCAATATAATAATATAAATATGTACTTATTGGGACCCCATGAGAAAGAACAAATTAATATGCTGACCAAAGGGAGTGAAAATGAGAGCTTGAGTGAAAGTGAGAGAGAGAGAGAGAGAGAGAGAGAGAGAGAGAGAGAGAGAGAGAGAGAGAGAGAAAGTGAGAGAAGGAGAGAGAAGGAAGGGGAAATTTCTGGTAAAATCAAACTGTTTATCATAAAATCGGTTTGGCGAACAACGATGTAGAGCGAGACAAAGGCCACACGCAAAAACCTCTAAACACTTTCTGTAGGTAAACTTCGGTCGTTTAAGGAACTAATAAATATGAGATGACGTGTGAACTGGGGCGCAATAACTCTTATCACGACGAACCTTATATATGCTTATATGTGTATGTGTGTGTGTGTGTGTGTGTGCATGTGTGCGTGAGTGTGCGTGCAGATTGTTTATATATATATATATACATACGTATGTATGTATTTATGTATACACACACACACATATATATATATATATATATATATATATATATAAGTATGTATATATGTATGTATACATGTATATAACAAGCCAGTAATTTGTAAATACTACTTTTGGTGCGAGGCGTTGAGAGAAAATAATCAGGAAATTAGGGAAAGAAGGAAGGATTTTTTTTATAGAGCTGTTTTTTTTTAATCTTTATCTTTATTCTTAATTATATTTCTTTGGTCTTCGTTTTCAATGTATGTTTTGACATGTTTCTGTGAAATATACTATGTTTATGAAGTTATGAAAATATTGTATCCATAAACAGCTTAGCCTTATGAGACTTACGCTCGGTGTTCACTGAAATAATAAGTAGGTGTTGAGTTCTACCACAAAAATGCTTTCAAAGAAAACACAAATGTGTGCAATATAAACAATTATTTTAATGTTTTTATTTATATTTTAATGCCTGCCTGTATTATTGTTGGTGTAGAAAAGTGTTTGCACGAACGGTTCTGATAGTAATATCAGTGATGGTGGTGGCAATGGTGAGAATAATAGCGGTAGTAGACATAGTAATTATGGTGGAGGTAGTAGTGATAATAATAATAATAATAATCCTTTCTATGATAGGCACAAGGCCTGAAAGTTTGGGGAAAGAGGCTACTCGATTACATCGACCCCAGTGCACATCTGGCACTTATTTCATCAACCCTGAAGTGGTGACGAACAAAGTCGACCTAGGTGGAATTTGAACTTAGAACGTTGATTGTCGCGTCTTTTGTATATAACACAACATTGTCCAAAGCCTGCTGGTAGTTAAAAGTAATATACGATAAGAGCTGGTGTCTGTTATTTACCCGACAATAGGATGAACTGAATTTGTGGCTGTTGTTAATGTCGATTAATCCAATGTTAGCCTGATCGAACAGACATATGATCAAAATCTGTTGTATAGAAACGTATTTACGTATATACATACATATATACATGCATACATATATACTATGGCGACTGAAACCCTTGTTGAAAGGGTGCTAGTATGTATAATCTTCTTAGATTAAGTCTTCTAATTTGAACAGTTCAAGTTTTAATTGCCCTTTGGTGTAGTGGTTAGCACAGCTATTCAGGAGAAGTAACTTTACAGCAGATACAGCGGTCGAATGGCTGAATGTGTGCGTGCATGTATGCATGATATCCGGATCGTTAAACTGGCAACAAGTAAAAACAGGCAAAATACATAGTATAATACCGGAAGTTCAAGTGAGAGTCTCCTGCTCTCATTTGGATTTATATATACAGCTAAATGCACATAAATGCGAGCATGTTTATATATACGCTTTAGAAAAGCTGTTGAATTTCATGAGTTCATTCGCTCTTCGACAGTTTTTGTTTCTTATCGTGTCGGGTGTCAAAAAATTGCTCTCCTCTTTCAAGTTGGTGGAATTGTAGGTTTAGTTACCGAAGGCCCGGCTATGAATAGGTTGTACTGGTTTGCGTGGTTATCAGTAGCAACATATACATGTACACATACATGTACATATACGCTGATATACATGCATTTGAACAAGAAAGCTTTTAAGCCTCTACGTGGTCACTCGTCTGCCAGAAATACGGGCTAAATATCCCCCGAATCACAATCTTACAGTTTAAAGAAAAAGAGCACATTCATTCAATAATGTATTTCTAGACGCAATGTACATAGAAATGATGGATAGTTTCAGTTGGAATGCATTTGATTATAGGTCAACTGGATCAGTGCTGAATCGAGATTAATCTACTTGGGAATTAATCGTGAGGTATTATTCAAGTTGTCACAGAGCAAAAATTAAAAAAGAAAAAAAATGGGTAGATAAAATTGTTACTGATTCATGGCATTCGTGGGTAGCTTCAGTGAAAAATAAGGAGAGGCGATTAAAAATCAGTTGAAATGCAGTTTACGATCGTAAAAATGTAAAAGTAAATTGTCCTAAAAATAATGTAATTGACAATGACATCTTATGATTTCATGTAAACAATGTATGTGACATAACCAAAGTATAGAATGTACATATATTTCATATAGCATGAAAGCCGTACATGTATTTTATATATGATGAAAACAGTCATACTTCTCAATGATGTTCGTTGTAGAGTAAAGCACACTGGAACCGTTTAGCTCAGCTGATACTTAACATATCACAAGAAAGTTCTATAAATATAAATGCCCGTGGATGCGGCATTATGAGAGAGTTTTTTAGAGTCTTTTAAATAAAATTTTGGGATGTCATTGTCGTAACTTCTGGTTTCTATAGTAATTTACTTTTTAGAACAATCTTCTTTATTTTTTTACGACCGTAAACTGCATGTTAAGCTAATAATTATTTTGTAATAGAATTTTCTGATGGTCAAAAGGAGTTCACTCCTGATGGAACTCTTCCTGTGATCCCAACGTCTTGAAATGCCACGCCATTTGTTCTGTAATCGGGCTTCTTAATTAGGATGTAACATTTTCCCAGTAACTACAGCATATAATTTTATTACTCGCCATATTCGTATACAGGGACACAGTATCTCTTAAGCTCCTGAGTAATTGAAGCCCACACAATAAGTATTAATAATCTCCTTTGATTTCCACTACAGCTCTTTTATTGTCCAGAGGAGGAGTAGATAGACAGCCAACAACTAATGAAGGGTCGATCTTTATGTTACCTGTACTGTATTCCATTTGTTTCTCTCGTTGTTTGCGTATTGAACTCATTTGTTTTCGTATTTCATGTTCTTTACTATTGGTGACGTCCTGTACCCATATATATATATATGTATATAAGTATGTATGTATGTATGTATGTATGTATGTATGTATGTATGTATGTATGTATGTATGTATGTATGTATGTATGTATGTATATGTGTGTGTGTATGCACAGAATCACATATATGCATACACAATCGCAAAGATTTATCGTTAATACGCGCACTCATACTCACACACATGCAAATACATAGCGATTAGACATACAAATATATACACGGCCACCAAAACGCACATGTATATACCAATACATATCGACAGACATTCGCTTATGTACACATACACCGCTTCTAATACAACTCTTCCCAGCTGTTCAGGAACACATCTTTATTAATATAGAGGAGCTTCTTGGCGCCGCTTCATCAGTGTGTAGACGTCTATCAACAACTATCTTATTATCAACGATTATTTGATCAAAGCTCTTGAGTTGATACAGATTTTCCCTCTCTTTTCTCCACTTCAGAATTAATTCTTGGTCAATATCATTAAAACTACTACTACTACTACTACTACTACTACTACTACTACTACTACTACTACTACTACTACTACACTACTACTACTACAATTCGTGGTTGTGCTGTCATCTTCGGCAAATTTGAAAAAAAGAGAAAAAGTGGAAAAAAGGGTGGGAAAAAGATTTCGTATGCTTGACTTCACAACTAACCGTACATACCAATGAGCCTAAAATAATGACAGTCCAGGTTGACTCGACATAGTTACACTTTCAGGATGTTATACCTAACTTACTCTCTGGGTTATAAGAGCCTTTCAAGACAACAACTGCAACAAAAGCAAACCAAACAAAATACAAACACTATCCAATTATAGAACCAGATAAACCCTGCTAATGGAGAAGTCTCTACGTCATCACTCAACCTGCTAGAAATAAGAGAAAAATGCTTAAATAAATACATAGACTATGTAGTCAAAGATAGGTAAAAAAAAAAGGAAGATGTGAGGATTCTGATTATAGATTTGCTCGAATCAAGGCACACAAAATTGAAACCAACAACATTAGCAAAGAAATATACTCTTTATCTCCAGTCGAAACCGTATTGAACTGAGGCTGCAGAGTACAGCGAGATTATCGGCATGTAGAGACAATTATGAACTTTCCGAAGGTGAACATCTGCCTGTATTGCAAAGGAATAAAAAAAGTTATATGATATAACCCACCATATAACACCAACGTGAAATAAACGAGCTGCTAACATATTTTTCTTTGATCTCTGATGAGCAAATATGTGCACACACATCTATCATATTCCACTTACCTTTCCATGTACTTTACCGAAGTTATTGTACTTTACCGAAGTTATTTTATCAGTGCCGCACCATCCTTAGAACACTCCTTCCAACCTTGTGCATTTTTCACTTGTATTGAGTAATTTTTAAGTAACTTTTCTCTCATAGAACTCGTAAATTTTTCTCTCTGCCTGGCGGCGAGCTGGCGGAGGCTTTGGCACGCCGGGCGAAATGCTTAGCGGTATTTCGTCTGCCGTTACGTTCTGAGTTCAAATTCCGCTGAGGTTGACTTTGCCTTTCATCCTTTCGGGGTCGATTAAATAAGTACCAGTTACGCACTGGGGTCGATGTAATCGACTTAATCTGTTTGTCTGTCCTTATATGTCCCCTCTGTGTTTAGCCCCTTGTGGGTAGTAAAGAAATAGGTATTTCGTTTGCCGTTACGTTGAGTTCAAATTCCACCGAGGTCGACTTTGCCTTTCATCCGTTCAGGGTCGATAAATTAAGTACCAGTTACGCACTGGGGTCGATATAATCGACTTAATACCTATGTCTGTCTTTGTTTGTCCCCTCTGTGTTTAGCCCCTTGTGGACAATAAAGAAATAGGTATTTCGTCTGTCTCTACGTTCTGAGTTCAAATTCCGCCGAGGTTGACTATGCCTTTCATCCTTTCGGAGTCGATAAATTAAGTACCAGTTGCGTACTGGGTCGATCTAATCGACTGAACCCCTCCCCCAAAATTTCGGGCCTTGTGCCTAGAGTAGAAAAGAATTTCTATCGCTGCCATTTATTGATCTGCGTATTGCATTGTAGTTGAATGTTACTATATTTTTTTCTCAATCATCTTTTGCCTTGAATTTTTTCCTCTGCCTGAATTTTGTCTCTCTTTCGCCTCTCTTGTTCATACCTTCCTTCCATGTAACAGCAGCTCACATCCATACTGTTGCACATACTTTAATCGTTCTCATCAGATTCCTATTGTCTTTCCTCTTGCCTTACACTTGCATACTCTCTCACCTCACTTGCACGGTTTCCTAACACATTCTTAACATACACATACCAACACCTCATACTCCCAAACTAACGCCACTATGCTCCTGAACTTGCACACTTTTACACACATGCACACCCCATTCACTCATATGTCACCCCTAAATACAGACATACTCTTATACTTGCACATTCACAACCAACCACTTCTCTCTCAGTTCCCACACATAATCACCTTCTTATCTAGCTCCTAACCTCCTCCACCGTTTCTTCTCTCACCTAGTCCTCTTGATCACTCCAATCATAATTCTGAATTAGAAAAGCTCCTACATCATTTGTCGATACATTTAAAATTATGGGAGGGTTACGTGAAATTACTTTTCTGTTTTTTACATTTAGTCATATTTGATACAGGTTGCTGTATATATTGCTGTATCTATGTCGTCAAGACCACATCTAGATAGGGTTCTAGTTGAGTATGGGATAGATGCATTAAATATTTCTCCGTCAGATGACATACTAGATATACATCTACTAATATTGTCTGTAATCTGCTATATGATCCTGGGTAACTGGTAGGAGTTCTTATTTCTGTATATTATATTTATGAGTTGGGTTTACGGCGGTTGCTTGCCTTTAGATTTAATCGAACAGCCACTAAAAATTACTATATTCAAGTTTGTCCTTGTCAAGTGTAATTTGTAAATGACTTCTTCAAAAATGTTAATTATCGTTTTTTTTAACTCCATGCCATGTCCGATCATATTCTGGGTTACGGCCGTTCCGTAATCTCTAAAGTCCTATACAAGTGGACTATGTTCTCTTGTTCAGTCTGACCATGTCTGAAGTCTCTCCCTTGTCGTAGCGATCCATTGAGACGCCGTAAAGTTAATTTCTATGTTTTTGTTTTCTTAACCAAGAAGAACGTGTCATAAAATATATACGACATCCTTGCGACTTCATCATATAAATATCAATGTTGGTTATCTTTATATATAAAAGTGAAGTTGTGTGTCTGTCTCCTACGATTTAGATTCCTAACTACTTCCACATTTTGCGGTGCAGTTTAACCAAAAGCGGGTATCTTATAGTCGTGATTCATATCGAGCCCTTCTGGGTATTAGCGCGCGTCTACGATGAGTCTACGATTAAAAAAAAAATTACCATAATTTTTCCCATTTTTAATGCATTTTTTGCTATTATATAAGGGAAGTAACTCTCTAAAAATGCTTATATAGTTATTTCCCTTACAAACCCGAGCAACGCCGGGCGATACTGCTAGTATTAGTTATATTGGTTATATTTTCTCTAATTATAAATAATCCAAGAGCAGATCTTTGAAATGTACGTATAGTATTCTACAATATCAAACTGAATTAATCTGCAATTGAAATCTGTTTTCGCTAGTATCAATCAAATGGTATCATTTCATGTTAGCTAAAATATATCTACATCAAAAATTGCTCTGTAATCAATTATAAAAATGCATATATAATTACTAGTAAAGAGATATTTGATATTCTAAAATCCTATGTGTGTGTGTGTGTGTGTGTGTGTGTGTGTGTGTTTGCATTGTTATGATTCTGTATTTCATTTTAAATGGAAAAAGACATTTTATATAAACTTTGCAGCAAAAGTTCCAAGTCATCAGAAATGGCAAGAAAGTAATCTTTATCGAGTCGACTTAGAATGTAATTATTATCAGCCGACAACTGATGAAGGGTCGTTCTTTATGTTACTTGTCCTGTTTTCCATTTGTTTCTCTCGTTGTTTGCGTATTGAAATCATTTGTTTGCGTATTTCATGTTGTTTACTGTTGATGACATCCTGTACCCATATATGCATTCCTTTTTATATAAATACAGCGTCGTACGTACACTTTGGTCACTTATATGTAAGTATATATATATATATATATATATATATATATATATATACACACACACACATACACATATATATATATATACATAAATACATATATATATACATATATATAGATATATATATTTCTAAATTTTGTACGACTCTATTATTCTTTCATTCTTTCCTTCTTTCTATTATCCCCTTCACACTTCGTTCTTTCCACTTTCACATTTCCTGGCTTTCTCTTCATTCTCACCTTCCCTCCTCTTTCACTTCATTCTGACACTTTTCTTTTTTGCTCGTCCCTCCATAATTCTTCTATCCCTCTGCCTCTACCTCTCTCTCTTCTCTCTCCATGTGACCGGTGTTCAGCCAAGCGTGATCTTCCTTTCTTGGTTCGACTACCATCCGTGCAACATCTATATTCCTCCCTATGCCTGTCACCTCTTATGTCCCTGCCGTAAGGCTTCACTTCCACACACGCTAGCTTAATTTAATTCGTCCTTAGTCGAAAGACACCTGTTGTTAATGTCCTTTATTTGCATTTGTATTTGTGTACCATTTCTCTGTTTTTTCCGTCCTTACTTTCGTATGCATTCGCTACTTTCTTACAAGGAATCTAGTGCTCTTAGCTTAGTTTTTCCTTCGGCTAGCCTGATTGGAACAATCTCGAGTATAACCAGCCGAAATTGCAAAGATAATCTGGAACTCGACTGAAGAAAGAAAACTCCGAATGACCAGTCCTTGTTGTTTGTATTGTCTGTCAGGATGTTTTGCATTCTTGTCCCCCATTTTTGGTATTCCTTCATATATATATACTAATTATATTATTGATTGAACGCGACGCATCCATTTCCAAGTATGTATATAATATATGTATATATATATATATATATATATATATAATATATATATATATATATATATATATATATATATATATATATATATATACTAGCATTATGACCCGTCGTTGCCGGTCATAGTGCTAGTGCATATATATATGTGTATATATATGTGTACATATTACATGTACATCTATATATATATACATCTACACATAAAATACAAAATACAAAGTTATATCTTGATATCGCTAGTGATAACAATACTCAAAATATATAACAGACTGGAATTGTAAGCCTGTCTCTTGCAATTTCGATCAATTGTATCTTGTCCTCCCTCTTTCATTCTTTCCTTCTTTCTATTGTATAGAAGTGTGGCTACAATCCAGCCTACCTCTACTGCTGGGGGGGGGGGCATCTTTAATTTTTATCCGGGACGTCCTACGTCCCAGATATAAAAGTAAAAATAAAATATTTTCACTTTGCAAGTTCGAGTCGACTACTCCCTCTTGTATAGTAGCCTACCTCTACTGCTGGTGGGGGAGGGGCATCTTTAATTTTTGTCCGGGACGTCCAACGTCCCAGGTATAAAGGTAAAAATAAAATATTTCCACTTTGCAAATTTGAGTCGAGTACTCCCTTGCACGCGCCGTTGACTCCAACCTTGCTTCTATTGTGGCGAATTTACCACCTCTGGTTAGATATATTTCATAGTCGCACCAAGACACTTTTCGATGGCCCTTTCCTCCAGGTGTTCAAATCTTTTTTCTTTACATTGTATACTTTATAGACAATAGTCTTTTCTTTAATTTAATTTTTTATTATCCATCTGGACTATTCCATTTCTGCACGCTAATTTTAATTTTAACTTATTCCCATTCATGTGAAACCACTTATTCAAGTTCAAGTCATTGATGCAATTTTATACCAATTGCTATTTTTACTTTTGTTATGTTACGATTATATTATACTTTAGTTTGATTTTAATTATTACTTGCTACATATAATTCAATTGTTATTATTATTTTTATTGTTAAAGTGAAAGCATCTGACATAAAATAGAGAAATGTTTCACTTTTAACACGTAAAACTGAAATAGGGGAGAAGATATGATATTGCTATGGGCTCGCTCTAGGCAAGAAGTTGAACATTTTTTTTGCTCATGAAACTACATGGATCCTAAGTAACCCATGTGTAAAATTTGAATGAAATTGGTTGTGTAGTTCTCAAGTTTTAGGGAAACAGACAGACAGACAGACAGACAGACAGACACATTCTTAGTTTTTATATATATATATATATATATATATATACATATATAATATATATATATATTAATATATCTATATATATATATATATATAATATATATATATATATATAATATAATATAATATATATATATATATATATTATATATATATATATATATATATTAATATATATATATATATATATAATATATATTATATATATATATATATATATATAATATATATATATATGGAGGCGCAATGGCCCAGTGGTTAGGGCAGCGGACTCGCAGTCGTAGGATCGCGGTTTCGATTCCCAGACCAGGCGTTGTGAGTGTTTATTGAGCGAAAACATCTAAAACTCCACGAGGCTCTTTCGCTACAACTTTCTCTCACTCTTTCTTCTGTTTGCCTGCTCGCTTAGCCAGCGGGGTGGCGTCATTTGAAAGCTAAAAAAAAACAATGCGAAGCGCATTGTGACCAGCGATGTGTAGCAACATCTGATAGCCTGGTCGATCACGGTGATCACGGTGATATATATATATATATATATCTTCGAAACGCGGAGTAGATGGAGCAGGAACAACTGAAGAAGGGGAATATTCCTTGTGTTGTATGTCTTATACTCTGTTTATTTCGTTGTTTGAAAAAAAGGTTGATTTCTATGTTTTTGTTTTTATGTTTTCGTTTCTCATTGTGTTCCACGTTTTTTTGATATCCTGTACCCATATATGCATGTATATATACATATATATGTAGGTATGTACATATATGTATGTATATATGCATATATTTATATTTATATATTTATTATTATATGATTGAATGCCACGCATCCTTTTCCAAGTAAGTTTTTTCTCTATCTATCTATCTATCTATCTATCTATCTATCTATCTATCTATCTATCTATCTATCTATCTATCTATGATTGTGTGTGTGTGAGAGAGAGTGTGTGTGTATATATAGTTTATAGTATACAGCATAACTGTATAGGTATAGTGATGCGAACAGGTAAAAAATAGAAGTCAAAATATGAGCATACGTATTGTTTTATGTTTATTTAGCAGAAGCAACGGAGTGACTAAAGGGCCGGGAGATTTGTGCGTTGGCACTTATCAAACTAGATACAAGTCGAAGCTCTGTGGGTTTATATAGCTGATTAAAAAGTTACGTTTTCCTAGAATGTTGTTGAACAAAATGTTCAAATAGTTCGCCCGTTATGTCGTTCAATAAGCAAATACATAAACAAATAAATTAAAGAAAAAATTGTGCGCTTCTTCACACACACACACACACACACACACACACACACACACACACCACACACACACACTTGCATACATATACATAAGAGAATATACATACGAAATTAGAAATATAAGCATATCCTATTCACTGTACGATGTTACTCGCAAATTAGGTGGAAAATATTCAATCTGGCA
>NC_043001.1:106880503-106895503 GCF_006345805.1 Octopus sinensis | reverse complement strand
ATTTGTACTCTGCAAAAGTACAGAGTAATCCCTCAGGTTAACGTAAAATTGTTTTTATCATAACTAAATATAAAACAAATATTAACACTCACATATACACATATATGTACATATATATATATGTGTGTGTGTGTGTGTGTGTACATGCACAACGCACACATATGCGTTGTGTATACGTACACGCACACACACATGTACATAGAGTAAGCTATATTAACTTAATACCACCTAAATAAAAGTTTAAGAAGGGGATATAGTCGATTAGATCAACCCCAGTATTTGATTGGGGTTGTTTAAATCAACCTAAGTATTTATCTGATACCTTATTTTATCATTCATAGCGAGAAAAGTTGACTTCGGTGGAATTTGAACTCAGAACATAGACGGCCACAGCTTTAACTAAATGATGTAGGGATTTTGTTGGACACTGGCGATTATGCCGAAATTATATTTCCACTTTCTAGAGGGTGTGAGAGATATTTTGGATAATGAAGACGATATAGTTGCAGCTAGATAGCTTTTAATAAAAGAATTATTGATCACAATTTACCAGGACTAAACAAGAGCAACAATTGAAAATTCCATTACTATTTTAGATTGAATTGACAGATGTCTCTTAGAGTTGTATGATCCAGACAATGTTTGGTACATGATAAGTGTAAGAAAGTTTTAGATGATATAGTTTGAAAAATTGTCTTAAAAATCAAAATGTTCACACGTATATTGTCTTCCATTTGCCCTATTTTGTCGCCATTCAATTGAAGTATAGCTTTACCGTAATTTCACATCCTTATATTCGATAATATTATTTGACATCTCAGGCAATATGTCCTTTCAAGAATTACTTTGAACCAATTAATATATGAAACAAAGCATGACTTCGGTATTTAAGAATGGAGTTCAGAAACTTGTGAACTCTGATGATAATGTGATATTACTGAGAAACAAATGTTTACCTGTACTGGTTTAAATCTAAATTAGGACATATATGCTATTCGATGAAAATGTTCATCATAGAAGTGATGTCATTAATTTTTTATCAATACTGTTTTTTATCAACATATCAATTTTTTTTATCACTTTATCGATTCATATACATATACATATATTGATATATATACATATATTGATATATATACATATGTTATTTTATTTGTTTCAGTCAATTGACTGCAACCATGTTGAAGCACTGCCTTAAAGGGGTATTTAGTCAAAGAGAAATCGATCCCAGGACTTATTCTTTGTTAGCCTAGTACTTATTCTATCGGTTTCTCTGTCAACCCATTAAGTTACGAGGACGTAAACACACAGATTTTGGTTGGCAAGCGATGGTGGAAGGACAAACACAGACACAAAGACGCACATAAACATTTTCATATATATATATATATATTTGGTTTCCGTCAACCAAATCCACTCACAAGGCTTTGGTCGGCTCGAGGCTATAGCAGAAGAGATTTGCCCAAGGTCCCACACATTGGGACTGAACCCAGAACCATGTGGTTGGGAAGCAAGCTTTTTACCACACAGCCATGCCTGTGCCTATATATATATACATATATACAAAGGACTTCATCCTATGTTGCTCTACGATCGCTTTGACACCTGACTCGTGGTACATTGTGTACCTGTTCAAACAATGTCGATTTGATGGCGAGTCCATCATATATACATGCATTTCAAACTCTCGGTAAATCGGATTTTTTTCTGTATCTAGCGAAAAGTTTCGTGTAGTACACATTATTAGAATCATGACAATCTATATATAGATATATATAATATATATTATATATATATATATCTATATATAAATAATATATATATATATATATATATATATACTGGTTTGTGTCTATGTTTTCGTTTCTCTATGTGTTCGACGTCCCTTTGGTGTCCTGTACTCATATATGCGTGTATATGTACATGTAGAGGTAGGTACGTACATATATGTTTATATATATGCATATGTTTTATTTCTTTTATTAATATATATATATGTGTGTGTTGTGTGTGTGTGTGTGTGTGTGTGTGTGTGTGTGTGTGTGTGTGCGTGCGTGTGTGTGTATGTGTGTTTGTGTCTTTGTGCCCAAGATTGGCCCCGTAACTTAGTGGTTCGACAAAAGTGGCGATAGAATAAGTACTAGGCTTTAAAAAAGTAAGTACTGGGGTTGATTTGTTTGACTAAAACCCTTCAAGGTGGTACACCGGCATGGCTGCAGTCAAATGACCGAAAGAAATGAAAGAATAAAAGAATATATGAAAATATACATACACACAAACGCACACAAGCGCGTGCGCACATACATATACAGAAAGAAGAAAGCTAATTCGAAGACTGCATAACCAAGCCATCACTGGAACGTAAAAATCTGTTAAACTTTCCAGAGGTTTATCATTTACATATATATGAGCATGTGTAGATATGCAACTATATGCATGAAAATACATACATAAAACAAAACATACAAATCTGCACATATACATACATACGTACATACATACGTACATACATACATACATACATACATACATACATATATACATACATACCCTGTTGTTGATGTTGAAATTCCAATGAAGAAGCCTTGGAACTAGGATGGAAATCGGTTCTTTCTCTATTGGCAAGAAATCTTGAAATAAACTGAATAATGACATACATACATTATTCTACCGGTATTACAAAATCAATTTTATATTTGTAATTATTGAGGCTATGGTATATCTAACAAACAGCCCAATCACAAGTCTTGAGAAATTAGGCTTCTGAAAATCAGAAAGAAGAAAGCTAATTAGAAGATTGCAAATTCAAGACACCAATGGAACTGCAAAAGTTTGTAAAACTTTCCAGAAGTTTAGTATTTAAGTATATATGCGCATGTCTAGCATACAACTATATGCTTGAGAATACATCCATAAAACAAAGCATACACATCTGCATGTGCACTGATTCCAAATGGTGTACGCACACACACACAAACATGTACAGAAATGTTGTTGAAATTGCAATGAAGGAGCCACGGATCTAGGTTAGAAACCGACTATTTACTGGCAAAAATTTTAGAATAAAACTGAATAATAATATACATACATACATACATACATACATATCTGTGTGTGTGTCTGTTTGTCTGAGTATGTATGTATGTTAATATGTATGTATGTGTGTATGTATGGTAAGTAGGTATATGACACACCAGATGTATACATTAGATTTTGTGAAGCTTGTTCGACTCCGTGATTTATGGTACTTAACATACAATGTTATGTAACACTTTATCTCATGGACTGGCACAGAAGAAGCTTTTAGGCACATCTCCATATCGTTTTGGGTGATTACTTATAAATTATTCTTTCCATAACGTCTCTTAGGCCAATGATAATGTACATTAATATTGACATTAGGGCATAATGAGGATATGTGATATGTATGCATGCGCATATCTATTCACATATCTATCTACATATCTATCTATCTATCTATCTATCTATCTATCTATCTATCTATCTATCTATCTATCTATCTATCTATCTATCTATCTATCTATCTATCTATCTATCTATCTATCTATCTATTTATCTATCTATCTATTTTCTTCCTTCCTTTCTTTCTTTTTTTCTTTCTTTTTGTCTACATGTTCAAATACGTGTTTGAGTGACCAGCTATCGCAGTTTCCTAAATTTTAGCCCGCTCACAATTTCGACCAAAACTCACACTAGGTCTGAATATGATGATTTCACTCTAACTATTTTCAGAACTTTATTTCGCCTATTTGCTTTTCGCAACAGTGTGACACTACCAACAATAACATATATATACATATATACATATGTACATGCGTATGTATATATATATTTGTATATTTGTAGGTAAGTATATATGTACATATGTTTATGTATAAGTATGTGTGTGTATGTGTGTGTGTGTATATAACAAGGTATATGTTGATATACATCTATATATATAGAGACACAATGAGGCAGTATCTAGCATCTTTGCATTTAATTTCGATCTATAGCTTCATTTCTAGACACGTTTCGGTTTTATTAGAACTCCTCGGCAACCAGTAGTCTTAAACATTCTAACGAAATCTTAGAATGACGCAGAGACATGCAGGCTTCAGTGATATACATATCCTCAGACAGTTCCTGCGCAAATTTTCCTATACAACATGAATCACCTAGAAACTTATGTTGAAACAAACAGACTGAAACAGCATCTGCCAGATCCGACATATCTCTTCCTACAAGAAGAATTTAACTAGGCGCAGGCCTGGCTGTGTGGTAAGAAGCTTGCTTCCCAACCACATGGTTCTGGTTCAGTCCTACTGCGTGGCACCTTGGGCAATTGTCTTCTATTACCTCAGGCCTACCAAAGCCTTGTGAGTAGATTTGTAGACGGAAATTGAAAGAAGCCCATCGTACCGTCGTATATATATATATATATATATATATATATATATATATATATATATAGATAAGTAAATGAAATAAAACATATGCATATATATATAAACATATATGTACGTACCTACCTCTACATGTACATATACACGCATATATGAGTACAGACACCAAAGGGACGTCGAACACAAAGAGAAACGAAAACATAGACACAAACCAAAGAAACTGGACATTTTTTTAAAAACAACAAAAAATGGAGTACAGGACAATTAACACAACGAAAAAACCCCTTCTTCAGTCGCTAAGGTTTCATCTACTCTACGTTTCGAAGGATAAAAGCGAGACGTATCTTCGACAAGAAACTTTCCTTCCTGCGAAAAGCAAATCAATTAAAATTCTGAGATCTTTTCGCAGAGGGGTAAAAAATGGTAAAAAAATGGTAAAAAAAACAGGACAGTAACGACAGTACAAAAATATAAACAGTAAGAAAATAAACAGTAAAAAAATATAAACAGTAAAAAAATATATAACAGTAAAAGATATGTATGTATGTATATGTGTGTGTGTGAGACTGTGCATGTGTGTGTGTGTGTGTGTCTATATGTGTGATTCTTTGTGCTTGTCCCATCCCCCTGCTTGACAACAGGTGTTGGTGTGTTTACGTCCCCGTAATTTAACGGTTCGGCAAAGAGACCAATACACTAAGTATCAGGCTTACAAAAGAAGCACTGGGGTCGGTTCGTTCAACTAAAATTTTTCAAGGCGGTGCTCCAGCCTGGCTGCAGTCTAATGACTGAATCAAGTAAATGATAAAAGATAACTATTCATAACTTTCAATAAAATAAACGTACCACATACAAAGAAAAATATACGCACAAACACTCTAGGAGTACTTAATGACACCGCATTTGATTAATATGAAGAAAGCACAGCACTTGTGTGAAAATATATTAGATAATGTGTCCATGATAAAACCAGTGTTATCTAACCCCAGTTTCTCTTCAATAAGATCACTGCAAACTACAAAGAATACTAAGTAGTTCAATTAACATTATCGCACAACGCACAAATTAAGTTCACTGAGAGAAAAGAAACCTGATACAACGACGGAGACATTAAGCGGTTGCAAGACTTCCTAGAAATATCAACCAAATTTCCCTTCACTCACACCATGTAGTCATAAAATGGGGACGAGCACATTAAATAACGTAATCTTGAACGCATACTAATTAAATAAACACATGATGATCGTAAAAAAATGCATTTTATCATAAATCTGGTTAATCAGGGATTGAACAGCAAGAAGCATGAAGACATGCTAACGAACGAGGCTAACCTTTGTATGTTTGATCGACTTGCAAGAAATAGTAGTGAAATCGCACACTATATTTTAAAACATATTGAATAATTCAATCTCATGTCTATTTAGAAGAGGTTAGTCATGTCTGAAAGAAAGGAAAAGAGGCTATTTAGAAGCGGTTAATCTTTCCTCTTCATTCCATCCTCATTATACTTGTACAGCGTTTGTGATGGCTGTGCAGGCAAATTCGTGGGTAGCTTCCATTAATACATACACAATAAACACAACTAATGATTATCTTTGATACGGTTTCTTTCTATTAAATTTTCCTTACAAAACTTTGATCAAATTGAAACTGGAAAAAAATAAAAAGATACCCAAAGTGTAGCACATCACAGTAGGATTGAACCTGAAGCTACAAGGTCCGAAGGTGAATTTCTTGCACCCATATGTATGTATGTATGCATGTATGTATGTATGTATGTATGTATGTATGTATGTATGTATGTATGTATGTATGTAAATACATGCATTATGTATGTGTAAATGTATATATGTATATATGTATGTTTGCATAAATGCATGTGTGCATGTATACAAGCATGTATATATGTACTTATGTATGCATGTATAAATTTATGTATGTATGTATGTCTCCATGTATACATGTATTTATGTATGCATGTATAAATTTATATGTGTATGAATACATGTATGTATATATATATATATATATGCGCACGCACACACATACACACACATATGTATGTATGTATGTAAGTATATGTATATTTATATATGGTGTCCCAAAATTAAGGCAACCAACTTTTTTCAATTTTGCCAAAGCAAAATATTTCAGCTACGAGCATTGCAATGCAATGGTAAAGGAAATACAATTATTATATTACCACATTTATTCGATATGGCCACCTCTGTTTCGAATCACAGCCTTACGTCTAGGTGTGAATGCTTTACACACGGCACGCTGCTGTTCTTGCAGAATCGAAGCCCGCTCCTGGCGCAGTATATGTACATGTATATATATATATCTACTTGTATATAAGTAGAATAGTATATATATATATAATATATATATATATATATATATATATATATAATATATATTATATGTGTGTGTGTGTGTGTGTGTTGACATGATGTGTATCAGAAACAATATTAGTTTAAAAGGCAATCTATGTAGCTATCATAAAGCACAAACGTCCTAGAAACCTGAATTTAGATGTATAGTCATATCAAAAACAATTAGGTTTCCTATATTATATCTTTTGTATATATGATACACAGTAGGCTATTTTGAACTAATACTGCTTATATTGCACACAACCAAATTTTATTCAGATGGATTTTGTCTTCGTATACGGTTGCAAGTGATACTTGCTACTGAGGAAGCGCAAAGAACGAGAAATGCGGATTTAGCAATACCATCACCGGTGCACAACGATCTTCACCTTATACCAATATATTTTTGTGTTTTTTAAACCTGTATGTCTATAAGAGGTTCTGCCGCAAGACGAATATCGCAGTTAATCACTCGAAGTAAAGAAACTTTATAATGGCAAATATATAATTTTTGTTACGGTACAATGATATATGTTTTTTTTTTAAAGAAACGGAATGCTCAGAAAAAAGACCTAAAATATGTGTAATATATACATTTTCACGACGGTTCTTGTTTAATTAATATACAGAGCTATACGTTATTTTGATAGGCTTAACAAATAACTTATGAGACTGGTTATGCAAATTTTCTAATACATACATATAGCACAAACAGACATACATATAACACATAAAATGCGTTTATACATACATACAATACATGTATGATACATATGTGTACAAACACACACACACATATATGTATGTATGTATGTATGTATGTATGTATGTATGTATGTATATATGTACGTATGTATGTATACATGTACACGCATATCGACTTTACGGCCGTCATGAAAGGCATGAATGAAATTACTCTAGTTTCCTCTTCTCTCAAGTCAGTGTTGCTGATCACTCGTTGATTGATAGGTTTTATCGTGAAAGGTCAAGCAATTGACTATTTATCAAACTAATTCATGTGATAACTTATGAGTGTTTGTATGAAAAACATCTATGCAAATGTGTGTGTGTGTATCTGTATATGTGTGCGTGTGTGTGTGTAGGCACATGCATATGTACGTGTGCGAAGATATTTAGATGGTTAAATGAAGAACCAAGAAATCCCCTATTCCATACAATGCTGAATAGAATGTAGAATTTAGCTATTTTTATTTTGAATGTTGGCTTTATGAGTATCTGGTGTTTCCACCTGCATTTAAAATTCCGTGATGTAAAATATTGTAAAATAGAGGATGTGGTTTCGTGCTTAGACAAACATTGGTTGGAAATTTCGGAAGAGGGGCAAGTCGATTAAATCATTCCGAAATACAACAATGTAATTAATAAATGCTTGTAATAATAACAATAGTAATTGTATAGAAGGTAATAGCGTTCTTAATGCACAGTTGACCGCAGCAGGGTTTGAACTCAAAAGGTAAAGAGCCAGAAGAAATGCTGCTTGGCGTTTTGCCCGACGCGCTCACGATTCTGCCAGCTTTCAGCCTTTATACCTTCTAAATATTGATTTCAAATTTTGGCGCAAGGCCAGCAATTTCGGGGAGGGTGTAAGTTGATTAAATCGACTGCAGTGTTCAACTGGTAATTATTTTATCGACCCTGAAAGGATGAAAGCAAAGGCTACCTCGGCGGAATTTGAACTCAGAACATAAAGACGGATGAAGTCCGCTAAGTATATATCCTACTGACTTCGTCTAGGTTAACACCGATGGCGCTGACCAACAATGAACGTGATTCCAGACGACCAATCTGTCTATTATTGTTTTAAGACTACATTGTTCAATGCGTGCGAATATTTTTAAGATATTAGGGACGCTTTTATTGCTGCTTTTGGCGTGCAGGGTGGACAGCTAGTAGCTGCCACGTATTTTATTAAGGCCCTTGGTTTTACACCTCAACGTTAATATCTGAGTATAGCTGTGCTTACATTCACAACACTCGACATTCAGCTTCTGAGAGATTCTAACTTAGTTCGTAGTTACAGCCGTTGTTACAGCCGCTTGCTACTTTCTTATTAAATCTCATATTACGTTTACTCTTTTTCGGTCTCTCTTAACTCTACTACTACTTCATCATATTCTACCGCTTTCACCCTCACGCACACTCCCTCTGTCCTTCTCTCTCTCTCTCTCTCTCAGATGTTTCCTCGAGCTTATTCTAAGCCAACACTCCAGTACTACATGTGCATGTTAACTCATTCTTCTGCAACACTGCTTCTCTCTAGAACACCCCAAACTGAACACACTTTTATCCATCGTAGTAAACCTAAAATCAACATCACTTTATTGATCCTCCTCCCTGCCTCTCCTCTTTCTTTCTTTCTTTCTTTCTTTCTTTCTTTCTTTCTTTCTTTCTTTCTTTCTTTCTTTCTTTCTTTCTTTTTCTTTCTCTCTTCTCTTTTCTTCTCTTTCTTTCTTTCTTTCTTTCTTTCTCTTTCGTCTTTTCTCTCTCTTCTTTCCTCTCTCTCTCTTCTTCTCTCTCTTCACATTTACTCCTCTTTTTCTCTTTCCTCAAACATATAAGCACGTAAGTCAAATCCTTCTTAGTAGCCACTCATCTGCAACAACGCTTCTCACCAGAACCACCCAATTTGAACATTTCCGTCTCTGTAGTAAAATCTCATTGAAATTTACTATTATTTGATATGTATTCAGTCTGCCTGTCTGTCTGTCTGTCTGTCTATCTCTGACTCTCCCCTCTCCCCCTCTCCCTCTCTCACTCTCTATGTCTATCTCTCTGTCTCTCACTCAGCCGTATTCTATCTATCTATCTATCTATCTATCTATCTATCTATCTATCTATCTATCTATCTATCTATCTATCTATCTTTCTGTCTGTCTGTCTGTCTGTCTGTCTGATGACTGTTGGTCTGTTTGTCTGTTGGTCTGTCTATTTGTCTTTCTGCATGTTGGTTTCGATGATGACAATAGAATTGTTCGATCACCTGAAGTACCTGTTCATTGAATTAGCGCAAATCAGCATGATAGTTCATACATGCATGCATACATACATACATATATGCATACATACATACATACAGACATACATACATACATATATATATGCATATATACATACATGCATGCATATATACATACATACATACATACATACATACATACATGCATGCATGCATGCATACATACATACATGTCAACAAGGGTCACGGCCCTGACGGCATACACCCACGGGTTATCAAAGCGTTGGCTCCGGTCATCTGCGAGCCCTTAACACGACTATTCAATATGTCATTGGCGACGGGTGTTATACCTACAGACTGGAGAACAGCGATAATCTGCCCAATTTTCAAGAAAGGGAGCCGCAAAGACCCGCTTAACTACCGACCGGTTTCCCTTACATCAATAATCAGCAAGATGTTCGAAACCATCCTTAAGAAAAGTATGATGCTCCACCTCCTAAACACAGCCTCGATCACTGATTCCCAACACGGCTTCGTGCCGAAGAGATCATGCTTGACCAACTTACTAGTAATAGAAGAATTAGTGACGCGCATCCTCGATGATAGTGATGCTGTTGACATCGTTTTATTGGACTTTGCCAAAGCTTTTGACTCGGTAAACCACCGCCTACTACTTGTCAAGCTTCAAGCATATAGTTTCCATCCGGATATTGTACGATGGGTTGGTGCCTTCCTCTCAGATCGCTCCTTCCAAGTTCAAGTTAATGGTTCGCGGTCCGACGTCTCCAGTGCGAGCAGTGGCGTGCCTCAAGGTTCAGTGCTTGGGCCCTTGTTGTTCTTAGTCTTCATAAATGACTTGCCCGACGACCTCACGCAACACACCCTTCTATTTGCCGACGATATCAAACTGGTCGCTCCTCGCGGTAGTATAGAGGATCTTCGTCGATGCCTCCACCAAATTTGGAAGTGGTCTAACGATTGGGACCTGTGTCTGAACGTGTCAAAGTGCTGTCATCTGCCTGTCGGCTCTACTCCTGCAACTCAACTTGATTTCGAGCCGGGTCGTCTGCTGCTGGAGAGGACCGATCAGGTAAAGGCATGGTATCTTGGTGGATTCCTCCTTTTCGCCTTCGGCCCAGTGCGTCCATGCTGCCAACAAAGCGCGCGGAATTCTGTTTTTGATTCGACGACGTCATTCGGAATGCTCACAGCAGCCATATTCCTGCCACATATGTCACGCTGGTGAGACCCATATTGGAGTATGGGATTCAAGCCTCTTCTCCTATCTCCTCAATCTCCAAGACATACACCACCTCGAAAGAGTCCAGAGGCTGGCTACCCGCATGGTTCATGGTCTCAAAAATTTGTCCTACGAAGAAAGGCTGAGGACGCTCGACCTTTGTTCTCTTGAAAACGCCGCCGCCGTGGTGATCTCATTCTCGCCCAACATCATAAGCGGGAAGTGTAACCTCTCGAAAGAACTGTTCTTCACTCCTGCTCCGGAGCGTCGGCTGCGGGGTCATTCCGAAAAGCTCTACCTGCGACGATTTCATCTCAATCGAAGGAGAGGAGCTTTCTCCGTCCGGGTTGCGGATCCGTGGAACAAGCTGCCAGACGAGATGGTGAAGATGCCGACGACCGCTTTGTTCAAAGCCTCCCTGGACCTCAAGTGGTCTGAACTCTTTACATGAACACCACCCTGTACTTAACTCCATGTCCCCCTACATGGCCTTGCTATTTGCTTTTGAGCCAAATTAACTAACTAACTAACTAACTAACTAACATACATACATACATGCATGCATGCATGCATGCATACATACATACATACATACATACATACATAACATACATACATACATACATGCATGCATATATACATACATACATGCATGCATACATACATACAAACATACATACATACATACATAAATGCATGCATGCATACATACATACATACATACATACATACATACATACATACATACATACATACATACATACATACATACTCGAACCAGCATTGCGGTTGCTTGATTGGACGCTTGATGAGATCCGAGCCATTGGTGTGAAAAACCGAAAAATACTACCTCCCACTTTGAAGGGTGTGCGTTTGCAATCCAGGAACAGGAAATATCAACCAAGTACCTGATGCACAAAAGGAATAGAGATGCAAGAAAAACGGTAAAATGTGACAACCGATGCAGACTTTGTGGAGTCTAACACCGAAGATATCACCCACATCATAAGCAGTTGTCCGAAAATGTCATCTCGGTATTATCTACCGATAAGACATGATGTTGTAGCTAGGACACTATATAATGAAATACGTCGGATGGATAATCCCGAGGACAAAGAAATAAGAAGCCACAATATAGCAGAAGCCATAATCACTAATACTAAAAAGAAATACTGGTGGAATGTCCCAGTGAAGACCTCAATAAAATGTAAACACAACAGACCTGATATAATGATTTGGGATAGAGAAGAGAAACTGTATACAGTTTTGGAAATTAGCTGCCCAGCGGATATTAACATAAAGGTGAAGATCAGTGAAAAAGAGAACACCTACGCCAAGCTATTGAGAAATCTGTAGTCACTCTATCCAGGTTACAAGTTCAGGTTCATGCCTGTAATTATTGGGACTCTGGGATATGTAACACTCTGCCTAAATACCAATCTTGAGAAATTAGGCTTCTCAAAACCAGAAAAGAGAAAGCTAATTTGAAGACTACAGATCCAATCCATCACTGGAACTGTAAACGTCTGTAAAACTTTTCAGAAGTTTATCATTTAAGTATATATAAGTATGTCTAGATATGCAATTATATGCATGAGAATACCTACACAAAGCAAAACATACAAATATGCACATATACGTACATACAAACAAATATATCCTATTGTTGATGTTGAAATTCCAATGAAGGAGCCTTGAATCTAGGTTAGAAACCGGCTCTTTCTCTATTGGCAAGAAGTCTTGAAATAAAGCTGAATAATGACATACATACACATATACATATATATTTATATTTATATCTATCTATCTATCTATCTATCTATCTATCTATCTATCTATCTATCTATCTATCTATCGATCTACCTCTCTCTCTCACTCTCTCTCTCTCTCTCTCTCCATATATATATATATATATATATATATATATATATAGAGAGAGAGAGAGAGAGATCTGTGTATACATGTATGTATATATGTGTTTATACACACACGCACATACACACACACACACACCACACACACTTATATATATTTATTGTATAGTTTTCCACCTGTGAGTGAGCGATGAAGGATTTGTCGATAAGATGGTTGTAATTAAACTTTCAAAGTAAATTTCATCTACCGTCTCTATTGTTTTTAACATATTCAACGTACACTGAGGAATTCTTAAGGTAGATCCAGTGACGATTGTGCAATTACCGTAGATAATGCCAGATACCCATAGGCAGTTAACGTGCTTTGTCGGCATACTACTAAGGATATGTCCAACAACTAAATTTTAATTTTTTAAATTTAATTTTAAATTTTGACCTATATATATGCATGTATGTGTGTGTGTAATTATAAGCTCCAAGAATCTAAGTGCAGAAAGTTTGTAAGCTTCGAGCAATTTGTGGTAAGTATGAAAAATAACGTTCAGGAAAAATAATAATTTATTGGCGTCGAAGGTTGCAGGTTTTTCCCATATCAAAGTTCGATAAGATGACGGTTAGCACCTTGAGTCGCTTTGAATGCGAATGTCAGAATTTTACTTGGTCCACTCCCTCAATTCGGATTTATGTGTGTGTGTGTGTGTGTGTTGTAAATATATATATGATGTGTGTGTGTATGTGTATAATTGAATTTAAAAAAGATCTCATAATCATAGCGCTAGGTAAAATAATTAAAATTTTTGTATCACATTATTTGATTTCTGCTTCAAAGTGATCGCCAATGGACTGGCCTCACTCCTGTGGATATACCACTAACTTTGTTTCACGTTCTTTCTTCGATTTTCCCCTGACAAAGGATCAATATGATTTCTGTATAAAAATCGGTTTACTTGCGGGAACAGTCATCGGTCGGGTGTGATGATTGTAATATATCTATGTTGTCGTTTGCTGTTCGATGACATTAATACTTTGAAGGATAAAGCGATGTTAACAATGGGATATATACATACAACGCACATATAAAAGTAATATATATATATATATCTATATATATATATATAATATATATTATATAATATATATAGGTGAGTATGTGTGAGTTTTATGTTTGTATGTACACTGAAATTGGCTGTTGTGTGTATGTGTGTGTGGGTTTGTATGTATGTGTGTATACGATTAAGATGTATATTTAAGTACAGTGACCTATACGCACGAGGGACAGCTTATACAGTGTAATGGAGTTAATGAAAATTAATAAAAGGGACAAGTTTGTACTAAGGAGGAAATCGATGCGAATTCTTGTATAATTGCGGATGAATAATGGGTTTTTAATGGCTCCATTTTGAAAACACTTATACGCAACCCCTATCTCTTTCTTTTACTCTCCCTCTCTCTACATAGTATCTATATACATGCGTACACTTATATATATATATATATATATAATATATATTATATATATTATATATATATATATATATATATATATATATATATATAATAAATACATAAATATATACACACATACATATATTTGTGTCTCTATATATATATCTGTTTATAAATATGCGTATTATAACAAAGCCACATATTTCACTACAAGTAAACACGCACGGTTCATGTAGCGAATGTAAAAAAATAGCCATTACCCTTGCGTCTCTCTAATTATGTGTGTGTGTGTGTGTATATATATATATACATATACATATACATATATATACACACACACACACACACATATATATATATATATATATATTTGACACCGCTCAAATGGTAGCCATTTTCGACTTCGCACGGCCGTGCTCTTTCCAAAACTTGCACCATAACACCTTCTAGATTTTCAGACCCCACTTCTCTGATTTCTCTATTGATGTTCTTCAGTTGCACCAGGGTCTCCAGATTGTTGATGTAAACACTCTCTTTCAGGTCCCTCCCGCAAAAAAAAATCTGGGCTAGTCAAATCTGGGAGACGTGAAGGCCAGTTCACATTGCCGCAGCGGGCGATTAGTCTCTCTCAAAGCACTGCCGTACCAACTACATTGTTTCTCTTGCGGTATCAGCAATTGCT
>NC_043001.1:106850503-106875503 GCF_006345805.1 Octopus sinensis | reverse complement strand
AACCAAAGTAAACCACCAAATATACAATGGGTTGGATGTGGTACCGAGAAGGAGCAATTACTCCGGAAATATGCACATACACTCATTACCTATTTTTCTGTCTTCGATCGCATTGTTTACATAAAATTATTCGTATAGGAAACATCGTAACTTTCAGTGCTGGCTCTAATTTCTATAGAAAATCTGTACAGATAACTTTAAAAAGTGATTAAATCGTACCGGTAGCACAGGTAGGACACGCTATGGAACTGTAAGCCTTTAATATATCTGGTAGTATATCATTGTTGCATAACGAGGTGAGAGAGGCAAGAGAGTTTATTAATGATAGGAAAGTTTGGAGAGTGTTTGTGGACGGATGAGTGAATTGATGTTGCTCAAAGGGGTACGGAACCAGCATGATGCGGCGGGGGTAAACCAGCATACGCTGTCGGAGCCCCGTTGCTGATACCGGGGGTTGTTTTGTATGCCTTGACCCGAGCATAGGATAGGTTTGCCTCTTTGAGCTGGGAAATGAATGGAATGTCTGTTGTGTGTTTTGTTGTGGGGAATAGGCCTTAGTAAATAAATTTAAAAATAACGAAATATGGTATCCTTACCAGCAATCAATGCGTACATACCAGTTGCTAAGAATGTATTTAATATGTAAAATTGGTATATCCAATTGTCTTACACCACTGAATTAATGGCTTTAGTGGCTATTTAAACAACTTGTTTGCATACACACACACACACACACACACATATATATATATATATATGATCAAAATAAATAACAGTAGGTCAAGTATTAGTGCAATACGACCGCTTCAAGCGGCTTCATTTAATTGAACAATGCAAGTATTACATTAATTTAAATACAGTATTGATATAATTCTTCAATTAAATGAAGCCGCTTGAAACGGTTGTATTGCACTAATACTTGAAATCCTGTTACTTATTGATATTATTAAACTTCGAGCTGTGCGGATAATACCGGACTGACTTGGTGCCTCAACTTAAGTACCTAATTCAACTGAGCCTTAATTATTTCTTATATATATACTGGCATATCTCACCCTACGTCGTTAACTGGTTCCAAGAGACACAACTTAAGTCGAATTAACTTGTTTCTAGGGAAGGTTAGGCCGAATTTGCTTTTCTCTAGGCTAAACCGATAATAACCATTCCCAGTTCTGTACTTCATTTATGAATGCATTTTCAATAATACATGATTAATAAAAATCTATTTTAAGTTTACAAACAATTTTTATTTATCAATACAGTACAGTAAAAGAAAAAGGTAATCTAAATTTACGAATACAATTTGGCTGTGTTTACCGTATATCGCGGACGCTTTATTTATGAATGCGATTTGCAATAAGACATTGTAAACTGAAAGCCAGATGGGTAGTAAAGAAATAGGTATTTCGTCTGCCACTACATTCTGAGTTCAAATTCCGCCGAGGTCGACTTTGCCTTTCATCCTTTCGGGATCGATTAAATAAGTACCAGTTACGCACTGGGATCGATATAATCGACTTAATCCATTTGTCTGTCCTTGTTTGTCCTTTCTGTGTTTAGCCTCTTGTGGGTAATAAAGAAATGGGTATTTCGTCTGTCTTTACGTTCTAGTTTCCTCCAAGGTTGACTTTGTCTGTCATCCTTCCAGGGTCAATAAATTAAATACCAGTTGCGTACTGAGATCGATCTAATTGACTAGACCCCTCCCCCAAAATTTTGGGCCCTGTGCCTAGAGTAGAAAAGATTATATATATTATAAATACATACATATAAAATATATATACATGTATATATACATACAAATTTCGAAGCTATAGTTAAACTTCCCAAATTGCATAGTAAAATAGTTCATTTTTTTTTACAGAATAATACAGGAGGAAACGTTTGTATTGAATTTTTGTTTATTTAACCATTAAAAGTTATCAAAATCAGAAATCTTGAAGTAATATTGCTCTCGTATTTACAGGTAGTGAAATTCTATGTCCCAATAACTGTAAAAGTAACTTTCTTTTCAGACAGCGTTTCATTTTATTGAAAAACAAATAGGCATCATGTATATGTTTCAGTTTTTGAGGCAAAACACTAATTACAAACAAATAAGCTTCTCCTTTATAGAGATTTTCGTATTTATAGATTTTCAGGTGAAAGTGATCACAGACAAGTAGTAGACTTCTCGCATATATTATTTTCTACTGTATATATTTACGAAACTAAACACAAATAGGCTTCTCATATGTGTATTCGCAAATTTCAGACAAAGTAGTTATTAATTAATTAACTGCACATGTCTTTCACAATTATCAAACGAGCCGGTAATTAATTAATTACACACGCTCTTCTTTCCATCTTGCTGAAAACATCCACCTTTTCTCTCTCTCTCTCTCTCTCTCTCTCTCTCTCACCCTATCTATCTATCTATCTATCTATCTATCTATCTATCTATCTATCTATCTATCTATCTATCTGTCTGTCTGTCTGTCTGTCTGTCTGTCTGTCTATCTATCTGTCTGTCTGTCTGTCTGTCTGTCTATCTATCTATCTATCTATCTATCTATCTATCTATCTATCTATCTATCTGTCTGTCTGTCTGTCTGTCTGTCTGTCTGTCTGTCTATCTATCTATCTATCTATCTATCTATCTATCTATCTATCTATCTATCTATCTATCTATTTATCTATCTATCTTTGCATTAACATTGATTCGTATATTTCTCGATTTCCAAATATATATCAATTAGTCTGTTTCTCTCATTTTTCAATTTTCTCTTTCCCTTTTTCTTTTTTCTTCGCTCTCTGTCTCTATCAGTTTATTCCCCCCCCCCACCTGCTTTTCCTGACTGCCTCTGCATCCCTCTCTCTTATCCTCGCTTTTCTCTACGTTTCTCCTCTCTGCTTTTTTCGACTATCTCTCTTATCTTCTTTCTTCTCTCTCTGTCTTTGTATCACCATCCACGTTTATCTGTCTGTCTCCTCTCTCTGCTTTTCTTCATTACCATTACGTCTCTCTCTCTCTCTCTCTCTCTCTCTCTCTTTGATTTTCTTCACTGCATTTACATCTCTCTCTTTTTCTCTTTTTTTTTCTCTCTCTCTCTGCATATCTGTCTGTATCTCTTCCCGACTTTTATCCCTCCCTATCTCAGTAACATGGGCCTCAGCAAAGCCAACTGCACCAAAGACAGCATAAGCTTCAAAATATAGAGAAACTAGCAGTTCCAAGAAATTAAAACAATGCTCCTCGCATGGAATCTCGCAGAAGGATCGTCACCCAAAACCTTAATGACAAAGACCTGAAGACCTTTGGCTTTCTCCGAGCTATGGCTCAAATGGAAAGGGAAAAGGATTTCATTCGTTCGTTTGCATTAATTCAACTGCACATAGATTTACATGACAAAATATTTAAAGAGGAGGCGAAAACACAAAAGGGTGAAAAAGAAACTAGTCATTCAATGGAATCCGAGAATGGTCAGGGTGATGCTGTGAGGGGCGAGCAATGTAGATATCATTACTCTAGACAACTGTGAGCCCAAGGAGAACAACAGCAGCAAAACAAAAGAAGTCAAAGATGGAGATGAAGGCACAAGCAAGCAGACAAGCTAAGAATGGACGTGGACCCAAAGTGGGTGCAGAAACATGAAATAAAAAGAAATAGAACTTGCGAAGACAAAGGTTCTGATAAAAAGAAAGCCCAACCAGTCTGCAAGTCCTATGCAAAGGGTACCTTCTGGCATGAAGACGTTGGGAAAGGTTGTAGATTTGCTCATTCCTAATCCCGTGTAAGTGAAACTCGTTTTACTCACCCCAATATAAGTTGTATTTCGAACTGACAGAAGAGAAAGGACTCATGGTGGAGTTGCAATGTACACCCGGGAAGATGTCATACCTGTAGTTCTGCTGCCACACTTAAACGAAATCTCTCACATTCTGGTAGTACACATTAAACAGAGATGAAAATGGTAATATGTACTACATTTCGCCCACCAGATACTCCAAGTCATGGGGACTAATTTGAAGAGAATCTCAAAAAAATGGAAGATGTATTAACCAATGTTGATGACAACCTTTACACACTTCTAAGGGACTTCGACCTCTCTAAAGTCGAATGACTTAAGGGCTGCATTCTCTCAAGTATGTCACTGCATGAACAGAGGCAAGCAGAGTCTCTGCTCGAGCTCGCAAGCATGCTCTTTATGGAGCAATTTAGAGCTCAACCAAACAAAATGTCCAAAACCTCTGCTTCACAAATGACGCAGCGCTCATCCATAACGTTATGGTGACATTGACGATTCTCTCAGACTATAACTGAATAGAACTAACAATGTATGGTCCTTTGAAATCTGTAGACATACTGGCTACTGGAAGCATCCAACTCCTCTCGAGCCTGAACCTTCGCAAAGTTGATTGGAAGGGTATTCAGAATTAGGTCATGGAACAAAACTGGTCTACCAGTCTCACTGCGTAAGATGTTTACACATAGCTGCAGCATTTTATAACAATCATGCATGACATATGCAGTTACTTTGCTCCAGAGAGAATACTAAGCCAACAGAAAAATGTAATTCCCAGGGATAGAAAGATTCTCAAACCGTCTAAATGGACCACTAAAGGATCGAATCTCAAACAAACATTACTCAAAACCGAAAATGAACTCATACTCTCCCATGAAAAGGAGAGAGCAGAAATAAAAAAAGAAAATATTAAGGCAAACCCAAAAGCCTTATATAGATTTGCAAAAAGTCTGCTTCAGTACGGTAGAAGATAAGGCCACTGTTTGAGGAAAATGGCTCACCGACTGCAGACCACCGCAGGATCTGTTAAATACTAAACGTTCATTAGAAGAATGCTTTCGCGTTCATTGCAAATAACTATGCCTGATAGACAATTATTGATAGCATCCAAATAGAGGAAATGAGCTCAAACTTAGCCACAAGCCTTGATGGATTCCTAGCAATCACCCAGAAGAAATGCAAAAGACCTATAGCAAGACCGCTGCATACACACACACACAGATATATCTATATATAAAAGCCTTTTTCATTTTCTCGAGCGTCAAACTAATACACTTGGTTGTTGTTCATACATTTGTCGTCTTTTGTTTTTCTATAAATTTCAAATATATATATATATATATATATTATATATATATATATATATTAAGGTATGTAGAAAAATACAACATGGACAAGAACGTATAACTCTTAGAAGACGATACAATAAACATGGACAGGACATTCGAACCCCTCAGTCTTCAGTCAAGAACCGGATCATCGTAGTAATTTCGGCTGATTAATCTTGAGATTACTAGATCACGGCCAGCCCTCCAAGAAAAACTAAGCAACGAGCATTATATTTATATATATATATATATATATATATATATATATATATACAGCTGAGTGAACTGAACGTGAAATAAAGTGCCTTGCTCAAGAAGCGAACACACAGACCAGCCTGGAAATCGAACGCACTACTTCATAATTGTGACCCCATCAGTCTAACCACTGAACCTTGCGTCTTCCCTCACACACACAAACACACACACACACCACACACACACACACACACACACACACACATACATACATACATACATACATACATATGCTAACATACATACATACATATGCTAACATACAGACTTCCACACATCTGCATATTATAGTGGTTTTATTTTTTAGTATAATATATAACATCTATAAGCCATTAGATATTTCAACTGGTATTGAAAAATTACTTTTACATTTATGAATAACATCACTGTGCCAGTCAGAATATCATACAAGCCGTCTCATCTTACTAATGAACGTTAAATAACTGTTGATATAATCACTCTAATGTTTATATTGCTGTTATTCATAATGTTACTGATAAATTGAATAAACACCGTAAAGAGAAAATAATAGCCATCTCTTACTTGCATCTGATTAAATAGCGAAATTTTTCAGAGTAATATGCCAGAGTTATTGTTGTTGTTGTTATTTCCCTCCTCCTCCTCCTCCTCATCATCATCATTATTAGTAGTATTGATAGCCGTAGTATTGTTCGTGTTGTTATACATATGTTCACTTTATGTATGTACAGAGACATGCAGGAAGTAAATAGACACCTTTAATTTTCAAAATCTTTTATTTGATATTAATTGGTTGAAGGAGGTTTTCTTCTAGCTACTCATCCATAATACCCAAGCTTATGCAGATATGTAACACACTTTCTTGGACTAATTTCTAGCTGTTTTGCAATGTCAGAAGACTTCGAACTGGGTTCGTTTTCCACAATTCTCTTCAAACAGTGAAGCTTCCTTTCCGAGGGTCCAGGTCGGCCGGGACGAGAATCTGTAGATTCTTTTCCTTGGTTTTTGAATTTCACTATAATTCTATTAACAGTAGCAAGAGGAATTTGAAGATTTTCGGCAATTTTGCGCTGGCTAAGACCTGCCTCAGATTGCCCAACAATAAGTTCTGCTGAATTTTTTGTGCGTGGCATTGTTACTCTTCGCAAATGTTTAATATAATGGCACCTGGAATGAAAAATAATATTTACATTTTAAATTTTGCAACGCTGAAAACATATTAAGACGCTTAGATCAGAAATTTTGAAAATTAAAGGTGTTTATTTACTTCCAGCATGTATGTGTATGTCTGCATAAATGAATGTGTTCATATGTGTATCTGTGTATATGCATGTGTACATGTATATATATATATATATATATATATATATATATATATATATATATGAATATTTATATATATATATGAATATTTTTCTGTATGGTGTGTTTGTGTGAGTGTGTCATGTAATTGTCAGGGCGGTGCGTGTAAATGTGTGCGTGTTCATGTTATTCTTTTTCGAATGATACAGGCGTTATATACTTTTCTACAATTTGAATAATTTTAATGCGCAATTAATTCAAATGATTAAAAATTATCGGTAAAATATGTTTAAGACCGTAACAACATTATTTTGTTTAAATTGAAAATTTACGGCACAAATGATCAACGAACAAAAATTTATTATTAGTATCTAGTTCCAAAGCCATTATTTTCAATTACAGCCTTACAACGGTGGGACACGGAGTTCGACAAATGAGCACAAAAATCACTTGGAATGTTCTGCCATATTTCTTCAGTAAAATTATATAATTGGGTTTAAATTGTTGGTCTTTTAGCATGAAATCTTTTAGAAACATAATTCCATAAATTTTTTATCGGATTCAAAGCTGGGCTATGCGGAGGCCGCTCAATAACCACCATATTATTACGCTCAAAATATTGCAAAATTTTCCTAGCCTTATGAACGGGGCAATCGTTCTGCTGGTGGCATCTGATTATTTAAATATGGTAGCACATTTTCGTTTACTAATTGCAAATAGCCACCAACCCTAACAATTGGACCAACACCTAAGCTGCTGAACGCAGCCCACACCATTATCCCACCAACTCCTGCTTGCGCCATTTTCATGACTCACTTAGGATGGAATTCTTCAGTTGGACGGCATCTAACTTAAGTCTTTCCGTCTGATCCAAAGATGCAGAAGCGGGATTCGTTGCTCCAAAGAACTTTTTACCTGTCTTCGGCCGTCCATTCAATATGCCTTTTAGCAGATTTGATCCACATCCGCCGATACGTCTCAGAAATTATCGGCTTCTTTCGAGCGATCTGGCCGAACAATCCAAATTCTTTTAGACGGTTTCTGACAGTTTGTGGTGTAAAGCTGATATTAGTTTCATCAGATAATTGCTTGCAAATATTAACTGCTGTTAGCATTCGGTTACATTCAGAGATCTTATGAATTCGCCGATCCATCGGTGCTGTTGTTTTCCTTTCTTTGCCGATCTTTGTATTGACCAGTGGCTTGGTAATGATTCGATGCTTGAACACAAGCCGTTTTGCTGCATCCTAATTACTTGCTAATGTTCATGAAGGACACATTTTGCTGATGAAACAACACAATCTTTGATCTAGTAACTGAGCTGACACTATAACGCTTCCCCACAACATTTTAATGTGTAACAATGCTCGATTATTAAACAAAAAATGCAGTTCAACAAGCCATATGACCACCAATTTGGTTTATTAATTTGCATAATCTTGGAACTGTCTTAAACTTATTTTGTTGACAATTTCTAATCATTTGAATTAATTGCGCATTAAAATTATTTGAATTGTAGAAAGATATATAATGCTTATATCATTCGAAAGAGAAAAAATATTCTACATAAACTGTAAAAAGTAAAATAATTTTATATAGTCTTGTCAAAAATATATTAATGAAGGAATAAAACTGTCTTTAACCTTATTTTGGCCAGTATATGTATGTATGTATGTATGTATGTATGTATGTATGTATGTATGTATGTATGTATGTATGTGTGTGTGTATGTGTGTGTGTTTGTAAATACCTATATTTCTATACCTATTTCTATCTATGAATGCACACACACACACACACACATCGTGTTTTAATCCAAAATGTAAGCAAATACCAATTTTTCTGTTACCAGTTTCAAGAATTATTGAGATATTTCTTAACATGAAACCCAACCAATGTAAGCCTTAATACATAAATAAAGAATTATTATCCACCAATGCAGTGCTAAACACTCATTCTCATTGTTCGATATATATATATATATATATATATATATATATATATATATATATATATATATATGTTAGAAGGTTTGGAGTTGATGTACAAGTATTAGAAGAAATGAGGTATTCAGAAATTCGGATGGTTTTATATTTACAGATATTTATTTGTATATTACATGTTTTTATACATCATATAACTTATATCATATATCAAATATTAGCGCTTTCGTCCATTCTGGTGGATTTTTCAACTTGAACTTTATATATACAGGGGATGTACTTGCATAGCAAGTGATTTGATCTGAGATCGTGTGCTGGAACGAAAACAATTGCAGCGTGGAAGGTGTTTGCAAGCCATTTAAGAAACACACAAAAGCCGTTCGATTCACTTCAACATTTAAGTTTAATTCGTCAAAATATTTTCGTCGCTATAAGACCGCGACCTGTTCACTGACAAAAAATGCAAAAGATGCAAAAGATGCAGCACGGATTTTTGTCAGTGAACAGGTCGCGGATTTTAGCGACGAAAATATTTTGACGAATTAAACTTAAATGTTGAAGTGAATCGAACGGCTTTCGTGTGTTTCTTGAATGGCTTATAAACACCTTCCACGCTGCAATTGTTCATATATATACACACATATATATATACATATATATACATGTATGCATATGTGTGTGTGTGTGTGTATGTGTGTGTGTGTGTGTTGTGTGTGTGTGTGTGTGTGTGTGTGTGTGTACGTAAGTATCGAACAATGAGGAGTTTTCAACACCGCAAAAAGCTACTTCTTTTTTTTTTGTATTAAGGCTTACATTGTCTTAAGGAACTGTATTGGGGCCGCTGCTGTTCATAGTGGATCTTTCAGAGCTATCCATTCGTGTATCAATGCCTGGATTCACATAAATAGTATAAAAATACTGAAAGTAAATAATAATAGCTTTATTAGCATTAGTATTACCTTTTTAAAAATTCCCAGCATATTTCTACTCTATGACCAGATGCACCACTATGTTCCTGAGGTGTGCGTAGCTTTGAACTTTTGGTTCGACGCGGTATAATTTATTTGTATGTTTCGTCTGTTTTGTTGTCTCAAGTTAATATAATGTGGTATGGAATACGTGGAATACGGGTTGGTTTTATGGTTGGTCCTGCTTTGCGTGTGTGGTTTGATTTGTGTTTTAGTGTCGAAAGTGTGAAGTACTTGTTGTGATGTTCGAGTTATTTTATTGGGTAATGACTTTGTAGGTATGTATTGTGAATTGTGCTCACAGCGAACATTATGAATTATGTTGTGTCTGGGGAGAGTCATTTTCTTTTTGTGCCTTATAATTTAACACATTTGCCGGTAAAATTTCCACTTATTTCTTATTCTTATTTTTATAAAATTTTCGTTGCGTCTTGCAACCTTTTCAATAGTCTTGACTGTCTGTTATTTACACTGCGTTTCTTTTTGCTTGTTTGTGCGCATATATGTGGGTCAGTGTGTGTGTGTGTGTGTGTGTCTATGCATGTATGTATGTATGCATGTGTGTATACATATGTGTGTGTGTGCATCGGTATATATGTATGTATGTGCACCGTATGTGTGTATTCTGCATATTCATGTGTTTGCGTGTCTGTGTTTGTGTGTTTTTTTATTTTATTTATGTGTGTGCGTGTGTTTGTATATATATGTACTTCTGTCTCCTTCTGTGTGCATGTTTGAGTGTGTGTGTGTGTTTTGCAACTATGTACCGTGTTTGTATGTATGGATATGCATGCATCTCCATATGTGGTGGACATGTGTCTCTATATGTATCCTTGTGTGAAGTAAAGTGTGTGTGTATATATGGTCATGTGTTTCAGTCTCCATTTGCGTACATGTGCTTGTCTGTTCATATAACCTATGTACCTATCCGTCTGTATATTTTCATATCCATATGCTTATATACATGTGCATATACACATATATACAGACACCCACACTCACAAACATACATACATCTATCTACATAACAGCCCACTGACTATTCTACCCTACCTATGTAAACTGGGTTTGGGGGTATGATATCTACTATGTATATTTCCTATTTAGTATTGGAGAAGTTTCATTTATAAGGACGTACGCCCGTATTCGTCTGAGTGTTGGGTCTTTTGGGTACTTGGATAAGATGCAGGTTGCCTCCATGTTGGTAGAATATGGAGGACTGTTTTTTTGTCGTCATATTGTCTCAGTTGTTCATTTAGTCGTTCCTAGATGTCTCCCCTATGTATATCATGTTCATGTCTTTACAAGCACCTTCTATGCATCTTATGCTGTAAACTACATTTCTAGTTCTACAGTTAATGCCAAGCTACGCTGGCGCATTCGGGTGGTCGAATCGGTATGTGTCAGACAGTTGAAAGCGTCTGAGCAGGTCTCTGAGGCACTTGCATCCCTGTATATTCCTATCTCTGCCCACGTACTCTAGATGCGTGTCCATAGATAGATAGATAGATAGATAGATAGATAGATAGATAGATAGATAGATAGATAGATAGATAGATAGATAGATAGATAGATAGATAGATAGGTAGTTAGGTAGGTAGGTATATATATATATATATACACTCATACATACGCATACATATTTATATACACCTATGCTTGTGCATACATATGCATGTGTCTGTATGCGTGTGTAAGAGTGTGAATGCCTGGGCCAGCGCGTATGTTTCTTTACATTATTTAGATCGATGAAATCAGTGAAATATGTTATCTTTTACTTGGAAAAGTATTCCTTATTTCTCTCATTGGTTCCTCTTTACTTGTTTCTATGTATTTTTCTAGTCCCATTGTTGTTACTTTGTATAAGTTCTCTGTTTTATTTTTTCTTTTGTATGAAGTCTTATACCACCCCAATGTGCAATTAGGTATTTATTTATTCATATCAGTTATATAGCGCTGACCTCGGGATGCTGCTTACAGTCCCCTGATTTTCCTGAGTTCTTCAATTTACTTATTTGATATTCTAAAACTGTTGTTTATTACTGGAACGGTATTGTGTTTATGCCTGTTATCTTCATTCCAGTATTTAGTTCTGTTTTTAATGTTTCTTCTGTTATACTCTTTTCTAATTTTCTTCTTCACTTAAGTGTGTTGTATCTTATTCTTTCATCTTTTCTTAAGTATGTGTACGAGTGGTCTTCATCTATCTGGTTTTCTGGATCTAATTTAATATTATCAAAGCCTGAATCTAATTCAGTATCAGTTATGGTTAATTTGCCTCAGTTAGTAGTAGCCTTGGAAATTTTCTTTGGTTCCATACCTAATTTTATAGCTTGACTCATTTCATGAACAATTTTCAGTTATGTTCTCCATAAATAGCTTTAAATCAACTATACAGAAAATATCGTTTATCGAGCATTATTGTAGTTGTAAAGACAGCGAACTGGGAGAATCGTTTGCACGTCGGAAAAATGCTTAGCGGCATTTCTTCCGGCTTTACGGTCTGAGCTTAAATTCTGCTGCTGTCTACTTTATTCTTTCAGAGTCGATAAAATAAGTACCATTAAAGTACAGAGGTGGATGAAATCGACAAGACCTCCTCCACACCGCTCCACTAGCCCCCAAAATTTGAGGTTTTGTTCTGTATAGGAGAAAGAATTATTGCTGTTGTTATTTAGCCGTAAGTTATCTCTATGATCAAACTCATGAACAAAGTCTAGCCAACCTTGGTCACACCTATATTTTTATGATTGGTGGGACTACATTATCTAATGAGTTGTTTCCTTGTCTTAGAGAGCATATAATGATTATGTTCCGAGGGACATCTGGTTACTTCTTCGAGCAGGCCGAGCAACCATGTAGCGTATAGCTCGTTGCTTCACTGCATTTGTAAGCATTGACGGTTTCATTCAGCATATTCACTGATAGGATCAGAGCTATGTATCATATTTATTATTGATTGTTTCAGAAATACATCAAAAATTTGCTTTCTTACCAAATAAGAAATATTTACTGGGAAAAATACATAAATTTTGAAGCAAAGAACTATGTTGTAGATTAAAAAGAAATGTTTAGTAAAAACTTTCGATGGAAAATATGTATAAAATTGACTAAGTTTAACATAGCTGCTTAAGGTTAACATGAAAGCACGAAGTTTAAGAGTGATACTGCCATAGCAACATTTACAAATCTTAGTATTACTACGTGCCAATGTCTAACTCCTTAAGTAATTTGCTAATGTCCTTGCTGAAATAGTTGTATATCACTTCAGCTGTATCTGTTACATCTGGAATGTTGCCAAATACTTATAATTTTTCTAAGTCTCGGACTTCTCTGAGATGCACAAAAGGTGATGAACTTGTTCTGCATGTACCCCAAGCATCGTTGACTTGTGGGTTAAATCAAATAGCTGTTGTCGAGTATAGGACGAATCCAACCAGCCTCGGGTTCGTCATGACAATCGTTTCGCTGTCTTACTGTGGCTGGAAAGGGCAAGCAGTATTCTAAGCTGGCTGGTACAAGGCAAAAGGTTGTATGGTGGACATAATTGAAAGAACAAAACTCAGTCACTTTCCTCTTTACCTCAAAACTCATCAACTTCTTCAAGTGTGACTTGGTGATGATTTGGTGAGGCAGATGAGAAAAGAGAAAGAAGTGATGCCCAACAGTAGATTCCCTGATAGGTGGGTCAGATTAGCAATAATGGTGCGAGTGAATGGAATTGCTTATAGCATGGTTCGGATAGGTTGAAGTACACAGTTGGAAGAACACATATGTTCTTGGCAGAAATTATCAATCCGAGAACTGTGAGCTTTCCCGATTGGTCCCATGAGGTTGATCCCTTTTGGACTGTTTCATTTCATTTTATAATGGATACTTGTTCACATCCGTTTTCTTATACTGAAATTTATGTAACAAACCCCTACTGTTTTTGTAATTCTTACTTGTAATTTTGCCCCATACGTCACCCTCATGGTAAATACATAAATTATTATTGACTTAAAGTTTTGCCGCTATCAAAAAAAACAAAAAACTTTAAGCCATACATATTTATATATGTAGTTGTATATTTATGTAAAAAAAAAGTTTTCACACACATACACACTCATAATATATACATGAATACACGTCTGCATTTTTATATAAACAAATTTATGTGGGCATGTATATATATATATATAAGGGGGTGGTGAAAGGTTTCTGGCTTTGGGTAAAAGAAAATACAAGAGGATTAGTTATTTTTAATTTTATTCTACATATTCCCCTCTCAGATTCACACACTTATTGCAGCAGCCCTTCAGTTTTTCTAAGACCTGCAAAAGAACTCAGAAGGTCGGGCCTCCAACCAGGCCATTCGCGATACCCTTAAAGCCAAGAGCTTTCATCACCCCCTCGTGTATATATATTCTTATACATACGCACATGCGTTCATACAAACATGCACACGCGAACATGCGCGTGCACACACATCTACATAGCTACAATCCTGCTAGCACATTTGCGGGGTGTTCATTAAAGATTTCTCCTGACCCACTTCCCAAGGACTGGGATAAACGAAACTTGGCATAATTATTAGCGCTTCTCTACATAGCCACCACCAATGGCGACACCCTTCTCCCATTGATTTATGCAGCTGTGAAGACCACATCTGTTGAGGTTGGTAAGTTGCATCTGGAACCAAGACTTTAAAGATTTGGGGAATGTCATGCACGAATAGCTGCGTAACTCATCACCTTGTTAAATGCCGACCAGGTAACACCAGAGTGGTTGACATTGGGTCGGACAGTGCTGTGCCTGAAAAATATCGAAAAAGGCAATACGGTAGACAATTACAGGCCGATATCGTGTTTGCCACTTATGTGGAAGTTATTGACTGGAATACTCGCAGAGTCAATGTACAAACATCTGGAAAAAATGGAGTCCTGCTACATGAGCAGAAGGGTTGCAAGCGTAAGTGCAGAGGTACCAAGGATCAACTTAAAGACTGCAAGAGGAGGAAAAGTAACTTAGCCATGTCATGGATCGACTATTGTAAGGCGTACGATATGATACCACATTCTTGGATTATGGAATGTATGAACCTATTTGGTATTGCATCGAATGTTGAGCGATTGCTGGGAAAAAGTATGGCGAATTGGAGGACTGACATGACAACATACGGAAGAAGCTTAGGGACAGTAGACATTAGGAGGGGCATCTTCCAAGGGGACTGCCTGTCCCCACTGATCTTTGTACTGTGCATGTCAACAAGTTCAACAACAACTTCTGGCGGTGTCTGGGTGGGTGCATGTCTTGTGTTTACAAGAAAGAAACAAGGAAAAGAGGACAAGGTTTAGGTGTTGAAATTTGTATGAGTATTGTGATGTATAAATACATTTTAATATATGAATAACTTAATGAATAATGGGTATTAATGATGAGAAGCGATGGTTAATAAATGAATGAAACAGTATTACATATAACATTTCATGCATCCAACATAATATAGATTGAATTTATAAACATCATAAAAATTATTGCTATACATACAATAACTACACTGTATGATATTATGTATATATGTACACATACATACATGTATTACATACATACATGTATTACATACAAATCTATTATTTATATTATACATATCGACATTCTTTCTATATGAGTCCCATTTACCTCAAGTGTATTTGTTTACATTTGAAGAAGACGATCGTCAGTTACCGTAAAATTTTAATTTTTTTATATATGTGGGGTTAGGGTTAGGGTTTGGGGTGGGGGAAGGTTATTTTTTTTCTTCAGAAATGTAAATAAGCTGCAAATATAAACATTTTGTGGCCATAAACTGAGGGGTCACTCGTAAACAGAGCTGGATAACAAAACCGTTTCCTCATTAAGTGTCCACCCATAGTTATGACCCTAGTTTCGATCTATTTTATTGCATTTCAATCTGTTTCTTAAACGAAATAGACACCGCCGGAAGTTGTTGTTGAGCTTGTTGGCAAACAACAGCAGTAATTGTATTCACCTCAATAGACATCATTGATTGGTTGAAATTGCCGTAATACGAGAAATTAAACAAGAAATAGCTTACAAACTACATAATTTTCTCAAGAACGCCAAGAGAAAAAGATGTTTTATGTGACACATTCTACCAGTATACGAAGTTTAAAAGTGTTTAGTTACAAAGAAATTATTAAAAAATCTACCGGTCAAAGTGAAAAGATCCGCTGTGTGTATTAATGATAGTGTCTCTTTGTAGTGTCGGTACAGTTTATGCGAATGACCTCCACGCACTTTCCGGCAACTCACTTTCATTAGCGTAGAAGAGACTTGCTTTGTGTCACGAAGTGTGCAATTAATGGTGAGACGAAACTCTGACAAGAATGCGAACTTATTAAGCGTCATAATCATATCTGCCTATGACGAATTTCTATATGACGAGTAACTATTTTCATCATCATCGTCATCGTCGTCGTCATCATCGTCGTCGACATCATCATCATCAACATCAGCAACATCATCGTCGTCATCGTTGTCTTCGATGTCATTGCCGTCTTCATCTTCACTGTCATCATCGTTTTCATATTCATTTTCGCACGTTTGCAGTGATCGGATGGAGTTCATGAGGTTGATTTTCTACAGTTGGATGCCCTTCCTGCTGCCAAGTGTCACTTGTTTCCAAGCAAGCTAATATTCCTCCAACGCTGGACATATTTCTATGGGAGATTGGAAACCTGTATCACCGGACGAATGCCGGTAACAGTTATTGTGCGAGTCTAGAATGAGGGATACAAATTCAAATTTTCTCTTAAATGCTACATTGTCCATATTATCCCAGTTCACCCAGCACCCGTGACTAGAGAATAGATATAGCCGAGGAGAGAACAGAGAGGGAAGAAATTCAATAGCGTTATTAAAGTTTTATTAAACACAGGTCTGTCTTCACTTTTAATATATTTTTATTAATCGTTTTTCGTATTTCCTTGAAGTTTTATGTTTGGCTTATATACACACACAGCCATAGACATGTATGCACTTGTTTAGTATGCATGTACATTCGTTTATATGTATATGCGTACGTATGTGTCAGGTCACTTTCGAGTGTTACTGGTAACATGTAACCCAGTACAACCTGTTGCATGGTCGGGTCGTCGGCGACTAAACCGGCAACCCCACCAAGCTTGCTTGGTGAGGAGGGTGTTTATTGGACACCCTGCGGGATGAGAAACAAAACCCGTCAAAGGGCGGAGGAACTCTTGAGAGTCAACGGCCATCCAATAAATGTCTTAAGGCTGTATCATGCGCGGGGACATAGAAATAATCGGACTGAATGCCCGATCGCGCGGTTAAGCCATTGGGAGTGAAGGACTCTTAGCCTTTGTTAGGGCATCCTTCTAGGAGAAGGTAACTCAGGTGACTGGGATAACTCCGACATAAAACCTGCGGCTCAGTGGTTACCGATGATGTTGACTTGTTCTTCTTTTCGGATTATGGCTGCTGTTGCTTAGTGAGTGGCATTGACTCAGTGCACAGCGTTTCCTCACTTAAAAAAAATCTTCTTGCACAGGCATTGCACGATAGCAACATTGATTAAGCTTCGTGCAATGGCCATTCTCGATAACGAGGGGGCAGCCACCATATGCGTACGTACGCGCGCACACATGTGTATGAATTATATCAACATTTAAATAAGAAACAGTGTAAGAATTCACAGAATGCAACTACACACATCACTGTGTTTATATGTTTAACTATGAATAAGTATATGTATACACATACACGTGCGTTCACACACACACACGCACATTTATTTCTATATATATATCAAATGAACCTACAGATAGATGAGAACCTGTCAGAAAAACACTTGTAGTAATCCCTTATAATTTATTGACGGGTTTGAGAAAGTCGCTGCCATAAATCATCATAATATTTCTTCCTGTGCCCTGAACTTTCAGTTTTGGTTGATATAGATTACATATAAATTTTAATTATGTTTCATATTAAATTTACAACTTAATTTCACAGACACACAGCAAGATGGATTTCATGTATGTTACAAAACCTATGATAAACAATATCCATGACGAACCACAATCAGCAAACGTCTGCATGGCCACTCAACACTAAAATTAGCAACTAAATCTGAATTTGTATTTTGTGTCACCCAAATCCACATTTTATTAATAAAAGAAAAAAATCCTCCCAAATTGCCCTGTGTTTTCTACGATGTTAGTTGAAATGTTGTTGCTAAGCTTTTTTGCGGGTTAATTAAAATCAACACCCTGCAAAGGCTGTTACAGAATTGCAAGTATCTCCTATGATATAAAACATTCTAAAATACCATACTTAGTAAATATAAAAATTGTTTGTTACTCTCTGCTGCTACACTGTCTCTGCAGTTTGGCTGTTTGTTTTACTAATTATTAGAGCTATTATTGCTATTTAAATGAAATGCTTTCATTGTTTTCTTGTGTGTTTTCATTTAAAAATTATTTGCCGTTGTTTTCTTTGTTTTTACCTTTCTATACCACTTCTATGCCTCTTCCTGCCAAATATATAAAAAGGAAGGAAAAATTTGATATAAGCAATATACATAAAATAAATAGGCACAAACACACGGACAAATATATCTCTATATGTCTGTCTGTCTGTCTGTTTGTCTGTCTGACTGTCTATCTGTCTGTCTGTCTTGCTAGCTAGCTAGCTAACTATATGTATGTATACATGTAAATATTTACATATATATAACGTGTTGTGCATGTATTATATATTGTGTGTGTGTGTGTGTGTGTGTGGTGTGTGTGTGTGTGTGTGTGTGTGTGTGTGTGTGAGTATGTGTGTCTCAGGAGTGTGTGTGAGGTGTATGTACATGTAATGCAACAAATAAGGGCCACGCATCCCCATCTCATCGTAAGTGAGAAGCTGTTCAGGTGTTACATCAGGGTTTCTTACCCTTATATGTATGTCCCTAGATTAAGTTGATAATTGGAGTGGCTCGAAAAAAAGAGCTACGTCTTTTATATAATTAAGATACAGCTACGAATAGAATGATTATATTGTTTTCACCAGCAGTCTATCCTTCTTTGCACTCTGTCCTCATGCGCTGCAATCAACATCTTTTCACTTGCTTCTTTCCACTTGTTGCCTATAAAATCTTGAATGTTCTCATCACGCTAAACCACGTAGCTTCCAAGGACGAGCTGGGTTCGTTGCTCTTGGTTTCTTCCGGGAGAGAGGTAGGCTTTTCTTCATTATCCTATGTCTTTTCTTTTTGAGCTTTTTGTTTCTCTCTAGCATTTTTCTTCCCCTTTTTAACAGACTCTCCTCAACAATCTACCATCCTTCTTTGGTCTCAGTTTTATCCTCATTGTCGTATTACTTCTTTTGAAGTTAAACAGGCTATATTTCGGATATAGAATTTTTTGGAAATGTTGATTAGAAGACATGTTAAATATTATAGCATACAAAAGAAAAAGAAAGAAACCCCTTACATGTTCGAAATATGTGTGTTTATATTATCTTATTTAAATAAAATAACATTAATACCAACATATAGAAAGTAACTAAATCAAAATAATTAAATACTTACTAAAAACCAAGTACAACTTGTTTAGTATTAGAAAAGAAATGAAGTTTTAAATTTATTTGAAGCTTTTCAGTCTGAGAATATACAATAAGTCGATACATAACAATGTCTGCTTAAATAAATATTCGTGAATATATATATATTTTACTTCACTAGCTGTACTCTTTCACCATAACTTTATCTCACTCTTTCCTCCTGTTTCTGTTGTACCTGTATTTCAAAGGACCAGCTTTGTCACACTGTGTTACGCTGAATCGCCCTGAGAACTACGTTAAGGGTACACGTGTCTGTGGAGTGCTCAGCCATTTGCACGTTAATTTCACGAGCAGATTGTTCCATTGATCAGATCAACTGGAACCCTCGTCATCGCAACCCACGGAGTGCCATTAAGATATATATATATATCCACATTATTAAACATTGGGAGGATCAAAATACAATATATTATTTTTATCAAATGAAATCAATCCCGTCGTATGGCTCTCAAAACAGGTGCTAGTTTGCACGGTTTCATATCTGGCGGAAAATTTCCAGTCTACGAACATGTCGCCCATAATTTACACAATTTTCAAAGAGAATGGTATCAAAAACTGTCAAGTTTACTTAATTTCGTAAATCTTAAAGCTGTGTTAAAAAGCTTACCGAATTTTGTTTAAGAAATTTCCTCGCAATCACAATTCCAGCACATAGAAATGGAAACTAAAGTGCCGTGATACTCATTTACTATAAATTAGTTTAAAATGAAAACTGAGAAGGAATATGTGATTGTCTGCTCTTTTCCATCTTCTGCCCAGGTAAGCTGGAAATTATTATGAACAAAATTCTGTCTGACGTTCAGACCTCTGCAGAATAAATAGCAAGCTATTCAAGGATGGTCAAAACTGTGCCAGTATAAAGATCTCAGTTAACCAATAATTGAACTTTAGCACGCAGATGATGTAACAGTTAGAGCGACTGCAGTAGAACTACAATTAACTTCGTTGAACCATATAAAACCTAGGATCTCACTCTCAAAAGACGATAAGCAAAGACCTTGCATCAACAAATACCCAACAAGAAGTAAACTAGTCTAGCTGATCAGGTACATAAACAGATGGCAGAAGATGTTGAACATTTAAAATATGTTTAGTCACCTATTATACAATGCAGTTATTCCATATATTATGTAACATAACATTCACGTTTGTAGTTACTAAGTGTTAGAATTATGAGTTAAAATATATGGTGCATAGATCTTTTCTACTATAGGTACCAGGCCTGAAATTTTAGGTGAGAAGGCTTGTGTATGCATACTGAGTTGGTACTTTTTTTTTTTATCGACTGCGAAATTTGAATGCAAAATTGGCCTTGGTTCCATTTGAACTCAGAAAGTAAAACCGGAAGAAATGCTACACAGTGTATCCTGTGTGGTAACAATCCTGCCAGCTTGCTGCCTCTATATGGTGTATAAATGAAAGCGATAAGTATTTTTATGAATATGTCTACTCTTAGGTCTATTACTAAACGAGCCTATTATTACCAACGTTGAGTTATCCAATACTGGTATAAAATTCTTGAATAAGTTATATGAATTTTAATAAAAAGATAAACTTACTTGAGAGTAATTAGTTTAAATAGGAAAAAGTACAGTAAATGTCAAACAAGCTATCGATGTGGAGACATCATAAGCGCTACTATAAGCGGGTAATACATCTAACAGACAAAGTGATTAAAAGTAAACAGGAACTATATAGAAACGGAAATTTAGAAACTTAGAAATTGCCTATCTTATAACATAATAAGAAAATGATATAAAAGTTATATAAAAATTAAAATAATTAAGGCAGTTATATTGAATTTAATAATGAGTTAACTCGATTAGGTGTTTTAACACTAAGTATGAGTGGGGAGTATAACTATACAATCTAAAGAGCTGAGGAATCTTCTGTCCTAAACTTCTTTAATCAACCTTCCATTGACCTGTCAACAAAATATTCTATCAATAAATATATACAAAACGGGGCTATAATGCAGCTGACACAGACCTCTATGTATATATGAGTGAGTAAATTATACATAAACTAAACTAATACAAGAACTGAGACAGCGTGTAGGTATTCATATAAACGACATTAACCAATCAAAACTAGTCGAAAGTATTCTTAGTAGCATCCTGTAAGAAAAGCGTTGTGTTTGTATGTGTGTGAGCATGTGTGTGTGTGTGTATGGGTGGTTTAACCATAGTATCTTTTTTGCAGGGTGAAGCTCAGTATATGATTACCAAGCTTGTCAACGTATACGCAATATAATATAAACACACACACACCCAAACACACGTCCATATGTATGTGTGTATGTATATATGTATATGTATATAGATGTGTGTATTTACATACATATATATATTTGTTTTTCCGTAAATCTCAACTATACACACACACACGCACACACAGACACACATATATACGTATATGTATGGCATATACATTACCATGATAGATGTATAAAAATATATATATATGATGGTATACTTGAACGCTATATTGTGTGTGTTCCTTGATTTATGGCCTGTTTGTGCAGTTTAAATACGCTTAATAGTTGCTGCGGGCATATCAATTTATATTTAAGTACTTCCGTATGTTTTCCACTAGCCGAACATGAGTAAAAGCAAATCAGTCCTTAATAAAATATATTTAGTCCTACCTATAAATCATAACTCATGAGACTGTCAAATCTGTCCTTCAGACTATAAAGTTGTGCCGTTCATAGACTTTGATTCATAAAGAAATATATCCTGTTTACATACATACATCCATACACACACACATGCAGTTAGCCTGTTAGCCAGACAGCCTTATATACCTAGATAATTACTTAAATATATACATTATTACAGACGTATATACATACGTCTGTAAGTATGCATATATATATATATATATATATTAATTGTACTTATACTTACATGTATGCATACGTATATTACATTCTTACGTAGGTACATAGATGCATACATGCATACGTAAACACACACACACATAGACAGGCAGGTATACATACATACGTACATATATACATACACTTAATATGTACGTATATGTGTCTACGCACTTAGATACGTACACGTATCAATACACAGAATATATACGCACATATATGTATGTATGTATGTAAGTATATGTGTGTGTGCATGTATGTATGTATGTATGTATGTATGTATGTATGTATGTATGTATGTATGTATGTATGTAATGTCTGTATGTATGTAAGTATGTATGTATGCATGCATGTATGTTTCTATGCATGTATGCATGTATGTATGTATGTATTTATGTATTTGTAATCTTAATTTAGATTTTTCCATTGTTCTTTATCGTACGTAACGCTAGGTACATGCCCAGTTAAGAAGTATTTTTGTATATTTGTGTGTCTGTGTGTGTGTATTTATATATTCACTTATATGTACACATTAATGCAAATAAAGTACGGGGCTTTGTGTTTACGTGTGTTGGAAAAAGGTCCAAGAATGTAAAGGTTCTGTTCCTCATAACAATAATTTTAGCATACTTCCTGGAGAAAGTTATTATTGTTTAATACACGTTAACATTGCTGATAGGCAGATCTTGCTGTGGCCTTTATCTTGGTTTCTTAGCTTTGATTATGCGAGTTGTTGTAATGTTCTGTACGCTCTTCAGGACCAAATTTCCCACGGACATTAATAATAATAACTGTATTTTCTGACCACCATTGATGGTCACTCATGCTCGCGCGTGAGACCCACTTGAACGCACACACATACGTATGCATGTGTGTATGATTTTTTTGTTTCATTTGAGTTCTTCTTGTGAGAGTTCAAGCCGGTTGCCAACAAAGCAACAAAATAAGAGAGTTTCCAGTGTTTGTGAAGAAAATATATGGGAATCCGAAAGGGGGGCATCATTGGACCGATATGATGTTTTTACACTTTTTTACTATATATATGGTAAGTTCAAGAATAACGATGTTGGCATTAAAATTATTTCTTCATTTCGATCATTTCAACAATCCATGCTTCAGACACACGAATATAAATAATGATTATATAATATTGGTTTTAAATTTTGGCACAAGGTCAGCAATTTCTGGGGCGGGGCTAAATCGATTACATCGATTCCAGGGTTCAGCTGGTAGTTATTTTTATCGAGCACGAAACGATGGAAGGCAAAGTCTACCCCGGCGGCATTTGATCTCAGAACGTAAAGACAGACAAAATATCGTCGAGTCTTTTGCCCGGCGCGCTAATGATTCTGCCAGCTCGCTGCCTTCATGTAACTAAATATTAATTTCAAATTTTGGCTCAAGGCCGATAAGTTTGGAGGAGAAGTAAATCGATTACATCGATCAGAGTGCTCAACTGGTAATTATTTTCTCGACACCGAAAGGATGAAAGGTAAAGTCGACCTTCGTGATATTTGAACTCAGAACGTGAAGTTGGACGAAATACCGCTGAGCCGTTTGCTTAGCACGCTAATGATTCTACCAGTTCACCGCCTTATGATTATGTTACATTACAACATATTATATGTTCATGTTCAAGAAGAGCCGGTACTGGATCAAACAATAATTTCATATCATTATCTGTTCAATGAATGAAACATTTTTTCACTTATCAAACTTTGTTGGTTTTACTACAGAGTTATCGTTTCCTGGAATATATATTACAATTTTCCAGAATTTTGTGAAGAAATATTTAAATTGAACTTTATATCTTTTGTAAAGGATACTTATAAGTTGTGTTGTATATTTTGGAGTGGTTGTTGTTGTTTAGTTCAAATAATTTATAACAAACTAGAATTATGATCAATAGCGTTCCAGCTATGATCGGCTCATCTTTTATTCACATAGTACATCCAGGATCACATTATTCTTTGTGTTCTTCTTCCTATATTGCAACAAGGCGTGATCTGATGAAGATTTAGTTTCCATTTCTAGCAGGTTGAGGGACTGTGATAGATGTTAAGACCTCTTAGCTGAAGTGATGGTTAGTAGAAGATGGCCAATTAGTGTAGAACGAATTTGATTATCTGGCTTTATTGGTGTTAGACTTCGTATGGTTTCGGATTTTTCAAGCATCGACTCATGAATGATGCTTAAAACGGCTTTGGATCTATATTTCATTCGCAGTAACATTCTGATAGTCCAATACGGTTAACTTTTTAGTAGTGTAAATCATAGAAGTTACGGGGAATTTCTAATTATCAAAAGCTTCTGAAACACACACACACACACACATATATATATATATACATATATATATATATATATATATATATAATATATATATATATATATATACATATATATATATATACACATATACATACATACACACACACACACACACATATGATATACACTATATAGTTTCTTTAGTGATTCGCACTATGGTAATGAGTAACACACCTTATTTTTCTCGTCTTTGCTGAAGGTACACTAATATAAATTCTGTTTTGATTAATATTTTTGTTCAATCCATTTGACGAAAGCATAAGTTGGAATACTGCCTTTGTGTCATGCTTTTGCATTTGCTAAATGATAATATCTGATATCATTGCGCTCATTTGCATTTCTTGCTGTGATATTTTATCATCCAATATACGGGGTGGGGAAGAATGTTAAAGTGATTTTTGTACATATTCATATCTTTTCTGTGTAGGTTTCTTATGTTTCGCGAGAAGATATTAAAGAGTTGTTGTCCTTTGAACTCAGTGACATTTCAGTATCAATTTCTAAATGAGAAAGTTCGAAAGTTTCAGCCCTATACAGCGGAGTCAGATTCAAAGATGGACATGACTTTCAATTCATAAGTTTGCTGCGAGTCACTCCACAAAATTACTGATATAGATGA
>NC_043001.1:106840503-106845503 GCF_006345805.1 Octopus sinensis | reverse complement strand
TTTTTGAAAAGGGTCATAATAATTGACAATTTCATTCACACACTTTTCATTATAAATTATCTATATAGTTAATATTTCTACGTAAAAGCTCTTTGAAGGTAAAAGTGAAAATTACTGAATATAAATTATAATTTGCATTTCCCTCTGTTTCTAAATTTCTTGCCTTCAAGCCTTCTTCACTGGTCATATTTTCCTATGAATTTATGTCCTCAAGAAGCCTGCTTTTCTTTTATATATGCTCAGAAATTTAATTTCTTTTTACGAATTATGCCGTTTTACATCGAAATATCAGATAAGTAAACAATATATCATATGATATTATTAGAATAAAGTGTATAAAGCATATCCATTCTGTATAGCATACAATTACATACACATACACATATATATATATGTACACACTCAGATATACATACATATATACATACATACATACATACATACATATATATATATATATATATATATATATATATATATATATTATATATATATATATAGAGAGAGAGAGAGAGAGAGAGAGAGAGAGAGAGAGCGAGAGAGAGAGAGTAGCAGAAATACCCGGCGTTGCCTGGGTTAAAGAAAATAATGAAATTTAAAAACGCCGTATAGATTACGCAGGTCTCAACTGCTAGTAGCTGAGATACCAACTTTCTACGCATCTCTGCAACCCATCCCAACGTGGAACATAGACGTTAAGTGAAATGTGAAAAGAAAGTTTTCAACTGATATATGTATATAAAGTAAATACACGTTCGTCTAACTTATTTCGTAACCCAAAAACAATACAGATTATAAACAATGAAAGACCATGTATAGAGTACACACTCACACACACACACACACACACACACACACACACACACACACACACACACACACACACACACGCACGCACGCACGCGCACACACCACACACACACATACACACACACAGCGAATATATCACGTTACTGTTGCACTTTTATACACACAGATATACATTCACGCATGTCAGTCGAAAAGTGAGTGTAATAGTAATACTTTAACACTCAATGGATTTACTATTCATGTAAGTATTTCTTCATATACTGTGTAGATCCCGAGGACAAAGGAATTTTGGAGGAAAACAATTGGGGGTTACCTTTGAAAACTGTTCCCCACTCGGGGGTGTTTCAGAACAAGTCGTCCATATTTGTTTCATTTTCTCCGTTTTGTGCGTTTGTGCATCCGTAGATTTCTACCACACACACACACACACATACATGTAATTAAAAAAGTTAAAACGGAATTATTCCATTCAATATCATGTTTATTATAGAGATTATGTAACAAATTATACTTTACACTTCTATATTTAACTGTGCGTGTATATTCCTTATTTTTGTTTATGGTGTCTTCTGCCTTTTTATTAGAAACGTTTATCCGGAATTTACTGAAATTGAGAATTTCATAAAAATATATATACATTTTCTTGAAAGTGAAGAATTGAAGTGGACTCGGATGAATTTTCAGAAATTCCCCACCTCCTCCTAAAACACTTACCCCACAAAAGTTTGTATATTCGGCAGGGGAGGGGACAGAAATCTGTAGTTATGCCGACAAATTTGACACTTTCCTACTAGGCACCATTATATATGTATACAGAAATACACGAGGGCAGAAGATAGTAAGGAATGAAAATAACTTGGTAACAGAAATTATGTTTCTTAATTCGACAGGCAGCAAGTGAAATAAAAAAAAAACGTACAAATCATCGAGAACATGATTTTGATTTTTTTCTATCCGACATGTCAAAGTAATAAGGTCCTCTAGGCCTCAGTGCCCGACAAAATCATAAGTATAAACATAAAATACAGTATATACGGCCTGAAGTAGCCACTGCATTCTCTAATGTCTATTATCGCTTTTACTGACATTATGAAATTCCCGGACTACTGTAGAACCTCGACAAAAACCAAATGAAGTCACACCTCTCTTATGCACGCACTGAAATTTTTAGAATGGCTAACTTTTGTCATCTTTAACCAACACATGACCCCCTTGCAATCACAATATAGATTGAAACAACAAAAGCAATCCAATTTTTACGAAACTTAGACAAAGGATACTAAGTGGTTTCATCAATCTACCACCTATACCATGCTAACTACTTTTGACATCAGCAAATTTTCAACTTCTCCGTTATCCAGTTATCTACAAAATACATAGCGCATTAAACAGCGATACAAACAACTGACCAACAAAATACCTACGACGTCGTCAAGATTATATAGTATACAATAACAACTCTTTTCGACCGTTCTTTTCAATCTATAGCTTCACGACCTCCCTGCACCTCATAACATATATACAGCTCATACACAGATGCTATCACACTCACATCCATTATTCTCACATCCTTACCTTTCCACATCCTCCTATTATTCTCCAGAGCCAACTATGCATTTACTCTAAACGTTCTTCAGCTAACTGAAAATCTGGATTCCAATGACAGGTTTAAAGTAGTATCTACCAAATCTACTGTTTCAATTCTTACCAGTAGCTCCATAAAACATTAACTATTTTGATAGCAATGGTTCTATGATACAAATTCCCTGTTTTAAAGTAATCTAACTTAAAACCTTCCATCCAAATTTCATGTTAATAGTTATATTACAAACACAAGAAATATGGTAACAAAATTATTAAATACAATACATATACTCACCAACATGGACACAGAAGAATGAGCATTATGAATTGTATACAGCTTCGCATCATTCATAACACACAGAAGACATACTAAAGAAAGTAAGACGACACACAAACATAGACCACTATATAATATATTTAAGTCTGTCGTGATGTATGCCAGCCCTGCGCAGGCTACCAGTCTCCCAAGAATAAATATATATCGACAATAAACTACAATAAAAGTACACAATATAGCGGACTATGTATCATCGCTATACACAGACCATATCTATGAACCACTTACACAGCGTAAAAAATCCTCGTGGACACGTTACATGTAAGCAAAGCCACCGCAGCAGACATGAGTCTCTGCCACGGCATAAAATCACAACTAAACCTCTAGAGACATACTCTTATGCAACACTTCAGAATAGGACTACTACAACAAATCCTAAAAATATTTCTTCCACTTGGTGTAAAATCATAGAAATATTCGCAGCCACGATAGTCTCTAACTCTGAAGGCTACTCTGGGGTGCACAGCTGCAATAAGAACACGGGAATAGCAAATGTTACGCGTCCATCTTGCTCATTTCGGTCATGGGCACCCTAGGATTTACAGGAGTTACATAGTCACCCAACCTGCCAAGAATAGCAACCAAGTCTCCTCCAAGTCTCTTTGAACAACAACAACAACAAAAAAAGTAAAGACATTAGATAATATAAGAAAAATAATGACTGAAAAAAGAACCCGGATAGCCATAGCCATAGAATGTCTTTGATCATCGGTTTGCTGCTCGACAAAGACCGCCCACGAACAACAACAAAGCTGTGCATTTATGAAAGTCTCTTTGTCTCTTTGTAACCATACGATTTCGGGTTCAGTCCCACTGCACGGTATCTTGGGCAAGTGTCTCTTACCAATAATCTGGAACATTTCAATACCTCGTGAGGGAATTTTGTAGACAGAAATTGCGTGAGAAGTACATCGTACACGCACGCACGCATACATACACATATACACGCATATGTATGTATGCATGTATATATATGTATGTTCCAAGTATTGGAATCGATTTATTCGACAAACTTTCCAAGGCGGCGCTTCAGCCCAGTGACAGAAACAAACAAATTAAATGAAAAGAGGGCTTTGCAAAGAATAGGTGTCTAGACTGTCGCACTGACTCATGCGACTTATTACAGCGTGTCGAAGGGTAGAAGAACGTATTCAAATAAGAAGAGGAGGCATGATATACAGAATGAAATAACAGATCTGTGGAACGCGTCTGTTCGTTCGGCTGACTTTCTACATACTATGAGAATGCTCGGCCAGAGCTGACCTGGGGCTAACAAAATAAATAAATATATAATAAAAAGAAAAGAAAAAGAAAGAAGAAGCCGATAGGTCGAATGCTTGTGATGACACTTATTTAATTAGTTCAAACGGGAAAAAAAATCAAGCTGAAGTTAACAGTGCAGGCAAAATATAAGGCGACGAAATTAGAGAGGGCATAATTTCATTAGAGCTAAAACATTAATACCATTTTACAGATTAAATGGCACTAAATCAGAATTCAATTTACTACTACTCTCGACTGTATATCAAGACACATACACACACACACACACACACACACACACACCACACACACACACACACACACACACACGAAAACACATGAAAACATGCATGCGTTTCAGAATCAGTATGTTGTGTAGGTATGTATGGAGGGGTAAGTGTATGTGTGTACGTGTGCAGTTGCGCGTGTGTATATATGCGTATGTTTGTGTGTATATGTGTGTATGTGCACGCAGTCGGTTTTTTTCTCCGAGTTTCCTTCTTTTCGCGTTCCTTTAGGTGAAATGCAATAAAAAATAAAATCAAAATGGTGCTTGGGCAGGATGTTTCTCCATATCTACTGGGCATTCCTGTTTGTGTGATCACTGTGACGATCCAAGCACATAATTTGAAAGTTTGAGAGAAAATTTTCCCTGGATGGCGATATAAACTTCAATCTAACATATGGACATTATTTTCTTCATTCTTTTTTATATGTAAAAAATTACTCTAAATGCATATTTTGCTTTAGTTTTCTTCTCTGTAAACATGTAAAGAATATCTCATCTGTACTGTTTTAAGACGTTGGTTTGTATCATTAGAATTTTTTTCTGCGATACATAAATTACATCTATTGTCTTCGCACAGCCACACAAATGGCGAAACATCGATGACCATCACTCCTAAATGGGATTGAGGGTGAATTATCTCACCTGTCCATGACCAAGGTGTTTTAACACCGGTGACATGAGAGCTTCTATACTCCACTACGCCATTGCAGCCACCGA
>NC_043001.1:106823003-106833003 GCF_006345805.1 Octopus sinensis | reverse complement strand
GAGAGAAATTACTTTCTAGTATTGATATTTTACTTTTTCTTTACCTTTTAGTCAGTTGGGAAGGCAGTACCCATAGCCCGTTACGAGGCCTCTGAGACTAGCGTTTTGAAGGAGAAAAGTATCCTAACTAAAAACCGGACCCGAATATTTGCAACCAAGTGGACTCTACTAAAGATATTAAGTCTACTGTCCATGAAGGCCTTTGGGAGATTTGAACTCACTTCGTAAAGAGCGGAAAATATATCACAATAGATCCAGTCCGACGTTCTTACACTTCCACTAATCCATCGCCTTGATTGGCACTTCATTTATCGACTCCGATAAATATAACCTCTCGTATATATATGGCCGTAACGGCATCTCCATAAACCCGCTTGATTTCAATGCTGACCTGGAGCTTAACCAGAACAACACAATTAATGTATAAATATGCATTTGTTGGCTTAGAAAAGAATTGTTTAAAACGAACAACTCTGAGACAGAATAAATTTTTGCGGCGGTAAATTAATAAGGTTTCACCAAAAAGTTGTGAAATCCTAAGTTGTGGTGTGGGCAGGGAAATGGCCAAAGAAGGAAGGGTAATGCTCATCAAAACTTCCAGTTTCACTGGTTACCTGGAACGGGATAGATTCAACTAAGGATAACCAACAGCCAAGTAATAAAGTTAAACCGGGCTCCACACAGTTTCGACTACAGAATTTCATTCACGAAATATTGGTTGACGCGACGCTATAATTGTAGAAAAATTGTCCAAGGTGTCATGCAGTGATATAATACTCGAAAAACCGTGGTTGCTAACCGAACCTCTTAAAGCACAGCTTAATATTTGCGCCCACTTAAACATTAAACCGTTAAGCGCTTAAATCCAATCCTCAGAAGTGGTAAAGGAACCGTTTATATGAAGTGAAACAACTAAAATCTATCACTGACATTATCAATTAGTGTAGAACACAAAGTTACGACTTGGCATTCAAAGAATTTTGCAAAACTAAATAATTTACGCCTCATATATATATATTATATATATATATATATAATATATATATATAATATATATATATATATATATATATATATATATATATATATATATATAAATAATGTATGTTTATATATATATATATGTATTTTTATATATATATATATGTATGATGTTATATATATATATATATATATATATATATATATATATGAGGCGTAAATAATTTGTAGTTTGCAAAATTCTTTGAATGCCAGTCGTAACTTGTGAAATAGAATGAACCACAACAGTCTTTGCGATGAAAACTTCTTAACTCTTCGGCTTAACTTCGAAATAATTCTAAATTTATATGTATTTTACATAATGCCATTTGGAAACATTTCGAATATAATTTCTTTAGAATATTTCCATATATATATATATATATATAGATATATATATATATATATATATATATATATATATATATATATATATATATATATGTATGTTATATATATATATATATATATATATATATATATATATATAAACATACATACATACTATATATATATATATATATATATATAATATATATATAAACATGCATACATATATATATATATATATTATATATATATATATATATATATATATATATATATATATATATAATATATATATATATATATATATATATATGGACAATATTCTAAAAGAAATTATATTTCGAAAATTTCCAAATGGCATATATGTAAAATACATATAAATTTAGAATTATTTCGAAGTAAAGCCGAAGAGTTAAGAAGTTTTCATCGCAAAGACTGTTGTGGGTTTCATTCTATTTCACAACAGCCTTAGCAAATTTCCTTTTGAATGAAACTCTCTCTCTCTTCCTCTTTCCACCTCTCTCTTTATACATGCACACTCACACACACATGCCATACACACCCACACTCAGTGAACTGTTCCGTTATTGGTAGGATCAGCTGAAAAGTACTCCATCCAGTGAGGGATATATTCTCTATTAAACGGCAGTTTGTCGGTGTGTGTCTGTGTGTCTGTTAGGTTGTACCCTCACCCTGACCACGGCTTTCAACCGATTCTGATGAAACTTGACGCCACCATAGCCCAATGTCATAATTCAAAACTAACGCAGCGAAAATTTTGAAAGGTTCCCCCAATTCTGAAAAAAATCGATAAATTCAAATGGGGTCGAGATCAAAACAAACCACAGACTGTCTAGGGGACGCAACTCGCCTTTTAACTCTCAAAGAAAAATTTACCTAAAGCTTTATAGTTATTTCCCTTAAACCCGAGCAACGGGGTGATACTGCTAGTCATATAATATATACGAGGTTTAACAAAGCTAATTTTCATGCTTCTGACAATAAAAGATGCCTTGTGCTTGGTCCATTTATACCAAAGTCTATTTTTAATCTTCCCTTCTTGCTAGATGAATAAAATAAGTGGTTGACAAAGAAAAGGGATTAATATAACCAACTATATTGGTTATGGTTGCATATATTAGTTTCAAGTGAATGAGAATATAAACGCTAAATATTATACATATTTATGTATTCCATAAATATGTGTGCCCTTAAATCGAGTGAAACAGTATGTAACAAGGCTTCATCTTTAAATTACAGGTATAATTTATACCAATTGCGCCCGCGAGCCCATCTTATAGCGCCCGCAGCCTTTTGTACTCGTATGTACAGAATATAGTAAATTTTTCAATTATAAAATTTATACAATATCCATATGCCTATTTGTGATATAGGTCGCATTTCCAACTACGACTCGAAACGGTTAGACTCGAACAGAAAATCGTTCGGTAATTGCCATTTTATTTTCAGTATAAAATACATATTGCTATGTTTGTACCACCCTCTTGAGACCGAACTACACTCTAGCTGAAAAATAAAGAATACCTCATAAATATTATAATCGTCGTAAATTCAGTGGCGGCGTTAATGAAGATGTTACGCGTTAGTTTAATGTGTTAAACTTATCTTTATTAATGTATATCGAATTATACATAGATATATACAACATATACACAAATATAAGAGTTAGAACTTGAGATCCGCCCGCGGACCTTTATCTTTAGAAATTTTTGTCCGCTGCACTAAAATGTTTCCTCACCTTGATCTATACGAAGAACTTACCCAATTCACTCGACCCGAGACTATAATGAAAGACACTTGCCAAATGACCCACAGTAAAGTAAGTAAGTCGCAGTTAGAATGCTTCTAGTCATAGGTCTGTCTGCTCAGGCTTGGCCAGGGACTAAGCAACAACTACAAAAATAACAGCTATCACAGCAACATATCTATAATAGTAATTCGAACACAGTAGAAAGGTGGGGTGAAATCTACAGGAAATTGTTTTTTTTTTTTACAAAAGGCACAAAGCCTCATAATCGAGGTGAAGATAAAATAGATCTTGTTGCCCCCAGTACTTTATTTGTATTTTATTTTATCGAGAACAGAAAGATGAAAGACAATGTTGATTTGAGCGAGATTTGAGCGAAATCAAACAACGGAAAACGTGTCCAAAGTTCTAATGATTCTGTCATAATAAAAACAACAAAAGCAAATCCTAACTTTGGTGCAAGACCAAAAATTTGTAGGACTGTGCTAGGAGATTAAACCAACTCCTGTACTCTTGATTGGTCCCTAAATTTTATCAATTTCAGAAGGATAGAAAGTAAAATTGGTCTCGGAAGGATTTGAAAACAGAACAGAAAGATTCGGAACAAATACTGCAAGGCATTTTGTACCACGCGCCAACAATTCTGCCGGAATAACGACTCGAGAAATAATTATTTCTAATTAAAGTATAAGGTCAGCATTTTTTAGACGAAAGGCGTTAGTCGATTACATCGACCCTAATATTTGACAGGTGCTTCAATTTATCGACAACACAGGGAGGAAAAGTAAAGTTGACTCTCTACATGATTTGAACTCGGAATGTAAAGAGTCGGGATAAGTACCGTACGACATTTTTTTCCTTACGTTCGACGATTCGGAGAAAGAAATCTAACCGGGACAGAACTATACATTTTGGAGGTGGGAAAAGTGGATTAATGTCGTTAACTGCCTGCTATTTTTAACGCCTCTTGGAGGTGATGAAGGCACTTTCGACGACGGTGGGGTTTGAACTTAAACCATGAATGATTGCTATTCAGATATAAACAATAATTTTTGTCGCCAATAGTGAGTGTAATAATACTCAAGAATCTTTTGGCAGTTTGTAAAGTCTGCAGATGTTAGTATAATTAAAAATTAGCTTTAATTAGAAAATATTAAACCAAGCTATTGCACATGTTCACATTTATATGTGAGATTAGTGATAAAAAGAGAGACAAACAAAATGTACACACAGAATGGTTAAAGATAGAGTGTTGCTATTCGAGATTATATTTACATACATACATATATATACACACACACACACACACACACACACACACACACACACATACATACATACATATATATATATATATATATATATATATATATATATAATATATATATATATATAAATAAATAAAAATAAAAGCAAGCTGGCAGAATCGTTAGCACGCCAGGCGAAATGCGTAGCCGTATTTCGTCTGCCGTTACGTTCTGAGTTCAAATTCCGCCGAGGTCGACTTTGCCTTTCATCCTTTCGGGGTCGATAAATTAAGTACCAGTTACGTACTGGGGGTCGATGTAATCGACTTAATCCGTTTATCTGTCCTTGTTTGTCCCCTCTATGTTTAGCCCCATGTGGGTAATAAAGCAACAGGTATTTCGTCTGCCGCTACGTTCTGAGTTCAAATTCCGCCGAGGTCGACTTTGCCTTTCATCCTTTCGGGGTCGATTAAATAAGTACCAGTTACGCACTGGTACTTATAATTATAATCGACTTAATCCGTTTGCCTGTCGTTGTCTGTCCCCTCTGTATTAAGCCCCTTGTGGGTAGTAAAGAAATAGGTATTTCGTCTGCCGCTACGGAGTTCAAATTCCGCCAAGGTTGACTTTGCCTTTCATCCTTTCGGGGTCGATTAAAAAAGTTTCAGTTACGCACTGGGGTCGATATATCGACTTAATAACTAAAAGTTCATTCGTAATTACTAATAGTATTTAATTTCTTACTGTTAATTGCTACTATATTATCTGCTAGATTAAGCGTAGCTCATTGCACAATTTTCACGGTATGACTACAGAGCATTTTACTCTATTAGAGGGTGGAAAATGCTCTTAAGAATATTCCGGAGACATCCGAGGTTACACGAATAAGAAGGTAAGGTTAAACCATGTAATATTTTTCTTAGTAATCTAATTTTATTGGTTTTGTTGTCATTGTTGAGATAGTTATATTGCTTCCACATTGAGTTATTTTCTTATGGTCGCACATTGGGAAACGATTATTCCCAGGGTTAAAATTATCACTGTTTTTCAGTTTTTCTGCTCATACCTAATTGAGATTTAATTCCTGAAAATTCCAGATTCGAGCTTGGGCTTTCGAGGGAAATACAGGAGTTATTTAAACAATTAATCTCTCTGACTTTATAGCAATTGTTGCGTATATGTTCCTGTGAGTATAGACCTCTTTCCTTAGGTGTCTTGGCAATACTGTCTTTTGGAATAAAACTTATCTTTTCAGTGTATCCGGCTCTAGTTATAACTATATTATAATAATATGACTTTGCGAAAAAATTTCCTCATTCGCACAAAGCCTAGATATTCTAGATAAAACTCTCCTAGTACTCAATTTAATTACTACTTCAGGATGATGCGAATTTTTATTAAATTTACAGTGATATTGTGAACCGGACAATAAAGCCCAGTATTTCGTTCCAATGTTACAGCCAGAGAGTTAACTACCTTACAGTTATGTTCCTAGGAGACAGAAAGTCCTATGTTTTTAAAGAAGTTTCTAAGCTTTCTTTTTTTTCTATTTCTCTCTAGTTCTATATTATGGCATTTTCAGAAGTTGAACAAGGCGTCATTCCAAAAAAGTCATACCTATATTTCTGAGAACACCTTTTTGATGCAATATAAAAAATATATACCCATGAAATCAATAGCCTGTGCTGAGTCACCCGATCCCATGGTAATAACGAAGTTAATTCTATCAAAATTTACCTTAAAATTAAATCAATGTTCTCTAATCACGAATGTTGTTTCAAACTCAATCACTGTTTCCTATCCATTAATATTATCTCTTTATCTTGTCTAGATAGTTGTGAATTTTACATAACGAAAATAAGAATTTTGTTGAGGAGAAAAAGGAGAAAAAGTGTAACAGTTAGAAATGTATATTTGTATAAATATAGTACGTACTAAATCTAGCCCTTTAAACCAATCAATTACTTGTAAAGTGCTTGACCACAAACTGAGTTCAATTTTCATTTTTAAGAACAGGTAAAATACGGAAAAAAATGCTTTTACAATGTCAGACTTTGACGTGGAAATGAGTCTATCCAAAGGATTGCTCAAAAACGATTTGGTTTATGGTCTTTTAGATTTATGTGTCGGGTGAATAAGGTTCCGCTCCGTAGATGAATAAGGTTCCTTTCGATTTTCTAGTTTAGTTTACTGACAATATTTCGTCCTTCCAAATTGATTTCATTAAGATTAAATGAATGCAAATTCTAATTCTTAAAATTATGGTGCTAACCAAGATTTTGCACAGAGTAGTGAATGGGGTACCTGCCATGGTTTTCGAAAACCTTACTCTCTCTCTCACTCTCTCTCTCTCACTCACTCTCTCTCTCTCTCTCTTTCTCTCTCTCTCTCTCTCTCTATATATATATATATATATATAATACACACATACCTGCATATATAAATAATATTTTACCCTTACACACATGCAATATGTAACATGTGCGCATGTGTGTGTGTTTGTAAATGTGAGTTCAAATCCTGAAGAGGTCAACTTACCTATTTAATCTTTCTCGGGTCGATAAATAAAGGACCCGTCAAGTAATAGATATATTCTTATCTCTCTATCGGAACCGGCTACATAGCAACATGAGGAAAGTCACAGGAGACTACTCACGGAGTCCCTTTGTTCAAAATCGGACAAGAGTTGACGGAGAGGTCAGAAGACCTGATAAGCTACTCTGAACTGTTCAGTGACAGACTGATGTACTATACAGAACTGAATGACAAGAATAAAGTGAAGGATATTTTAGTGTAGGATATATGTAAGTATACAGATATAAATATGTAGTATGTACATATATATATATATGTATATATATGTGTGTGTGTGTATATATATATATATATATACTACATATATATTGAAACACACACACACACATACATACACACATGCACGCGTGCACACACACACACATATACAGACATAACATGTAAATGTGACAACTTGATTGCATGTGTAAATTCTCCTGCGGCAATATATGTCTGGGGAATATAAATAGGATAGAATTTCTCATCTCAGGCTACAGAAAATTGCCTTAGGTCACTAACACATTACGTGACCCACGCAATACACTGAATTTCTGGCAGAAATGATACCCCTTGTGTTTATGTAGCGCAGGATGCATTTTGGAGAAACACGTGCACTCACTGTAATCTCCCGCCGTTTTTTAATAAATAGTCGGTGTTTAAAATCTTTTTAATCAACACTGCTAGCTTAATTCTAACATACTCTATTTACCTTCTCTTGGTGAAATACAAGCTTTTGCTTGTGCAGCTGGTGACTGTTTGCAAATGACCCGAACTGACTTCGAAGATTGCGTAATGGACTATCTGTTCTTAGATTGCGAGTCAAAATACATTCACTTGTCGTTGTGTTACTGCCCCAAACTTTTTTTTCCACTTAGCTTTCAGTTACTATTTTGATAACAAGCCACCGTGTGAATATCTGTGCGGTCGATTGACAGGAAAAAACAGCAGCTGCAATACACTTATCAAATCACTCTCTAGTGCTTCAGAAAAAGAACTGACAATTTATATAATAAAAGTCTTTACTTACAAATAGACAAAATATTAAGTTGTTTCACATGAAATGTCGCATTTTTAATTACTTCTTATTTCAGTCATTTAAAAACTCAATTATGTATACCTTGCATATAATCTTGACTCTTTTTCTTTCCCAACAATATTAGTATACAAAATTCTTACCCACAGACCTTATGAAAATGATAACAACCAAACTATGTTGAGTGATTTTATCGTATGAGTACTAACTGGATCATTCTGCCGCAGAAGCTCTACAGTATATCAAGCGGGCCTTTGGTAATGGTTTTGTTGACATCAGAACTGTTCAGAGATGGTTCCAAAGCTCTCGTTTAGGAGATGATAGCCTTGAAAATAAACGAAGGGTTAGGCCAAAATCAGTTATTTGGCATGATGGATTAAATGCTTTAGTTGAACAAAATCCGAGAACAAAGGTTCGAAAACTTTCATCAGAACTCCAAACATCTCGCACAATTGTTTTTGGACACCTGTAAAAAATTAGAAAAGTCAAGAAAACTGAAAGGTTTGTTCCACATCAACTGAACGGGATTCAAAAATACAGACGCCTCAAAGTGTGCTCCTTATTGCTTTCTCGACTGGAAAAAGACCATTTTTGCATCAAATCATTACTAGTGAAGAGACATGGATACGCTTTAACAACAGCAGGAGAGCAAGACAGTGATTAGATGCAGGAGAGTCACCTAAACACTACCCAAACCCACCATTGTACCCTAAAAGTTAGTGGTCACTCTATGGTGGTCTGCGAAGGGAGTTATTCATTATTCATTTTTGCAACAAAGAAAAACGGTAACAGTAACATTGTATTGCCAGGAAATTGATTGTATGCAAGAGAATTTGAAAAAGAAGCAACCCATAATGAATAGAGATGGTCCAATTTTGCTCCACGACAATGCACGTCCTCACACTCCTCAGGCTACGGTACAAAAGTTGCAAAGCCTGAATTATGAGATTTTGCAACGTCCTCCTTATACTCCTGTTATCTCTCTGACTGATCATCACTTATTGAAGCATTCGAACAGTTTATTACAGCAAAAGATGAATTTTTTTTTAAAGAGAAAATGATGACATAGAGAAACGTTGGGTAAACGTCATAGATGAACATGGACCATACTTTGATTAAATAACTCAGTTCTCTAACACTTCTGAAACATGTTATTGTTACCTTTCAAATACGACATTTCATGTGAAACAACCTAATAGTAATAATAATACAAGCAGCTTTTTTATTGCCATGTATTACAAGGACATGAGCATTGACAAGGATTCGAGTAGAAACGAGTCTCAGTCACTGGAAGAGATCCTGCATAAGCTATCTAATTTATGATTCTGTCCAGCAATAAGTGCCAAGTCAATCTGCAAGTCATGTCTTAATCTGGATTAATTCATGTTCGCATTAGAATTAGATTTATCTTCAGCTTATTGTCAGAAAACAGAAGTTGAATGCTACCCTGTCTTTCAAAATGTAGAAGGTTACTAAATACTGTTGTTGTTTAGTTTCTGCTCAGCCCTCATCTACAAGATCTTTCCAGCTTTGACTATCACACTTTTTTATGCATATTAAGTTCAATGTATTCTTTCTATAAAACAGTGGTGGTGGGTGTGATTTGTGATATGAGCAACAAATGACTGTTATTTTGAGCATGTCCAGTAACCTCGTTGTGTCTATTTTCTCTAATGTTGATTGAAATTCTGCTGATTTTGACGTAATTAAAATATTTCGAGGCCAGGATGTATCACAGTACTATACACATACCAAACATATAAGGTCCTTGAGTTAATGAGAGAGTATCGACACAATTCCTTAACATGCTAAACATAACTGTCAAAATCTTCCTCAAATTACATCTCACTGTCTAAGAGCATAGGAACATATTAGATGTGCTCCTTAGGGTACTGTGCCTAGATAAAAAGAAGGATTCAAAATTGGAATAACATTGATTGTAGAGCAGACCTTAGGCTAAACAATATCAAAATGTGCTCAAGACTATAAGGCAATGGAACATTCGATAATTATACTTTATGATCTATA
>NC_043001.1:106813003-106818003 GCF_006345805.1 Octopus sinensis | reverse complement strand
TTAAGGTAATATCAAAAATAAAGGTACTCCTTCTAGTGAGATAAAGATTCAAGCTACAAATAATGTCTTGCTTTGGAGACGCTGGTCTAGGCAGGTTTTTTTATGACACGTCTTGTGTCTACAAGCAACCATCAATCTCTGAACACATGGTCTGTTCAATTTACAAAATTGTATATATGTATATAGTTATATACATGTGGTTATGTGTTTGTTTGTACGTATGTATGTATGTATGTATGTATTATGTATGTATGTATGTTTGTATGCATGTCCGACTATATGTGTGTATGTATGTATGTATGCATGTATGTATGTTTGTACTTATGTGTGTGTGTGTGTGTATGTGTGTGCATATCTTTGTACCTCTATTTGTCCCCCATGACCGCTTGTCAACTGGTGTTGATGTTTGCGTCCCCTTGACAGTTCGGCAAAAGATACCCTTAGAATAAGTATCTTGCTTTAAAAAGTAAGTAGCGGGATGGATTCGTTCTGCTAAAATTCTTCAAACCGGTGCCCCAGCATGGTTGCTGTATAATGACTGAAACAAGTAAAAGATATATATAGATATATGTATATATGATGGACTCTCCGGTCGAAGATAACATACGAGTGTTCAGCTTTTGCCGAACAACCTGTACAAAATGCGCACAAAACGCGCACTCTTTCCATCAAATCGACGTTGCCTGAACGGGTACACGGTATACCATGCGTCTGGTATCGGAGTCAGGCAACGTGTTTTACTCAAGAACACAACGCACCAACCGGTTTATGAATTGAAATCACGATCGCTAGATCGTGAGTGCAACATCCAAACCATTAAGCCAGGCGCCCTTACCTATATATATATATATATATATGTATGTGTGTATGTCTGTGTGTGTGTGTCTATGTATATATGTATATATATATATATATATATATATATATATATTATATATATATATATAATATATATATATATATTGAAGGCATTTGAAGGCATTGTGACCAGCGATGTGTAGCAACATCTGATAGCCTGGTCGGTTACGTGATTATATATATATATATATATATATATATATATATATATAATCACGTAACCGACCAGGCTATCAGATGTTGCTACACATCGCTGGTCACAATGCCTTCAAATGACGCCACCCCGCTGGCTAAGCGAGCAGGCCAACAGAAGAAAGACTGAGAGAAAGTTGCGGCGAAAGAGTACAGCAGGGATCGCCACCATCCCCTGCCGGAGCTTCATGGAGCTATAGGTGTTTTCACTTAATAAACACTCACAACGCCCGGTCTAGGAATCGAAACCCCGATCCTACGACCGCGAGTCCGCTGCTCTAACCACTGGGCCATTGCGCCTCCACATATATATATGTAGTCATGTTTGTATGTATGCATATTTGAATGCAGGTATGTATGTAAGTATGTATGTATGTATATTCTGTTCTTTTGAATCCATCAGGGTCGTGGAGTGGGGTGAGGACACATTTCATGAGAAAAAAACTTGTCTTCCATATTATGCTACCTTGAGTTGGATCCTATTGAACACTCTATCTTGGAAAGATAAAACCAGATAAACAGTACTGGAAAATCCATGAGTGTGACTTGCGTGTTGGTTTCTTTTTTGCCTCTGTTACTTTATTTTTGATCTTCTATGTAAATGAAGATATATCCTTTGTTTTGCTGTTTTTCTTTACACGAGATGAGAAGATACACTGCGGATCTGTTATTTTAACGATTTATATCTATCTATTACCCGAAGAGACACATCTGTACCACCGGATGCTCCAGAACCAATTGTTAAGTATCCCACCGTGAGGAATCGATGCTAGATGTGTCGAAACAATTGTGATTAATAATTCTCGTATCTTCCATCTTCCGTCCTTCATTTACCAACATATATATAATATATATATATATATATATATATACACACACATATATGTATGTATGTATGTATGTATGTATATTCCGAAATAGGTAATCTCAGCGGGTTACTGTTAGGAGCCTGCGAAACTTTAGGTTGCATGGGGTCGAATTAAACTGTTTTAAATAATAATATATGTAACTCCCACTAAATGTGTTGAGTGCTTTTCGTCTTCGATTTGAGTATCATCATTTTTAGATCGAGCGACCACATAGAAGCTTTGTCGTGGTATCTGTATCTGTTTATGGCAAATAGTAAGATATAGTACCTACGTTTCATATGGCATTGTGTCTATGTTATACATGTAGATATTATACAATAAATTTTAAAATAGAACATTCTTATGTCCAGATAATTTAGTGATATTTCACCCAATCCAAGGCTATTTTTCTTGATATATGTCGACATTTTTATCTTTTGACTTGTCCCTTCCAAACCAAAGTCTTGTGAGTGAATTTAATGGACGGGAACTAAAAGGAGCCCGTCGTATATACATATATATATACAAACCATGAAAAATCAGGAGGTATGAGAGGTAAATATATTTAATTAACCATTTGTCATTTTTAGGATGATGGCCGTTTCGCAACCGTCATCATCTACCAATAATTTCAGTGTGGAAGAAATTGTATTTACATGTCTGTATTAATATGCATACAAATCAATGCATATAAGGAAAGCTGTGATAGTCACAGTATTCTATGAATCAATGTATTACGCTACAAATTTGTGTGTGTGTGTGTGTGTGTGTGTGTGTGTGTGTGTGTGTGTGTGTGCGTGCGCGCGCGCGTGTTTGTGTTTGTATTTGTCCCTTACTACCGCTTGAAACTGGTGTTGGTTTGTTTACGTCCTCGTAGCTCAGGGGTTCGGTAAAGATTGACTGATAGAAAGTACCAAATCCAAAAGAAAAAAGTGCTGGGTCGATTTTTGCACCTCGGCTTTTCAAGGCTGTGCTCCAGCGTGGCCACAGTCCAAGTAAAAGATACAATATTCTTCCATTACCCGAGCATAACTATATTCATACGCCCCGACTATGACTTTCACACACTTTCATTTACTCAATGATAGCAACTGGGGTCATGTAGGTTAAGAACAATTTAATGGGATTATATTAACTAAGAACTATTTAATTGGGCCAATCACCGTCTAATGTACTTCGTAATGAAAATAACAAAACACCGTCCGTTCTGCGCTTGACTAAAATCTAAGACTATTGATTGAAGAGTTTTATTATATAATTAAAAATAAGATGAAATTACATCGCTATTTTAACTTCAATAGTTTTTAATTCGTTGGAAAATGCTACGAATAACTTGAATGCATTTGAGTCTTTTAATATTTTGTTGCTCGTAAATTTGTAAGCCGAAGTACTTATTTTATCGTGTCTATGAAGAGTGGTGAAAGAATTAATTGAAACAAGGGCCGTGACATTAACCCTTCCTCTTTCATCCGAATTTCAAGTAATGACTATTGACATTTTAATTCGTAATGAAAGCATATGCTTCCAGAATCACTTTACTTATAAATTAGGAAAATCATTGTTATGATGCAATTCACCATAGGTTTTATGCAAAAGAAATTATGCAAATTATTAAATTGGTATATGTAATTAACCAATCAGTTACACCACTTACATGCACACACACATACACGTAAATGTACATACATATACACACATATATACATACACACACGTATATACATGTATGTAAATATAGACATATATGAGTGTGTGTGTGTGTGTGTGTGTGTGTGTGTGTGTATGTGTGTGTGTGTGTGTGTGTGTGTGTGTGTGTGTGTGTGTGTGTGTGTGTGTGTTAAATAAAATGTGACGACAAGGCCAAGGCAGTGCGAAATTTCTAGGACATTTTATAAGGAGAAAGGTAGTCAGATAGCTGTTTCAGGGATATAAAAGATATCCCAGCATCAGAGATGATATGAGACAGTTAACTAGAAGTAAATAGTAGAGTTCAATGTAAGAAGTTATTTTGGAAAGAGAGAGATATATAGGAAGTATAAAGGGAAATCGTCTCTGATGGTGGGATATCTTTTATATCCTTGAAACATCTGTAAGAGTACCTTTCTCTTTATAAAATGTCCTAGAAAATTCACACTGCCTTTGCTCTGTTGTCACATTTTATTTAACATTTACACGCTCACATACGACCCTCGTTAGACTTCTCACTCATACAATTATCGAGTCTAACAGCGGTCCTTATGTAGCACTTACATAGCCTTACCTGCCTTTTGGATCTACTGGATACCAAAACCTCTCATATATATATATATATACTTACACATAGATATATATGCATATATATATACGCACAAATATATATACACACACACACACACACACATATATATATTTCTTTCTTTTTCTTTCTTTTCTTTTACTTGTTTCAGTCATTTGACTGCGGTCATGCTGGAGCATCGCCTTTAGTCGAGTAAATCGACCCCGGGACTTATTCTTTGTAAGCCCAGTACTTATTCTATCGGTCTCTGTTGCCGAACCGCTAAGTGACGGGGACGTAAACACACCAGCATCGGTTGTCAAGCAATGCTAGAGGGACAAACACAGACACACAAACATACACACACACATACATATATATACGACAAGCTTCTTTCAGTTTCCGTCTACCAAATCCACTCACAAGGCATTGGTTGGCCCGAGGCTATAGCAGAAGACACTTGCCCAAGATGCCACACAGGTGGGACTGAACCCGGAACCATGTGGTTGGTAAGCAAGCTACTTACCACACAGCCACATATATGTGTGAGTGCGTAAGGAAATGAGTCAAAACACAAAAGTGTAAGTGTCAATTCTTTACGGCCGTTTCGAGCGACTCCTTTAATTGCATCGTTACATAGAAAACCGGTTTCCTTTGTAATGATGTAATGCTTTCATTGATCAATTAAAAGAGTCGCTCGAAACGGCCGTAATGAAATGACACTTACTTATCTTTGTTACTTATTTATATTTTTCTCACCTAACCAGGAATCTGCACTTCGGACGTATTTGGTAAGTATCTTTATATAAACTATATGTCTGAACAAACAAGAGCGGATTTATTCACTA
>NC_043001.1:106780503-106808003 GCF_006345805.1 Octopus sinensis | reverse complement strand
CAGTATGATGTTCCTACCAGTAAGTAGGAGTGATGATTTTGTAATGTTTACATATTTTCTGATGTAAATACTGTCCGACCATATTGTGGCAATTTTTGTATTTGTTTGGTGTCAGCACAGGATATCCCGAGACGAGATGGTCAATTGTTTCGTCATATGTGTTGCAGAGTCTGCATTTAGGGTCAGAACCGTTTTGAAAAGCGTTAAACTGGTAGTTTTTTGCAAGCAAACTTTGGTCTTGCCCAGCCAATATGAATCCTTCAGCCTCTGCTTCTCAGCCGCTAACGGTTTGTAGCTTGATATACATCAGTATTTTAACTTCGAAGTATATACTGTCCATACAGAGGCTTCTGGCTCCACCGTTCCTGAATTTGTTTCTGCCCGTTCTTTTTTGAAGTCTGTTTGATCCATTTTGCTTGTTTTGTCGCAGTGGTTTCAGGTTCTTCAGATATTTCAGGATTAATGCCAAGTTGCCTTGCGAAATTGCAAGCTTCATTGACAATTGAATGTGATTTCTTGCTGCTTTCGTGTATGCACACAAGTTGCAGCATCCAGTCCTCTGTATTGAATAAGTACTGAATAAGTACAGACGATCAACATCTACCTTTGGATGGCGCATGTTCTTACATGTTAGTAGTTTTCTTGTCTTCTTGTCCAGAGAAAACAATGTACATGATAACACTTCCAATCAGTTAATATCAGCAGCCACGAGAGCCACTGCCTGGTACTGCATCAGGGCATTTATTATTACTATTATTATTATGTTTTTTCCTTCTTTCTTCAAATTTTCTTCCGTTTCTCGCCGAGTGTTTTCCATACACCTAGGGCAGAGAAGGGCATTGTATGCATTCCCAGATTACACGCGCAAATTCACAGATAAAATATGTATTTAACAATTAATAAATAAATTCATGGATGGATGTTATTTTCACAGCGATAGTGCTTTTCTCAGTACATGAGCCTTTCCAGTTAATACGATTTTTATCATTATTATTATTATTATTATTATTATTATTATTATCATTATTATTATTATTATTATTATTATTATTATTATTATTATTATTATTATTATTGTTATTGTTATTATTATTATTATATTATTATTATTATTATTATTATTATTATTATTATTATTATTATTTATGGTCTCTTTTCATTATAACTTTATTTCAGCTGCTTTAGTACCGGGCATCCTCAGGAGGCCAAGAGTAGCAAGGGCTCTTGTTCCTTGTAGCCATTGCTGTGTTAGATTTTGATCAATACTTGGACAGGTGATTAGGGAGTTTGCCTTTCCAGTTGTCTTCGATATTATTCATGCAAGCCTTCTTTGCTTTTTGTTTGTTGTTTTTTGCATCAGTGATGGGTTTGTCCCTATTTGGATCTCGTTGGTCTTTCAGATTGTTAATTCCTAAATCAGGAGAAGCAATGGTAGGTCTGTCAAGTATTTGGGTGTCTTTGGTCATTCTTATTGTTAACTTGTAGGCAAAGAGACTTTTTAAGTTTCTTACTAAGCTTCATGACTGAAGCTTGACTTGGAATCTTCATGCTTCAGTGCAGTTCGTAAGAGCACATCAGTTGTTGTATTAAGTTACGTTTCAAGGCTTATCATTGCTAATTTGAAAGATTGTTCTAGCTGTATCAGGCCTTTTCCACCTATTTTTCTTGGGAGATAAATCCTGTCTACACCTGATTTTGGATGGTGCATTCGGTGCCTTGTGAGGGTTTTACAGATCTTTCCATCTATATTCTGCATATCAGTGAGACTCCACTTAATGATAGCGAAGCTATATGTGGTTACTGGTATGGTCAAAGAATCGATCGCATTAATTCTGTTAGCAGCGTTTAATTCTGAGTTTAGGATCATTCTTACCCTTCGGTAGCATTCCTTGCAGATTTTCTCTTTCATTATAGAGTGCTGGATACCATCACCTTCATTAGTCCTATAAATATTATTATTATTATTATTATTATTATTATATTATTATTATTGTTGTTGTTGTTGTTGTTGTTGTTGTTGTTGTTGTTGTTGTTGTTGATGATGATGATGATGTTGTTGTTGTTGTTGTTATTGTTATTATTATTATTATTATTATTATTATTATTATTATTATTATTATTATTAGTTATTATTATTATTATTATTATTATTATTATTATTTACTGATTCCTGTTGCTCATCCTTCATAGAGCCGGGGTCCAATAAATGGTTCTAAGGCATCAAACAGGTTGTTGTTACTATTTAATGGAGAGCACCTTTCTGAGTATGTGGGTTGTTTCTAGGATGCTGATTTTTGGGGTGTTGATGTTACCAGGCAGTTTGTTGGTGAACTTATTCATTCCTTTCCTCACAAGCCCTCGAGCACCAACAGCGATAGGTATTACTTCAGCATTCATCGCCTGCATCCGGTTTATTTTCATCTCTAAGTCTTTGTAGTTCGATAATTTTTCAATGACTTTTAGGGCTGTACTCTCTGATGGTATTTCCACTTCTACTATTAGGCATTTTTTTCATGATAATGATGTCCGGATGGTTTGCTGTTATTTTCCGGTCTGTATGAATAGGTATAGTATGTTGGTGTTCTCATTTTTCATGATTGATCGATATTCATACCATTTCTCGTTAGTTTTGATGCTTATATTCTTTGGAGTGCATGCATGATGTTGCCTTGTTATGACTTAGTAAGTTCTGGGCAACCCGATACAAGATGGTCTGTTGCTTCTTCGACTTTGTTGCATAGCCTGCATTAGGATCGGTGCGTTCTGTTTCTGCTTTAAGGCCAGCTGCTCTGAGCCACTGGCGTATCATCTGATCGTCTACGTCAGCATCCCTTCTTTTTGCATCTTTCCCGTACATTGCCTTTTCCTTCCATTTTGCACTTAATTGTTTTCTCATTCATCATGATCCTTGAATATTTGAAGGAGAGAGTCTTCCGTTCTCTCAATGTACTTGCCCAGTCCTCCGATGGTGGATTTGTATGTTAGTTGTAACTGGATAAGGCCATGGTCACTGTTTCTTCTTGGAAGTCTGTCAATATCTGGTTTTGGGTGGTACACTTGCTTCACTGTTAGCATTTTCAGTGTTTTGACGTCTTTTCTACTCAGATGGTTCATTGTCTTGTTGATTATGTTGAAGCTGTAAGTTACAACTGTCACTGCCAGTGTTGACGGCTTAAAATTTGATAGCAGCGTTCAGTTCAGATCTGGGCATCATTCTGGCTCCTCGGTAATATTCTTTTCTAATTATTTTCCTTCATTAAGGCGTGTTGTTTTCCGTCACCTTCATTCACACCATGGTATTTGTAAGTGCCTCCATGTTATAATTCTTTTATGACGGTTTTGGCATCAAGTTCTATATTACTGGTGCTGGTCAGTTTCCCACGTTTGAGGGTGGCTTTTGCACATTTATCTTGGCCAAATTCCATACTGATGTCATCACTGAATGTCTTTACTATGTCGAGGTGTCCAGTTTGTTGAATGTCATCCCCTTGGAATATTACAGTTTTAATATTTACAAGTTTTGATGTCAGTATGCATTTCTCATAGCTCAGGTGGAAGGTGGTTTTCCATGCCTTCCATGCCTCTTTCGAGGCTCTTTGAATCCAGCCACGGGGGAATACTGTCATAAATCTTGTAATCTACCCATGCTGAGGAGAGATTCTTCCTTTCTTCTACTCTTCACTGCTTAGATGGCACGTTGATTAGCAGTTAATCTTTGCAGCCATAACTTCCTTTTCGGCACCTTTTTTATTCTTTTGGTAGCAGCTTGTCTTTCTTTTGAGAAATATGTAAATCCTTTCTGTTATAATAGATGTAAGGGCCTTGTACATGGTGGCTGGTAGGTTATAGGCCTGTCATTTTGAGAGTTTGTAGTCTCATCTGTCTCAGGAAGGAGATATGTTAATCCTCCTGTAGGCCATTTCAAGCATGAATCAAGGGTTTTCAGGATGTTATTACATGCCAATGATAGGTCTTTATGGGTGCTAACAAGAGTATTAATCCAAACATTAGTAACTCCATCGTACTCTGCTGCTTCCTAGTACCCTGTTTTAGTGATGGCATATATAGTTTCTTCTAATGTTACAGCGGTTTCGGTTTCGGTTTCGATTTCCATATTAAGCTCTTGTCGTTCCAGATCCTTTCTGCGTCCTTATAGTTTTGTTCTTACTATGATCTTTTCAGTGTTCCCGATTTGCTGACATGTGAAATTATATCATATGTTACCGTCTATAGGTCGGTTTCAACAATCATTGATCCATTGTAAAGATTGCTTCCACTGTCTATTTTTGTGAAAAAGCGTCTGTCGCTATTCTTCAGCCTGGCGGCTATTAATTATGGTAAATGAAGTTAAAAGCTCTGAAGACGAGTATTTTTTCAGCTAAACTCTCACCAACATCAAGTTCAACGTGAAGTTAATGGTGGGGATGGAAATCCTACTTCTCCACTAAATTTTATAAGTGATAATTCAGATTTTGACACGGTGGACTAATATCTCAATGGGGATCGAACTCAGTAAAGTAAATTTACTCGGAGTAGATGGTTGCTGGGTTTGTGGAGTTTACTAAATAACTGAACACAACAACGTACTGAAGCAGATATACAAAACCCACTAAAAAGTTAAAGTAACCTAGAAGGAAGGATTGAAAGCTATGTCGTTGTTGACGATACCACGGTGTAATTACCGTATTTTCCTGCATACAAGTCGAACTTCGCAGACCAAAATTTACAGTCAAAATGGTAGGTCCAAGGAAACTTTGGAGGACCAAAAATTACTTATGAAATGCTGCAGGATTTGAAAAAATAGTGAAAATGTTTGAATGTTCACATTGTATTCTAAATCAACTTATGTGCTGGATATACGGTATTGGTCTATCATTATTCATTAGTCTGACTAAACCAGGATTCGAGTGTAGATTGTACAAAGTCGCTTTAAAACGTAATCAAAAATTGTTCAAATTTATATACAGTAAGCCCTCGACTATCATGTAACGTTTCAAAACACCCCGCGATTGGTGAAAACCCGCAAAGTAGAAACAGTACTGTACTGTATATTTTAAAATTCTTTTTTATAATTTGTATATATTTATTTTATTATAAATGCAAAACAACAACACGGAGGAATCGACGTAAGCATAAAGAATAAACCACGATAGGTGAACTGCGATATGAACTAATTCGAAGTACGAGATATAATATATTGTTGAAAGCAATAGCTGTTAGGAATGACAAAATAACAAACAGTAAAATACTAATGACTTGGACAAATTACTAATTAATTTCCGTGTCAGAATAGCCCTTTCCACTATGAGTACAAGACCTGAAATCAAGAGGGGTGGGGGCAGTCGGTTACATTGACTACCATTGTTCAACTGGTACTTATTTCATCAATTTCGAAAGGATGAAAGATGGTATTTGAACTCAAAACCTAAGACCAGGAGAAATGCAGTTAAGCCGCTAAGTATGTATCCTGAGTTCTAATGATGCTGCCAGCTCACCGCCCTTTCACTGTCAGAATAAAGAGGAATACAAAGCGGCGAGCTGGCCGAAACGTTAGCACTTCGGGCGAAATGCTTAGCGGTATTTCGCTTGTCTTTACGTTCTGAGTTCAAATTCCGCCGAGGTCGACTTTGCCTTTCATCCTTTCGGGGTCGATTAAATAAGTACCAGTTACGCACTGGGGTCGATGTAATCGACTTAATCCGTGTGTCTGTCCTTGTTTGTCCTCTCTGTGTTCAGCCCCTTGTGGGTAGTAAAGAAATAGGTATTTCGCCTGTCTTTACATTCTGAGTTCAAATTCCACCGAGGTCGACCTTGCCTTCCATCCTTTCAGGGTCAAAAAATTAAGTACCAATTGCGTACTGGGGTCGATCTAACAGACTGGCCCCCTCCCCCCAAATTTCGGTCCTTCAGCCAAGAGTAGAAAAGAATAAAGAGGAATTTATTTCGAATTAGAATCTGCTGCAACCTCGAAAAACAATAACTGAAAACAAATACTCTTGTTTAGTATTCAAACTTATTACAAAATTATTGCGCACGTATATACTATAGCACCGTGTACATACATATATACATACATACATACAATTTGTATATATTATAGTATCAATAAGAGATTTGATACTCAGTAATTAGACCGAAGCATCGGTTAAACAGATAAGGAGACATGGGTTCGTATCTTACTAGGCTATCGCATTAATTTCTTATTTCCTTTTACATTGGTTTTGTATATTTTCACAACCCCGTCCCACTTTATTATAAAATGTAAAACCACATACACGCACATGTGAAAGCGCAAACGTGCACACTCACACATACTGTATCACACTATATGTACGTATGTGTGTGTGCGTGCGTATATATATGTATATATATATGTGTGTGTGTATATAAATATGTATATATATATATATATATATATATATATTATATATATATATATATATATATTATATATATTATATATATATATGAATATATCTATCTATCTATATATATATATATAATATATATATATATAAATGTATATATATGTGTGTGTGTTGGTAATGATTAAACAATCTCTTTTCCTTTTGATCTCATCTCCTATCTTTCTCTCTGTTCTAATACTTCTCCATGCTGTTGTTCCACTCATCACCCTTTCCTCTCCTTCAACTTCCAGCAACATTGTTGTCAGGGGGCGACCAACTGGCAGCCTCTTTTGACACGTGTTAACACCTCCTTTCCGAGCTTTTAAAATCTTATTTTGAGTTCTACTTTTTTTTTTCTTTTATTACTGGCAATGATTAATAGGTTTTCTATCATATAGATTGTGTTACTGATACCCTCTAAACACCTTTTTTACTCTTCATAGTGCTTCGTCTCTGTTGGTTTTACATTAAAAACTGCGATAGAATTCACACTGCTCTGTTCCGTTAAGTTCATCTATTCAGAATGGTTCTTTTCAGCCCAGTTCACTGGTTGAATTTGGTGTATCTCATTTGCTCAATATATTTGTTTTTCAGTGTTATATTCTTCTTGGGGGGGGGGGACAGATGACCGAGTCAACAGGGTACTGAACACCCAGCCAAGATTGGGGTTAGTTGAAAGCGAGGTCAGCATTTCCTCTTGTTACTGACATTACATTGAGCCTATGGATAACCCATTTAACTTTCTAACGGTCCAGTTCAGAATTCTCCAAATAAATATTGCATGGCAGCTACATTTCTCTGAGAAAGCAACGTCAAAACTATAAATTTGACTGATGCTTTCCTTGTTTGGTTGCAACGTATTGATTGCAACACCACTTGAAGGGGAAATCCCTGGCCCATTCCTTATTCAAGATTATATTAACGCACCACCCTACAGCTCGTAGTTAGATATCTCAACGTTGCTAAAATGCTAAATCACATTATCACCAAGGATCGATCTTGCTGAGCACATCTTTAACGTAGCAAAAACTGAATGAGAAAGACTGGCCTTTTTGAGGTTAGGAAGCATATCTTTCACCAACTACAAATTCCTGTACAAGGCTCAATTAAGATTTCCAATGAAGTATTGCTTTCACACATAGGAGGACAGTATTGCTGCTAAACCCACAATCATCCGAGAGAGCACTCAAGAAGGGCTACTCGACTTGAAGTAACTCACCGATGCACTCAACCGTAACTACAGTGGTCACTGTTCATCAAAACTGGCTGGATTTGTGCTGCTCTTATTCAATCACTTCTCAGCAACTTGTCTCTCCTCCCCTTACTATCCATCAGGTGATCTTGCTATCCTCTACACTAAACATTATTCCTATTCCTTCCTCCTCCGAATGGTAGCTCTCTGGAATCCCCTTCTTGGGTTTTTTTGCAGCCGTCGATATGCAGTCACTCAGAGGAATATTAAGCAAGTCGATCTAACTAAGGCAGTTCAGACAAGAACTGTTTCTCCTTGGTTTGTTTCAGATAAGGTATATGAAGGTGAATGAGTCAACAAAAGCGCTTGTATGTGGTCAGTTGAACTGCAGGAAATAGCACTCAATTCTCGCTCACATCACACACCACCATCATAAAAAGAGAAACGACACATTAGAAATAGTTGTTCGCGATACAATATTTGCCGAAATAAAGAATTAGATGATCATGGCTTCATTGCCTATCATCATAAGTCTGCTCAATTAAAGCTAACTTTGTGGCTAAACAGCAACTACATGAAAACGAAGTGTCCAATTTGTATCCCTCTTGTATTATGAAATACTAATCTGTTCAACGCAGTCAATTCTGTCTTATTTGTTTTAGTCTATGATGCTTGACACCAGCATTATTCGGCATTATTCGACGTTTCTATTCGTTTCTTTTCTTCTTCACACTACATTATTCTCAACACACATTAATTCTACACATATTTCGGGTTGTCCTACTTTGTTCGAATCTGTTCGGTTATCTCCATTTCTGTCTTGGTTTTGCTTTGGTCCAGATTGTCCATCTCTTCTCGACTTTCTTCACTCCAGTTCACCTATGCAGTACCTTGCACATTCTTGAAACCTAGTGATAAAGGATCGTGTATGGATTTAATTATTGCTTCAAATCTTAACACAAGGCCAGCAATTTTAGGGGAGGAGGCAAGTCATTTACATCGATCCCAATGCTCAACTGGTATTTATTTCATCGACCTCGAAAGGATAAAAGGCAAAGTCGACTCGAAGTCATTTGAACTCAGAAGGTAAAGAACCAGAAGAAAGTCCACTAATCATTTTGTTCGACGCGGTAACGATCCTACCAGTTCACCATTTTCTATGAGTTTAATAATGAAAGTAATTTTATAATATTAAGTCAAAGTTTATAGTATCATGAACAATTCACTAAGTTATTTTACCTCCCTTAGAAAAAAATATTCCAATATCACCAATAAATTCAAACATTTTCAATCTTATTCCAGGTAGTGGAATATTCAGATCTTTCACGAAGTATGTCATTTACATCTGTGAATATTGCAGTTATTAAACTACTAACGAATGCTTTCTAACCAGGTCTATGTTGCCAGCCTCACTTGGTTCTTTTGTGTTGTGTGTCTGTCATATTTTATTTCTATATTTATGAACCAAGTGTATTTATTATGAACACACTGACGTCCTAAAAAGGACAAATTGTTCTCTTGTGACATACACACCAGCGACTAGCATATTTGAATTCGAATATGCCAGAACGTATTAAGAGTAAACTTGCAAATCATCATTTAAGAACTCGCTGTACTGAGTGACAATAACAATTATTTATTTATATATTTTTATAACTTGTCAATTGCAAATAGTTGATGCGTAATTCCTTGGCCTCTTTTTATGTTCGCAGATTATCGACATCAAATGCACTTCTATTATAACGTATCGTTTCTGGAACGTAAAGAAAATATCTTACAAGCGGAGTTCCATATATTTAAATTGCGACCCAAAACTGTCCAACCAAATATACTTAAATCTCATTTAGTTACGGTAAGTACTTCTTTCTTATCAGCGTATGTGCAATTATGTGTTAATATCTATGTATGCATATGTGTAAATATGTATGCATGTATGTATATGCGTTCCGCCAGGTTAGCTCTAGTGGAAGGCATTATTTGAAGTTAATGAAGGCAGATTGTCAGGATTGATGGTCTTGTTAGTTTGAAGCTACCGGATGTACTTTCTCAATTGACAGTCATAACAGACATATACTCATAATAGACATGTATGGTAGTCGTAATAGACATATACTCACTTTCATATATCAAGAAATATTCGGCAACTCCGTAAGCTAAGGATAAGAGAAGTAAGTTTCGCTTTCTCACTTTAATCCCTGGTATAGTCAGGGTAGGATGAACGTCATCACTTTTCAAATACAGAGGGATTTGAACTCAGAAAGCAAAGAGTTTGAACAAATAGAGGAAAGCGTCCAGGACAACGTTCTTACAATTCCAGCAATAATACATTGCAGTTTATTGGTAATTTTTATCGACTCTGAAGGAGACGAAAAGCAGAGCTAACCTCAGCAGAATTTGAACTCAGATTTCAGAGAATTGGAACAAAGATCGCGAGGTATTGAATCCGACTCTCAAACAACTTAGCCAAATCGTTGCTTTATATCTACCATTAAATTCATGCCATAACTGCCCTACCAACTCTTGCGACTATCGCAATAACATGTTACTTCTTTTTCATAATGACACAGAAATATAATTTATTATATTGTCATAGTTTGTTGCTGCTGGTGTTGTTGCTGCTGTTGTTGTTACTTTCTTGTTGTTATTGAAGTAAGCCGTACATCTTCCATTGAATCGGGAATCAGTAAATAAACCATCATAAAAATAAAGCGTTTTTTACGACCCAATGTCCAAATTAAATGAATAAGCACAAAACCTAAATCTTTTAAGTCGAAACTCGATATTTTCTCACACTGCCCACTCCCTACTCTACAAGTCAATGATGGCGGCCTAATACAATTCAAATCTGTATTTGACATGTAAATCCTTGATTTAATGTCATTTTTCTTCTTCTTCTCATGAAATGAAATAGTTCTTATTTGTTATCACTTTCTTACCATTTGAACGAAGAGCAAAATGTAAACACGTGTGTCAAATACTCTAATGTGAACAATTTATATATTAAGCACTGAAGATATCTTGTATAAAGAATATCCAGACTCTAAGTCTGTCTCCCTAAATCATATTTTGTTTTTAATTCCTGTACTCCTTTTCCCAGTAATCTTAAAGTGAGGAGATCTATACAGACACCCAAACATAGAAAAATACATACATGCATACTCTCCAACGTATATACATACACATCCATTTTTCCATCTATCCACCCATCCATTCATGCATACATATTCACATACGCGCGCGCGCACACAATCACACACAGTATGTATGTGTGGATGAGTATTTAAATGTCAGAAAATACATACGTACCCTACTGAGTACATCATAATTAATCTTAGCGAGCTATTTTCACCAAAAATTCTCGACAAATGAGGTATATCTGAGTAGTAGTTCTAACGCATCGAGCAACCACTAACAGATTCCTCATTGGCTTGTCTATGACAATATTGCATGTTCTTCTGTAAAGTTCATTTCACAATGAATGGGTTCGTTTGCGCTGCGTAGCATCTTGGCCAAATGACAATTGCTATAGTCTTCTAGCGAGCCATATCTTGTGAGTGAAACTGGGTAGACGGAAACTATAGAGAAACCCATTCTAACTGAATAGTATCTATACGTTAAAGGCTGCAGTCCTGCCATAAATACTTTGTCGCGGTGATTCTATCTGAGTAAAAGGATACACGTGCCAGCGCGAGACTCAGCCATTTAAACGTTGATTCATGAACAGGCTATATGGTTGGTCGAACGACAGAGATCCATCGCCACCGTTTCACATACATTCATGCACACAACTGCATGTGCGCGCGCACACACACACACAAACATACACACACCTTTAGTGTGTGTATGTTTGTGCTTGTAATCATATATATGTGTGCTTGTAATCATATATATGGGCGTTTGATTGTCATCAACAAACGCCTTCTTCATCTAAACTTGACGGGTCTCGCCTCAATAGTTTCAGCTTTTAGGTATGATTCATTTCTTTTATTATTATTATTATTATTATTATTATTATTATTATTATTATTATTATTATTATTTGTTGTTGTTGTTGTTTTTTTTCTTTCCTTTTCTTTTTTTCCCCATTTCCTACTGCACACACACACACTCACGTATGTATATATGCAGAGAGAGAAAAGAGAGGTATATGTATTTGTGTGCGTGTGTGTGTGTGTCTGTGTCTGTGTGTTTGTATATACATATACAGGTGTAGTTATATGGATATATGTCAGTATGATGTGAGTGTGATGTTAGTGTGATGTGTGTGTGCGTGTGTGTCTGTGTGTCTGTGTGTTTGTATATGTATATATATATATATATATATATATACAGGTGTATATACAGGTGTATATACAGGTGTAGTTATATGGATATATGTCAGTCTCATGTGAGTGTGATATTAGTGTGATGTGTGTGTGTGTGTGGTGTTCAGTTCCTTTTAGATATCATGAAATAGGCTATGTTTAAACTCAAAGATTCATATATGATATGTGTGTTGTCTATGTTTTGTGTGCGATTGTGTATTTGAGTATGGGTGCGAGTGCGTGAATGGTTGGTTGGCTACTTTGTAGTAATTTGTTTTTCCTGCTCTGTACTTACAGTTTGGTTTAATAACTCAGTAGCGGGTAAAGAGATAGATACTAACTGGATTAATTCAGTGGCTCTGTGACATGAATCAAAGTTCAAATGGCTTGAAAAAATAGAACTTATCGTCTATTTTCCAGTTCTTACGTTCTGAGTACAAATCACGCTGAGGTTCACCAAACATTTATCCTTTCAAGGTTAATAAATAAAGTACCGGTTAGTGATGAGATCGATGGTTTAGACTAGAAACCCTCTCACAAAATAGCCAACCTTGTGTCTAAATCAAAAATAATGGTTGTATGGTAAGAATTTGCTTCCTAGTCATTTGGCTCCGGGGGTCAGTCCAGCTGTGTGGCACTTTGCACAAGTGTCTTCTACTATAGCTTCGGGTCAACCAAAGCCTTGTGAACAGATTTGGTAGAGGGAAACAAAAAAGAAACCCGTCGTTTATAAATATATATACATGGTTGTGTGTGTCTCCCACAACTGCTTGACAACCGGTGTTGGCGTGTTTACGTTTCTGTAACCTAGTGGTTCGGAATAAGAAATCGATAGAACAAATAAAGCAATGAAATCAATTCATTCGACTAGAAATTCTTCAAGATGGTGCCCCAGCATGGTCGTAGTCTAATGACTGAAAGAAGTAAAAGATTTGTTTATTTTTATCATTTTTAATTATAAGAAGTTCTATATAAGAACATATACCTTTATGTGGATATGTGTATATTTGTATCTAGGCGTGACTGTGTGGCATAGGCGCAGGAGTGGTAAGAAGCTTGCTTCCCAACCACGTTTCCGGGTTCAGTGCCATTGTGTAGAACCTTGGGCAAGTGTTTACTTGTGAGCGGGTTCGGTGGACGGAAACTGAAAGAAGCCCGTCGTATATGTATGTATATATGAATATACCTGTGTGTGTCTGTTTCGATCCCCCACCACCACTACCATCCCCATCACCGCTTGACAACCGGTGTAGGTGTGTTTACGCCTCCGCGACATAGCGGTTCGACAAAAAATATCGATAGAGTAAGTACTAGGCTTAAAAAATGTTCTGAGGTCGATTTGTTCAATTAAAATCCTTCAAGGCAATGCTCCAGTATGGCCGCAGTCAAATGACTGAAACAAGTAAAAGAATAAAAGAATCTATACACTTATGTATATATGTATATATGTTTGTGTATGCGTAAGTGTGCGTATCTATGCGTGTACTTATATATGCATGTAAATGTATATGTATGAATATGTTTGCCAGTATATATTATTCTCGTTTTATTTTTTCAAATTTCTGACCAATAGAAAAAGAGCCTGTCTCCCACATATGAAGACGGTCCTTTCATTGGTTGTGTGAATACATTTTCTTTATCTTCTTTCTTTCTATTCTTTTTTTAATTGTTCACATTTTTATCGTGTTTAGAAATCAATGTCGGGAATCATATTTGACATTTTGTCATATCTAAGAGAAAAGAGAAAAATTGTTATCAATCTCGCCTAGTTAATTATCTCAAAGAAACCTGTTAGTCATTGGTTTCATACGAGTAGCCACAAAGTGTATCTCAGTACATTGCGAATTTTTTTATAAATACAATTTAAGGCCACAGAAGGCGGCAAGCTTGCAGAATCATTATCACATCGAGTGGTATTTCTTCCAGATCCTTACATTCTTAGCTCAAATTCCGCTGAAATCGGCTTTGTCTTTCATCCTCTCTGGGTCGATAAAATAACTACCAGGTCGAGTACTAGGGTTGTTATAATCTACTTGCTCCCTCCCTCAAACTTCAGACCTTGTGCCTATAGCAGAAAGAAAATTAAGGCCACATAAAATCTGTACTAATACTTAAGCGTTTTGCAAAACATTATTTATTTATTACTAGCAGTATCGCCCGGCGTTGCTCGGGTTTGTAAGGGAAATAACTATATAAGCATTTTTAGAGAGTTATAGCCAAAAAATAGCAAAAAAATGCATTAAAAATGGAAAAAAATGATGGTAAATTTTTTTTTAAATCGTTGACTCATCGTAGACATTTTTAGAGAGTTACTTCCCTTATATAATAGCAAAAAAATGCATTAAAATGAAAAAAATGATGGTAAATTTGTTTTTAAATCGTAGACTCATCGTAGACGCGCGCTAATACCCAGAAGGGCTCGATATGAATCACGACTATAAGATACCCGGTTTTGGTTAAACTGCACCGCAAAATGTGGGAGTAGTTAGGAATCTAAATCGTAGGAGACAGACACACAACCTCTCTTTTATATATAAAGATTGTGGGGTGTAGTTATGCGGAGCATTGACCGAAGTTGTTAGAGCGCCGAGTACAATGCCCTGTGGTATTCTATCCGGCTTTCCTTGTTCTGCGATCGAGTCCTGCTGGAACTTTCTCTTCCATCCTTTCAAAAGCGGCAGCCGGTTGAATCGTTAGCAGGTCGGGCAAAAGGTTTATTGGCATTTCGTCCGTCTTTACGGTCTGAGTTGAATCTCTGCAGAGGTCGGCTTTGCTTTTGATTTTTTCAGTGTTGATAAAATAAGTTCCAGTTGAGCACTGGGATAGATGCAGTTGACTAGACCCCACTCCCACAAAATTTCAAGCCTTGTGCCTACAGAACAGAGAGTAGTGTGATGTACTTCTATGACTGTTTCTAACCTAGGTACAATGCTAAACAAAATTTAGGGGGAAGTGTTAAACGATTAAATTGATATCAGTACTTGATGCGAACTTTATTTTTATCTGCCCAAAATTACAAAAAAACAAATTTGACGTCGGCAGTATTTGAAACCCGCATTGAGAGGTCACAGTTCCAGGACGTGTGATTAGAATGTCTCAAGAAAGAATCGCAAGACGGGTTCCTCAAGTCGAGCCAGCTGGCAGAATTTCTAGGGACAGACCAAAAAGGAGATAGTCGGATAACAGGTGCCGGTGTAGTATGTGATCTACAGCGACTTAAATCTAGACTAACTTGTGATCTACATTCAAAATTTTGCTATAAATTTGAAATTTGAGTGAGTTAAATATTTAAAAAAAGAAAAGAAAAAGAAACTTTTTTATTGATTTTTATTTCATTGTAGAAACACGAATACTGTAACTACTTGCATACAACACGGATATCATTTAAAAATGCAATAAAGAGATTTTGCTCATTTGATCCTAAAATCTTCAACAAATGAAATCTAAATGAGATTGAAATGTTTGCATTTCGAGTAAATAGATGAATTTTAAATGCAGATCAAGAAGTCGGCGTAGATCACAGACTATACCATTTGAACTGATGTAGATCACAAGCTATACCAGAAACATGTATGTAGATCGCGTACCACACCGGCACCGGATGATATCTATAGTCGTAGGTGGTCACGTTTGGAAATCCAGCCAGAAAGTGTAAAGACGATTGCTTCTGATAGGATCCTATGGAGGAAATGCCTGAGGGCTCTACCCATCACGACCCTCTCAGGAATAGTGGGCGGAGAAGATGGATGAATGGATGGAAAGGAAAGAACTGGAACAAATGAATCTTTTATCTTTTACTTGTTTCAGTCAATCAGACTGCGACCATGCTGGGGCACCACCTCGAAGAATTTTTAGTCGAATGAATCGACCCTAGTACTTTTTTTTTTCTTTTAAACCTGGTATTTATTCTATCGGTCTCTTTTGCCGAACCGCTAGATTACAGGGACATAAACAAACCAACACCGGTTGTGAAGCGGTTGTGAGGGAGAAACACAGATACTCCCGCACACACACACAAACACACACACATGTAAACGACGAGCTTTTTTCAGTTTCCACCTACCAAATCTGCTTACAAAGCTTTGATCAGCCGGAGATGACACGCAGTAGAACTGATTCTCGGAACCATGCGGTTGGAGAGCACGCTTCTTACCACATAGTCAAGCCTGAGCCTACTCCAATTGTTTTGCCCAACATCCTAACAATACCCTCAATCTACTACTCAATGATTAATAAAACAAGATTATCGATTGATTTCTATATCATATCATGAACTTATGACTTTGTGGCTTTCTACGAAAAATGCACCTATATATATATTTTTTTTTAATCCTTTGTGTCACAAAGTCAAAGAAATTGAGGACTGCTGTTCTCTGCAATCGTTCGATATGCTAGAAATAGCAACCACATTTCCATAAATTCACACTGTTCAAAGGGGGAGGGAAAATTGAAGAATGTAGTCATACTTACAGACAAAGTGGCAAAGTGGTCATTTTTGGGATGTTTTTTAGTCATAGATCTGTTAAACTAGATTGAACTCGGGTAAATAACAACAATATTGCTATAAACGAGCAAGTGAAGTGACATGTCTGTGGTTACTCGATTTGAAGAAACACCATGTGAAAACTTTCTGAAATCACACCCTACATTAGCAGATCTCAATATTTTTGATTTCATAGTGCATTGACGATCAACTGCACCTATGGAAAATTAAAAAGGGTCTTAAAGTTTAAATTTTGAAAAATATAGAAGCTATTACTTAGCTTGATTTATTAATCATATTTACGTATAACAAAATTATGAATTACGTTTATATATTTGTTTTGCAAGATTTTTGATGTGAAATCGTGTGTTGAAACAGATATTGTTGTATTTAGGAATGGTCATTATTGGCTAAACTGGCAAAATGACCATTCCTAAATACAAAAATTATGAATAATAACGTTTTTCAAGAGTCTCAGTCGGTAGGTAAGATTTATAAACGCTTAAATTATATTCTATAACATTCTATGGCGGTTCATCGTTTCAGTATTACTATGGCAGTTCATCATTTCAGTTTTACTGATTATAACTGGCCTTCTTTTGAAAAATGGAAAGACATATTTGGATAATGTATTGAGGGAACCATTGGCAGAGTGGCCACATTTGGAATGCTTTTTGATCACTTAAACTAGATTTGACTTAAGACTAAATCATTCTTTCTATTATAGGCATAAGGGATAGGGCTTAAAATTTGGTGGGCGGGGGAGCTAGTCGATTACATCGACACCCAGTGCCAAAAGGGTATTATTTTATCGATCCTGAAAGGATGAAAGGCAAGGTTGACCTCGACTTCATTTGAACTCAGACCATAGAGACGGAATAAATACCGCAAAGCATTTTGTCCGTTGCAGTAACAACTGCCGGCTCGTCGCCCTCTTAGGTCTAAATAAATTGCCATAAACAGGTCAGTGAAAGAACCTTTTCGTTGTCACTCGACTTCTTTCTCACAAATCACTCGTCTTTAAAAGAAAGGACATATTGAATATTGTAACTTTAAGGTCAATATGTTTGGGCAAAAAACAAAAAAAGCTCCGGCTGATTGTAATCAATGAGGTCTGATCTAGCCTAAAGAATCAATAACATCATCTTAGACATGTCAATTAAGTAAGTTTCTGCGTGGTTGTTTGAGTTTTTTAAATAGTAACCAAGTCTCCTCAACTTATAAGTAATATCGTATAATGAGGAAACTTCTGTATAGACGTTTTTGTACTCTTTTGAATGAGTATTAATTAGTTTTGTTTCAGCAAAGCAATGATCAAAGTTATTTCAGTCACAAAACTCTTTTTTTTTTCAAAGTGTATTTAGGACTACATTATTTAACGTGTTGTTTCTTTTCTTAAAATGTCAGGGTGGGATTTAAAGGAGATTTGGCTACAATTTGTAGCAGGAGAATAGCCATATATACATGCTCCCTTAAGTGTATGTGTGCGTGCGCGCGCGCGCGCGCGTGTGTGTGTGTGTGTATGGATGATTCTGTTCAACATCTATAATGAGAAATATCTGCAATGAAGAAATTAGTAGGACATTAAACAAACGTCAACATTATTGTATGTTGTGAATGAGACGCTCCGGTATTAACGAGTAAAATAGCTTCAACAAAATTCAAGAAAATATTCGACTTAGTTCCTATTTCTGGATTACAACTTCTAGTATTCCAATATTGTTATCACTTCGAGACTGGGGCAAATTATTTGCGTATGCAACGTCATAGGTTACTTTCTCTGTCAGCTTAAATATCATAGATGTAAATCGATAAAGATAATTTTCCGTAACTTTTTATTTTTAATCGTAAACAACAAGCTTTGTACCTATAAAAACAATAATAAAGCTGGTGAAGTCCTTGAGAAAGGTTTCGATGTCACAACTCTTCATTCTTATTCCCTTAAAGGCATCATATTTCAGTTATTCATTTTTATGTCAGTAGCAAGCATATCGTTTTGCTACTTAATTCGAATAAACGAGGTGGTTTCGTGAGATTAATGTCTCTTTTTATTGCGTTATAGAAGAGGACCCACCGCAGAGAATTATCAACAAAGTGAACATACATCAAAATAGAAGGCTAACTTTTGTCAAGAAATGTTGAATAATCATATCACTGTAGTCTCTAGCATTAATTTAATCGAACCCACAAGGATAAATGGAAATAAGATTTCATAGTCTCAGCAAAGCTTCTACGAACCAAGGTTGCCGTCTCCTCACCCGATGTGCACATTTGCTCCCAGCGAAAATTTCTAAACAACTTTTCATTGGTCTTCCCCTCTTGAGAACTCTAGCGAAAGCAAGGTTTTGTATATGAAATTAGAAAACCTCTCGGTGATAGCTTTCTGGTGATATCGCTTGCTTAGAGCCAACATATATTTCTCAGTCCTTTAACTGAAAACTTTCTATCAGCACTCACTATCGTAACGCGTGTCATATTTTACCAGCTCTGTTAAATTCTAAAGTTTTGTAATGCAGCGGCACCAACCTTTTTTTGCACTACAGACCGGTTTTATGGTAGACAATTTTTATACCGACCAGGGGATCACGTGCATAACAAAACACAATCAAGTGCACAGTATATAATATATTATTCTCCTTTACTCCTTTACTTGTTTCAGTCATTTGACTGCGGCCATGCTGGAGCACCGCCTTTAATCGAGCAACTCGACCCCGGAACTTATTCTTTTGTAAGCCCAGTACTTATTCTATCGGTCTCTTTTGCCGCTAAGTATCGGGGACATAAACACACCAGCATCGGTTGTCAAGCAATGCTACGGGACAAACACAGACACACAAACACACACACGCATATATATATATATATATATATATATATATATATATATATACATATATACGACGGGCTTCTTTCAGTTTCCGTCTACCAAATCCACTCACAAGGCTTTGGTCGGCCCGAGGCTATAGTAGAAGACACTTGCCCAAGGTGCCACGCAGTGGGACTGAACCCGGAACCATGTGGTTGGTAGACAAGCTACTTACCACACAACCACTCCTGCGCCTATTACGTATGTAATACATATATATTACTTATATAATACATATGCAATATAATATGAAAACACTCTAGATAAAATAGAAATGAAATGTTGAAATCTATTCTTTCTGTGCGGCTCAGTACCAGATAATCCACGGCCCCATGCAGATCCGCGGCCCAGCGGCTGAAATCCCTCGCTGTGCGAGCCAGTATCTCACTCTTGACATATACTGGCAATCGCTTCCAACAACACATTCTTTCGACACAGTATTGACTTCGCTCTTTTTCGACCATCCATACGCATTCCAAACCCCTTCCGTACGACATCGATGGGAACATTCATCAACGGAACGCGATAACCTTCTCTCTTTCAACAGCACAAACACACATTCACTATGTGTAGGTGGAAATAATGGCGTAAAAATAAAAACATAAATGTAACATACATGCGCTCACAGTGGAACAAACAGAAGCATGTATGTATGTATGTATGTATGTATGTATGTATGTATGTATGTATGTGTATGTATGTATGTATGTATGTATGTATATAAGAATGTATGTATGTATGTATGTATGTTTGTATGTAAGTATGTATGTATGCATGCATGTATGTATGTATATTTGTATGTATGTATATATGTATATAAGTATGTATGTACGTAAGTATGTATATAAGTATGTATATATGTATGTATGTATGCACGTATGTATATAAGTATGTATGTATGCATGTATGTATGTATGTATGTATGTATGTATGTATGTATGTATGTATGTATGTATGTATGTATGTATGTATATAAGAATGTATATAAGTATGTATGTATGTATATAAGTATATATGTATGTATGTATGTATGTATATAAGTATGTATGTATGTATGTATATATGTAAGTATGTATGTATGTATGTATGTATGTATATAAGTATGTATGTATGTATGTATGTATGTATGTATTATGTATGTATATATGTATGTATGTATGTATGTATGTATGTGTATGTATGTATGTATACAGTAAACAGTTCCATTATAACTAGAATTTTAAAAATGTACTCCATCCAATGAAAGATAAATATAATTTAGTATGCAGAATTTACAAAAGCGCTTCTAATGGTTTCATGCTTTAGAAATTGGCAGACTTATATAACTATAGCACGCGTCTTCATCTTTAATAACAGGGACGAGATATGTTCGTCCAACGAGCGTTACAAAAATTTAAGCCGTAAAGAGCTGAGTCAAACTGTCATTAAATAACTGTAATTCCTACCAAATGTGTTGAGTGCTGCCCTTTTTTTTGGTCACTCTCTCGTGTATGTGTGTGTGTGTGTGTGTGTGTGTTTGTGTGTGTGTGTGTGTGTGTGTGTGTGTGTGTGTGTGATTGTACGCGTGCGTGTGTCAGTGAAATGAATTAGGATTTCATCGCTATAAAACACAGAAATTTGTATTCGTTGTGTCAATCACCCACATTACTCTTTTGACCGGTTTGTGTCATCCTCGTAAAGTTCTATTAGAAAGAGCAGCACTTCGTAGGGTAGAAAAGACAGCTTTTAAAAACTCATCAATATATTAATATATTTGTTCCTGTTGATAAATTCTGGGGTTATTTTTAAGTGAATAATCTAATGATGATCACATAACATTCTTCATTTTTTTCTTTTTTTACTTGTTTCAGTCATTAGACTGCGGTCACACTGGGACATTGACTTAAGGAATTTCTAGTCGAATGAATAGATCTCAGTGCTTATTTTTTCATGAAGTCTGGCACTTATTCTATCGGTCTCTTTTGCTGAACCGCTACGTTACGGGGCCATAAACACACACACACACATACACACACACACACACACACACACATACACACGCACACAAATGAACACACACGCACGCAGACACATGCACAAATACGCGCACACATGCACACATATATAGGACAAGCTTCTTTCAGTTAGCCAGGTGACCTGGCTATTCCGTGGATGAAGGGAGCTTGGCTTCCTTGTCAGCCATAATGATAAGTGCTTTCTGTGGCTATGAGTTGTTTTGATTCACATCTCTAGCAGCACTGGTGCTGACTAGTGCCCTTTGTCACTTTAGTGACGTCTATGTGTGTGTGTGTTTTACTGGCTTCAGCTAGAGGCTGAGGCCATGCTGGGGCACCGTCTTTCAGTACGACTGGATTTCTGACGAAGTAGCAAGTTGGACAGAGGTGCTCGTCCCTATGCCTCCTGCCGCGAAGTGGGTTCATCTGGTATCTTAGACATTAATACAATTTGATTTATACATTTCTCTCTCTTATTTTATTTTGTTCTATTTCATGGTTGCATGGTTGTCTATGTATGTGTCACTCTTTGTAGAAACTAACAAATCATCCTCCTCCTCCTCCTCCTAATCATCATCATCATTATTATCATCATCATCATCATTCAGGAGTCTTAATTTTATAACGTGCTTTCACTGCACCATCGGGCGCAGCTCTGTGTGCCTTGGGTATGTGCTGTGGTTTGTTGTGATGCTCTTATGGTTACTGTATTGAAAGTGTTTTGCGTAGGATGTGTGTGGTGCTTACTAATGCTATTTTCTGTATGTTATATATATTTGTTAGTCCTGATGTTTTTGTTATGTATTTGTCTAAATATTATGATTTTGCTATGTATTTGTTTGAATATTATGTTTTTATGTATTTGTCTGAATATTATTATTATTATTATTATTATTATTATTATTATTATTATTATTATTATTATTGCAGATTCAAATTTATCAAGTTTTGTCACTAAAGAATATTGATGCTCCTTCTAGCCTCAAGTTGATCGATGTTCGTCGCCTGAGTGCATACAGTCACGGTTGGGTAACTTTCACAGTGATGAGTGCCCTGCTCTCCTGGATGAACAACACCTCACCCAATTATGGTAAGTTTTTCTGCTATTGTTGGCCACCGCTGATGATGAAAGACTATTTAAGGAGGTCTCACTTAATGTATTGCTGCTCTGCAGGTAGCAAAATAGTTTGACAAATAAAGGCAATACAGAAAGGGGAAGAGTAGAAGGAAGATTATAGGGATTATAAAATATACGAAAAGTTAGGAGAGATGGAAAATGAAATTACGTGCGTGCGGGAGGGAATTGTAGATTTGTACGTATAGAATTCTGTGTGCGTATGTGTATGCTTATATACATATGTATGTACAGATATATACATGCGTACAGACATACATATGCATAGATACACACACATACATAGACACATATAAATTCATAATATTATTAGAGGATACACGAAGCACCAGCTTGCTCGAAAGTACAAGTAAAAAACCCCAACTTAACCACCAATTTCACTGATAATATACAACGGGCTAACAGAAATCGGGCAAACGAATAGTATTTAACATACTATCATCTCAGCTAAAAAGTCGTAGAATGAGGCAAAAGATGTATAGCTGTTTAATGCTGATATCACTTGCTGCCACTAATGTTATTGTTGTTATTATTATTATGAATTATTTCGATTTGCTGCTGATAATAATAATAATAATAATAATAATAAAATAATAATAATAATAATAATAAAATAATAATAATAATAATAATAATAATAATAATAACAACAACAATAATAATAATAATGATAATAATAATAATATCTTTAACGAGTATTCATTTGAATATTCACTCATATATATATATATATATATCACCGTGATCACCGTGACCGACCAGGCCATCAGATGTTGTTTCACATCGCTGGTCACAATGCGCTTCGCATTGTTTTAGCCTTCAAATGACGCCACCCCGCTGGCTAAGCGAGCAGGCCAACAGAAGAAAGAGTGAGAGAAAGTTGTGGCGAAAGAGTACAGCAGGGATCGCCACCACCCCTTGCCGGAGCTTCGTGGAGCTTTAGGTGTTTTCGCTCAATAAACACTCACAACGCCCGGTCTGGGAATCGAAACCGCGATCCTACGACCGCGAGTCCGCTGCCCTAACCATTAGGCCATTGCGCCTCCACACACACACACACACACACACACACCACACACACACACATATATATATATATATATACACATACGCACACAAACAGACACACACACGCATATATAGATAGATAGATTGATAGAGAGAGAGAAAAATAAATTTAAAAAACAGGAAGGAACAACAAAAGTCAGTTAGACGCATACAATGAATATATTAGACTAACGCTCAAAATTGAAGTTTTAGATGGAAAAAACAGAAATGAAAATGACATTTCGAGCATGTCTCTTCGTCAGAAAAAGGTGAAAATCCCAAAAGGAGGAAAGAGCAGGTAGTCTAGAGGAAAGCACGTGTGTCATTCCATAGTCGAATACACTTCACCCCTTCACACACACACACACACACACACACACACATATATATATATATATATGTGTGTGTGTGTGTGTGTGTGTGTGTGTGTGTGTGTGTGGAGGCGCAGTGGCCCAGTGGTTAGGGCAGTGGACTCGCGGTCGGAGGATCGCGGTTTCGATTCCCAGACCGGGTATTGTGTGTGTTTATTGAGCGAACACTTCTTAAGTTCCACGAGGCTCCGGCAAGGGGGTGGGGCGACCCCTGTTGTACTCTTTCGCCCTAACTTTCTCTCGCTTTTTCTTCCTGTTTCTTGAGTAACACTGCGATGGACTGGCGTCCCGTCCAGCTGGGGGTGGGGAACACATACGCCATAGAAACCGAGAAACCGGGCCCATGAGCCTGGCTAGGCTTGAATAGGGCGCATAAAAAAAAAAAATATATATGGAATTTTAGCACATCGGAAATCATGAATCACCTTAAGAAAAAACAATCTTTTATCTTTACAAACGCACTTTTTTGTTTTAAATATGCCGTCCACAAAGCTCAACAACTGTACAGAAATGTTTGAAATGAGATCACCACCAAACTGAAAGAAACTTCCACTTTATCGCTATGATTCGATGACATAATTAATAAACAACAATATAAATTCACCTTGTTTGGCATTATGAATTACCAAGCCCTTATTCTAAGCGATACTTACTTTCACCAGAAAACCACATCTTTAGGGTGAATAAGAATTCAAAAGTAATTGTTAGTAGTAGAAAATTCACAGTATCTTTTAGTAATAAACTGTGAGTCCAAGAATATGTCACTACTCTGCAACGGATGTAATTCATTTCCAGTTGAATGTATTGCTTAACGGCATTTCTTTCTGCTCTTTACGTTCTGAGTTCAAGTCCTGCTGATGTCGACTTTACCTTTCATCTTTTCGAGGTCGAGAAGATAAATACCAGCCAAGTACTGAGGCCGATGTAATCGACTTTGCCTTAAAATTACTGGCCTTGTGCTAAAAGTTGACACCATTAGAACTTAACATAAAATCATTACTCCGTAATATCTTATTAAAAGAGCCGAGTCCTTGAAACGAACAAAAATTATTAATATTTATGTTTACATAAGGCGGTGAGCTGGCGGAATCATTAGCCCACCAGGCAAAATTCCTTGCGGCATTTCGTCCGTCTTTACATTCTGAGTTCGAATTATACCAAGGTCGACTTCCATCTTTTCGGGGTCGATAAAATAAGCACAAGCTAAGCAACGGGGTCTACACCATCTACTTACCTCCTCTCACCAAATTAAAAAAAAAAAAACTAATATTTTTGTTTACATACAACTGCTACCATATCAGAGTAATTATTTTTTAACCCGAAGTTGAATGTCGTACATAATTGAAAGTCTGAGTAAACAAATACTGAACATTAAATAATCTCTTCACTATCTAGGATTACTTGTTAGAGCCACAGTGATGTCTGGTGAGCCAATTAATAGTACGTTTATACGGTTCGCCCAAAGAAGAGCTCACCATGATAGCAAACAACCCATTTTAGTGGTTTTCACTGATGATGGTCTCCAGAAACATCGCAATTACATTTCCCCGACGGATGAAGGTAAATATTTCGACACCTTATTTATTCATTTTTGCTTCTTCTACCCATATTAATCTAAATATATTCAATTCTTATTTCCAAATATTTTTTTTTTAGATATTTGTTGCTAATAATATTTTTTTCTGGGGAATTTTATATTCAGGTTACCAAGAAATAAAGGAAGATATACTACGTCACGAACTAGCACAGACTTCGAGAAGACTTGACTTCAGGAAAGCCATCAGGCTTTTAAACGAAAAAGACCGATCTGATTACGAACAAAGTCAAGGTAATTTCCCTAATTTCAAATCACGACAGAAACGGAGTGTGAAATCGGGATCAGGAGGCAACAATACAAGGCACCGTCGACGTCCTGCGCGAAATATTTATCGACGGAAGAAACGAAACTGCGCCCGTTATGAAATGTATGTTGATTTCAGTGCTATCGGTTGGTCTGGTTGGATAATTTCACCGAAAGGTTATAATGCCTATCATTGTGCAGGGGCATGCCCCTTCCCTTTAGGTCAAAGTCACAAGCCTACGAATCATGCTACAGTTCAAAGTATCGTTCATGCATTGCACGCCGATAAAAACGTACTTACTCCGTGCTGTGTCCCTGATAAACTATATTCTATAAGCCTGCTATATTTTGATGATGATGAGAATGTAATTTTAAAGCTCTACGAGGATATGGTTGCTGCTAGTTGCGGTTGCCACTAGATGGCAATATGACAGAGTCATTTCATTTCTCCTTAAGTGCTTTTGAACATTACATGGACGTCAGAAATTCCTTATTTGCTCACTCTTATAAATCTAAACCATCATTTCAATGTAAAGAAAACAAACAATTATACATATATATACATATATCCCAGTGGTAGATGTCTGATCAGCATACCAATTGAGAAAATAAGGCCTTCGTTTAAAAGTTTAGTGAACAACTAATGCCTCATTCGAAATTTGGCGAACCGAGTCACCCGTTAACTCGGTTTGGATTTGCAAATACAATCGTTTCCTCTTGAATTTCTGATAGTTTAAGGAAATTCATGGACATAGTCACTTCCCATTTTCTCTCTTCTAAATCACACACCAAAGCGTTTGGAACTTATTTGAAAAGAAACCCTTTGAAATTATCCGATCCATCTACGTTTGTTCAATTCACTTCAATTTTGAAATATAACTGGATCGACTTCTCGTCAAACATCGCTCCTTCGCAAATACACATTTCACGTAATTCTATTATTTCTTCGCAGGAAATCTTTCAATTTGAAGTGCAGCCGAATGTTAGGAAATAGCTCTTTATTTGTATCCGACATTAACAAATCATAGATATTTCACCTCTCGCTTGCCTTACCTCTTCTCTTTATATGTCAAACACGGTATAACTTTGGTCTTATACAAACACACACAAAGTGGTGGTGTGAGCACTAAGAAGTAGAGTGTGCGACACGGGTTCAGTTCTTGGCTTATATATTTCGTATCCCTTCAATTCTTTTACCCTCGATGTCTCGTCGATATCGGTAACCTAGAGGAAGAGGGCAGGAGAGAGAGTCAGATGAACAAAGATGATTTATATTCAATATTCCGCCCTAAAACGAAGTTTTCGGTGATGACCCAATAAAATGAAAAAAAAAACAAGTCAAAATGAATCAAAAGCATATATGCATCTAATGAATATATTTACGTACGTAACAATTTATGTATACACAGACACTCTATGTATATTAAAATAAATACATGTGTATTCTTTATATGCAGGTTATATTTTCTTCTGTTTCTGACAATTTTGTACATTCACATGTAAAATTTTTTCTACACATATCAGTCAAATCCATCCATATACATCCATATAATACATACATACTACATACATACATATATATATATATATATATATATATATATATATATATATATATATATATATATATATATATATATATATATATATATGTATATATATATACTGTGTATACATATATATATATATATATGCAAATATATGTATATGTATATATATATGTGTGTGTGTGACCACGTGTGTACCGTTGGCGAATTTTTTTCCTCTGTCTTCCCTTCTCTGGATCTTTCCTTCTCCTATGTTTCCGACGAAGAGCTCCGCTCGAAACGTTAAACCCTCCTTCTTTCCTTCTTTCTTGAGC
>NC_043001.1:106775503-106778003 GCF_006345805.1 Octopus sinensis | reverse complement strand
AACAGACGCTATGAAAAACCGTTGAATAAAAGGGAAGTTACTCTAATAGCCAATGAGAATTTCGTGGCTCTTCGTTCCGACTTTGGAAACTCCGAGTACTATAATGACAACCTTTTACCGTTTGTTCTAAATTATAATATGTATAAATAATCCTCTCGTTATCTAATATCGGGGTCTTATTTTTCTAAAATTTTCGTTGCATCTTGCAACCTTTTCAATAGTCGTTGACGCTGTCCGCTATCAGAGCTGCGTTCTTTTTGTTTGTTTGTTTGAGCGCGTGTGTGTACGTCAGTGTGCATGTGCATATGTATATTTGTATGTATGTATGTATGCATGCATGTATACAAATATGTATGTATGTGTGTGTAAGCATATGTGTGTGTGTGTGTTTGTGCATACATATATGTATGCGTGTGTGTACGTTTGTATGCATGTATGTATTCTGCTTATTCATGTATTAGTGGGTTCATGTTTGTGTGTTTATGCGTGAGTGTGTGTGTGTGTGTGTATGTTTGTATGTGTGTGTATGTATTTGTGTCTGTAGCTTTGTCTTATGCGCGCATGTTTGAATGTATCTACGTGTATGGGTTTGTGTGACTATGTGCGTGCGTCTGTTAGTTTGTTATGTTAGAATTTTAAAAAAATAAATGACTAAATGAGTGGAAATCGAACCGGTGCGTGTGTTAAATAAGGCACTAAAAGAGAACGACTCTCCTCAGACACAATAATAAATATGTGTGTGTGTGTGTGCATGATATATACCTATATACGTATATGTATGCATTATATGTGTGTGTCTGTCTGCGTGTGTTTGTCCCCCACCATGTCTGACAACCGGTATTGGTGGGTTTAACTCTTCTTAACGTAGCGATTCGGTAAAAGTGATCGATAGAATAAGTACCAGGTTTTAAAATAATAATAAATACTGGGGTTGATTCATTCGACAAAAAATTTCTTAATGCGTGTTTCCCAGCATGGGCGCAGGCAAATGACTGAAACAAGCTAAAAATATATTTCTTTACTACACACAAGGGGCTAAACACAGAGGGGACAAACGGATTAAGTCGAATTCATCGACCCCAGTGTGTAACTGATACTTAATTTATCGACCCCGAAAGGATGAAAGGCAAAGTCGACCTCGGCGGAATTTGAACTCAGAGCGTAACGGCAGACGAAATACGGCTACGCATTTCGCCCGGCGTGCTAACGTTTCTGCCAGCTCACCGCCTTCCAAGCTAAAAATAGAAAAGATAAACGGGACGCCAGTCCGTCGTAGGGTAAATAGGAGTGTATCTTGCTGCTATATCTAGCAACACATGCGATCTAGTAGAGGCTCTTTCGTTGGTACCAAAGAAAATGTTTCAAGTGCATTTTGTGTCATAAGAAGGCATTTCTTTTCCCTAAAAATAGAACACATTAAACGAAGTAAGATCAACATTGAAGGTAGTTGCAGGGTAGAAGCCGACTTCCTAGCTGACATAATCAAATCAAACTTTCTGCCGTGAGTATTTCTGTCTAGACATTCATGTACTTTAGGGGTGGTCAAAATTATCACATCAGTGTTAGCCGTATTACATGGCTGAAGCGTTTTGATAGGAAACACCGTAAAAGTGTATTAGAACAACCGAGAGAAAATTCCAAAACTCATTCAACTGAGAGTAACAACAATAACAATAATAATGATGATGATGATGATGATGATGATGATGATGATGATGATGATGATGATGATGATAATAATAATAATAATAATAATAATAATAATAACGATAATGATAATTATATACACACGCATGCACGCACTCGTAGGCACGCATTCGTGTATGTCTTTATACATATATGTGAGTGTGTGTATATCAATATATGCATCTGCATACACACGCACATATATGTACATGTATTTATATATGTATATGATGTATAAACTGTGTATACATAGTGTGTGTATGTATATATGCATATATATAATACACACACACATATATATATTTTATATATATATATATATAATATACATATATATATGTATATTATATATCTATCTATATCTATATATATATATATATGTATATTATATATCTATCTATATCTATATATATATATATGCTTTTACAAATATGCCTTCATTTTTTTAAATATATGAATATTGTGTGTGCGTGCATTTTTTGTTTATTTTGTTTTTGCCTATTGGTGTGTGTGTGTCTTTGGGTATGTATTTGTGTACATACATCATTGCGGCAGAATCAACGGGAATTGCTAAGCCGGGGCTGAAGGTGGCGCCCAGCCTAGTATTTTATACCAAGCTGCCGTCTGCTGTGTCTGATCAAGCAAGAGAGTGAAGTGTCATAAAGATTTTTACAGCTGTTTTTGTTGCCACGTCAGAAATGATTTAAATGAAATCGACGTCCGTCTCTCTCTCTCTCTCTTTCTTTCTTTCTTCCTCTCTCTCTCTCTCTCTCTCTCTCTCTCTCTCCAGGAGCTCTTCCTTTATACCCACTAA
>NC_043001.1:106683003-106773003 GCF_006345805.1 Octopus sinensis | reverse complement strand
ACTAAATTCTTGTGGTAAACTTCACTGGAAATAGCTCTTTGTATAAACGATGTTTATTTGGGGTGAATTAATTGCGTTTTAATGACTCGCAACGCCCTGAGGTCTGATTTTGATCAATTTTGACTGAGACTCGATTTTTATGATGCCGATTAATTTATGTATAGAACAATTTTGTCTAAATGTTTCTCCTTTTCAACATTTTTGTACAAATCGATATTTTTAATGCAGTTTTCATTATTATTCTTATTTTTAGTCTGATGTAATTAATGTCTTAACCAGAGACATTTGGCCTGTTTTGCCGAGAAGTTGGTTGAAGCCATTTGAATCATGTATCTGTAACATAATGCCGCTTATTATTTTAGCCACCCCGATGAAGTGAGGAGGAAAAGTCCACCGTGTGTTGTTTGAACTTTGTGATGTGACAAGAGCGGACTAAAATGAGAAAGACTATATGTTGAAATGTATGTGTATGAGTGCGTATTACGTCGTGTGTATGTGAGAGTCTATGTGTGCGAGTCTATGTGCTGTGTAACTACATGTGAGCATGTGTGTATCTGTGTAGCTATACGTGTGCGTGTGTGTGTGTGTGTGTGTGCACATGTTTGTGTGTAATTTGAGTGTGCAGCTTTATGTGAGAACGTGTCTGTGAGTCAGTATGTATATGTGTGTGCGCATGTGTGTGCATATGTGTGTGTGTGTGTGTGTGTGTGTGTACTTTAATATGATCAAAATCTCAATGGAATATTAATGATACCAAGATCACGTGTTCGATTTCGGTTTGTGCATCAATATTGTCGTAATATAACTTTTCTTAAATCGGAACGCAGCCTTTCTCACGAGGACACTACTTGCTCATTATGATTTCAGGGACATTTTGCTGCTATATCTAGAAGGTCTGTCGACAGTGTAGAAATCGCCACGTTTGCTCGGAACAGGTTAGATCTAATCAACATTTCCAACCAGGACGTCACAATATCACGAGGTTGCCTTTCTGACTTATATGTTCCTCTGCTGGAGCATTGATGAAAGATTCTGTTCAGCCAGATCTCACCTGAGCCAAACAAAATCACGTGGACGCACTCATAGCTATGTGATTAAGAAGGTCGCATTTCAGGAATAAAGTTTTCGGTTCAATCACACAGCTCATCACCTTAAGCAAGTGTCTTGTACTGTTGCCCCAAGACAGCCAAATCCTTGTGCGAAAATTTTTGAAAGAAAACTATGTGGAAGCACGTATGAGTAACATGGATTTCTTAGATCATGGATTTAATTTGTCATCCTGTTTCAATACCTAAGAGTCTAATCTGTTTCAAGCATTCGAACTCAGGCTGACGGTAACTTCTTCTCTGCCTCATAATTTTTTTTTCTTATTTGGATGTCCTAAAAAAAAGAAGTCCATGAACGCTATTATTTCTTTAGTGAGCCATTAAAAAAAGAAAACAATAACAACGATAACAATTAACTGATTGCTGGATGAAGTATTTATTGATAGAAGTGAAGTAATTTTGATGGAACAATTGAACCAATTGTAACAATCCTACGCAAGCAGCCATCATCTATAACAATGAAATGTCTCATTTACAGTCAAGTCGGGGCACCTGAATTTTTACTATTAATACAATAGTACATCGGTTTTCAAACAACTCTCATCGCGAATAAATCGTGCTTTATATATATATATATATGTGTGTATGTGTGTATGTGTAGGTATGTATAGGCACACATGTGTACGTATGTGTGTGTGTATGTATATGTGTTATGTATGTATGTGCACACATTTTATTTTTTATTTTTTTATTTTTTTTTTTTTTATTTTTTATTTTATTTATTTTTTTATTTTTTTATTTATTTATTTATTTATTTTTTTTTTTTTTATTATTATTTTTTTATTTTTTATTTTTATTTTTTATTTTTTTATTTTTTATTTTTTTATTTTATTTATTTTTTTATTTTTTTATTTATTTATTTATTTTTTTTTTTTTTTATTATTATTTTTTTATTTTTTATTTTTTATTTTTTTTTTTTTATTTTATTTTTTATTATCATTCTTTCATCTAACTTACACTGACTCCTTGACCACTCCCCCAAGTATGATATTTTGCGCTATGCCTACCCCCAAAAAAGTCCCCCACCACCACTCCTTTAAACCTGCCTAAATGTATAAATGCTAATACAATTCTTGTTAAATAGCTTCCTGAAGATTCTCTGAATGAAACAGTACTAGTCCTGTAGAAGCTCCTTCTATATAATAAATTAATTTTACTCTGCTATGTATTGAGTACCTTACTTACTGTGGTTAACCCCGGATCAAACCGGGACTACATAGATGTATGTATATATATTATATATATATATATATAATATATATATATATATATATATATATATATATAATGAGAGAGAGAGAGAGAGAGAGAGATGGATAGATAGATAGATAGATATTTAGGTAGATACATGATAGATATAAAGCACGATTTATTCGTGATCGGAGGCGTTCGTAAACCGAGGTTCTACTGTATTGGTTTCAAACTTTAGCACATGGCCACAAATTTCGGTGGAGGGGTTAAGCCGATTACATTGACCCTAGAGTTCGACTGGTACATAATTTATCGACCCCGGAAAGATGAAAGTCATTGTAGATCTCGGTGGTATTTGAACTCAGAACGTAAAATCAGAAGAAATGCTGCTAAGCATTTTGTCCGGTGCAGCAACGGTTCTGCCAGTTTGTCGCTTAATTAAAAAATTTTTTTTTCATTATTTACTATATTGGCATCCGTTTGGTAGGGCTTGGTAGTCAGGATGAAACCCATCTTCTCCCTAGGATATAGGTACCGTTGGCTCTCATATCCATTACATATAAATATATATACAAAATATTGTTAATAAAACTTCTTAGCCACACTCCCACTCCTGCGCCTTTGTGAAAGTTACTCTAAATCGAAAACTATGTGTAGTGTCGTGGCATTAAAAACTCATGTTTCAATTCATGTTTTACGGGATTATACAGTAAACCCAAAAGTGCTTCCACCCCCATCCCCCACAAAAGCATCGTCCTGGTTGGACCGTTCCCCTCGCCCCCATCACTAGCCACGCTACTATAACTTTTTATTTGAGTGAAATTTCGCTGTTATATCTAGTAGCTTGAGCATCCAAGTAGAGGCTCCTTTGCCAACACATGTTTCTCAAATAAGGCTGAGAGGTGAGAAATCTTATACACACAACCAAGCACAAGTTCTCGCTAAAATAAATACAAAACCAGAATTTTCACTCCGCCCAAGACATCAGCAATCGTCGAATTTTCTTAGCTTTCTATATTTGTATTTTTTATGATTTTATATTATTTTTATTGTTCAACTTTCCCTTACCCCTAACTAATGCCAGAAAGAAGAGCAATCAACAACAGGAGCAGCACAAAACAGATGTTTCAGGTGTGTCAGGTATAATTGATTGTTAATGACCTTTACCACTGCTGCAGTGGTTTGCTAATCTTGGGGTAAGACAGGTGTATAAAGTGGGGATGGCGATGGAAGGCAAAGAGGTGCGGGATATAGAACTTTTAAGTGTGATTCGACTAGTTTCTTATTTTATTTAATAATAACAAAAGTATTGGTATAAGTAACCAGGTTTGTTTGTCCATGAGTGTGACTGTGTGCTTGATTGTACATATGCGCGAGGCTCTCTGCGTGTGCATGTGAGTGTGTGTCTGTGTGCGTGTGTGTCTGTATATATACATATATAAATATACATACATACATGCAAATATATATATATATATATATATAATCAATCCAAATAAGAACAAGCAAGAAAAAACAACAACACGAGGACGTGGAACAAGTACCGTGTTATTGGACGCTCAGGAAAAGAAAGGAAAGAAAGAGTATTTCACGTTTCGAGCGGAGCTCTTCATCAGAGATATAGAAAAAGTTCAAAGAAGGGAAGACGGAGAAAGAGAATCGCCAACGATACACACGCGGTCACACGCACACACACACATACACACACAGTGAGTTGATTTGGTAAAAGGAAACTGAAAGAAGCCCGTCCAATACGTACAGAATAGGCGACAGCGGGCAGTTCTGACGGACAGAGCGTGCGATGCTAAACGGTTCCGATAGGTGGTCGTTTACTTTGACCACTGAGCAGGTGCCGCTGTGCATAGCAGCGATCCAGCCTCTGAAAATGGCCCAAAACTGTCTGTTTTCAGGACGGCTTCCTAGTAGTGATGGTCGACCCTATCGAATGCTTTGGATTGATCCAAATTAGTCAAAGCGCCCTCGAAGCCAGCTTTGGTCGCAGCCCTCTCTATGATGTATTGCATAAGGTAGAGGTTGTTATGGATAGACCTGTTCGGGATTGCGCACGTTTGCGCTTCCCCGACCAGGCTACCGACGACAACTACCAAGCTTTTCGCTAACACCGTGGCCAAAATCTTAAAGCCCGTGTTCAGCAGAGTTATGGGTCGAAAATTCCCTTGTACACTCCCATTTTTCGGCGTCCTTCCTCGGCAGTGTCAGCACATCCCGGCTCACAGCATTAGGAATTCTCCCGTTCTGATCCCAGTTGCGGTAGTCGCCAAACAAATCTGGCTTGAATGCATAGAATTCATAGGGTAGACCATCTAAACCTGGCGATTTAGGACTTGTGCAATCGCTCATCGCCTCCCGAATTTCAGCAGCTGTTTCGGCTTTTCACATAGCTTCATAATAATTCTTCCTGCTATAGGCTCAAAATTTGAAATTAATGGGGAATTAATTACATCGCCGGGTACATTTGTCATCGACCCTCAAAAAATGAAAGATGCAAAGTACTCCCTCAAAACAGCACACATACATTTTGTCTATATTTATAACAGAATTCCCTAAGTTTGTGCCTTTAAACTCCTAAAGTTTGTTTTTAAAGTAGCGCCTCTAAAATGCTTTCCTGTTTTTAAAGTAGCGCCATAAAGTTTGTGTCTGAAACTGCAGCCACAAAGTGTGTCTTTCTTCTCGTAGCAATATTTCATCGTGTAATCACTACCAAAAGCTCGAAATTCTGTAACTTCATAGCAATTAAAGAGTCGTAAATGATAAGCGTGTGATTATAGTAAAGTGAGTGGGGTGTATCAAGACTAGTGACACACTTCCCTATCACCCTCTTGACTTCTACATCGTCACCACTCGCTCTGCAACCATCAGCACAACGAAAAACAAACACCACCATCATCATCATCATCATCTTCATCATTTCCACCACTACTACAACCACAGCAACAACAACAACAACAATAAAAGCAACGACGTCGTCGTCGACGGCAACGACGACTGAAAAGCAATCCCATTCATCCCTGGAGTCTCTACGAAGGAGTCTCTTACATGGTTGGTGAATCGGGTTTGAAGAGTATTTAATTGCCAAATCCAGACGCTTGAAAATACCTTGCTTAGAAGGTGGATCAGGAGAGAACTAGGGCTAAACAACAATCATATCAATAAATACTCACACACACACATCTATCTATCTATCTATCTATCTATCTATCTATCTATCTATCTATCTATCTATCTATCTATCTATCTATCTATCTATCTATCCCCCCCTCTCTCTCTCTCTCTCTCTCTCTCTCTCTCTCTCTATATATATATATATATTATATATATATATATATATATATATGCACATTTACACACACACACATAAGAATGTTTATCACGCTTGGAAATTTGATATTGATATTCAACGCGGATGTAAGTATATAGATATATATACGCTGCATTACACATATATACATGCATACATACATACATACATACATACATACATACATACATATATATATATATATATATATATATATATATATATATATATATATGATGGAAAGGGCGAGGGCGCTATGGTGCCACTTAAAATAGCTTGGGGATACAAAATTTCTGAATTCCTCAAATTCAACCGTTGAAAGTCACTGAAAATTTAATTTTGTTTTCTGGTTTCACTGTCTTCACTTCAAATATTACAGCACACACACACACACACACACACACACACACACCACACACACACATACACACATACACGCATACACACACACTCACACACGCACACGCACGCACACGCACACACACACACACGCACACACACCCATACACGCAATCAACACACACACACACACACGATTTATATGTAATTAATAGTCAACGAAGGTGTCTCTGTCTCTATGTGGTCATCCCAACTACTAGAAATAGAAGACCAGTTTCCTTCATTTGCACCGTTACCGTCTTGGAATTAGTCAGACACTGAAGAGTGTTATCTGGAGTACACAATAACCGAGGTAAAAAACAAAAAAAACTGGATGGTCATGGTTAAAAAGTTTTTATTTATAAGTCTGTTTGTTCAAAGTTGATTTGGGAACAACAATATAAATTTCTGGGTTGTATTTGTCAGGCAAATGAACTGATCTATGATCGTGTGCTGAAACTAAAATGATTTCAGCATGGAAGACACATATTAGACATTCATAAACATACAAAGACTCTAACTTCATGCCAGAACGAAATAATACAATTCGATTTTCGAAATCTGAGTCTCACAGACAATGTCATTCGTGAATGATATTAAAAAGATATAATTTTCTATGAGAAATAACTCGACTTTTAGATCGACAATTCTCCCACTCTCTATCTAGCACCATCATTCTATCTCTCTATATATATTTACCATACTCTTTGACACTCCTTCTCTCTATATATGTATTAACTCTCACTCATAACGTTCATTTTGTTTAAAAACCTCGTTTTCTAATCTTTACTTTCATTTTGATACACAACGGTTGAGTAACAGCGTGGAGCATAACGGGGGAAAGAATTCAGTCTCCAAGAAGGTGAGTGAGTCTTAAGAATGTGACAATGCAATTGATAGATTGGACTCGGTGATAAAAGCATTTGTTTGAGAGGTAGAGTCTGGGACTTAAAACTTCACAGATTCAACCATTTTTCACCTATTGACTCCTTTGATTCCTATTTCACCCAGATGGATCCCCGTAGCCATTCAATGTTTTAAAAAATCCTATATTTTTATAATTAAATATCGTTAGAAATTTATTAAAAACTTGTAAAACTATTGTGTAATCTAGAAGGATAGTCAATTTCTTACACATAAATTTGGACAACAGAATCTTATATGGACCCCCAAGTGTCATGTGGATACCGGTTCAGAGCCATTGATTTAGACATTCAGACTTCTGGAGTCAATTATATGTGTATCAGTAATGTGTTGATATAAGCAAGTGAATTTAGAAGTGATAAGAATCACACACATACATATCCTCACAAATTGTGGCCTATCTTGTTGAACAAACAGTATTTATTTGTTTTATCAAGTTTCAGTGTTATATCATGCGCAAAGGGCAAAATCTACACCAGTTCTGATGTAAATTGTAATGTAATGTATTTGTTGTAAGGAGACAGCCTCGCAGTAAATTACTGGTTGTTATTTCATACTGGTTTCAGGGTCACTTCATTTTGTTCTCTCGAATCTAATTTAGGGGAGGATTTATGAGATGTCAAAAGTTTTTCGTTGCAGATGTCAAACAGATGTTAAACTTTAACAACAAATTGGAACCGAATTGTTGCTTTATTGCTTTTCTCCCTCTCTCCCCACCTCGCTCTCTCTCTCTTTTCCTTCCGGTGTTACACTATGTGTCTAATGCAATATTGCATTTCGTCAACACCCAGCCATACTGTTCAAATCTTAACGACCTCTTCTTCGTAGATGTTGTTTGTTCTATGATATACATTGCTTGCTCCGTCAGTCCTCGTCTAATCGGTTTGGGATTGGCCATAGAAAATACATTTCGTTTATTATTCGGTTAATACCGAGGTTTCAAATATGACAGGAACGATATCAAGCTGTTCGGTTGATACAACTTCTCTCGTCTTTTGCTTATGAAATGGTTAGGGCACTCGATTCAAGATCGTAAGGTTGTGAGTTCGATTCCTGGCGACACATTGTGTCCTTGAGCAAGACGCTTTATTTCGCGTTGCTCCAGTCCACTCAGTTGCCAAATATGAGTAGTACTTGTATTTCAAAGGGCTGGACTTATCACATTCAGTGTTACGTTGAATCTCCCTGAGAACTACATTAAGGGTACGTGTGTCTGTGGAGTGCTCAGCCATTTGCACGTTGATTTCACGAGCAGGCTGTTCCATTCATCGGTTCACCTGGAACCATCGTCGTCATTCATCGTCGCAACCAATGGAGTACCAGTTATTCCTATTCTTTAAAAGAGATAAAAATCTAAGCGCCCTTCTTGTTAGAAATTCCTGAACACCCGGACACACCAAGCATGGCATATTCCTGTATTTCCGATCTCAGTGTTAGTGGTTTCTTATCGTCTCTTTCGATAACTCTTTCCCTGAACTTCCTCTCGCTTGCATGCTGTAAGGTTCTTATATTGGTAAAAAGCGTCACCATATGAGAAGAATGATGCACATTCCCTAACAACCCTCGGAGAATCCTCGAATTCATTGCCTGACACTTTAACTCCTCTAGCAGCTCTTCGAATCATCTCTCAGTCAGTGATGTTTAAGTGATATTTTTTGCCTTCATTTCATTTTTCTGAGTCTGGTGTAGGAAATACTGATAGTTTTCGATGGATGCAGTTTAGTGATTAATACCTTTACGGCATAAAATGCAAGGTTTTGTTAAACATAAACTTCATTTGATAGAATTTAAATATAATAATTTTTCTTTTCAAATTTCCTGTTCAAAATTAGGATGAGATTTATGACTCAGGAACATGTCTGAGCATGTGGCTGGTTGCGAGTGCTCGCCGTTTCGAAAGGTCCCAGGATTGCCAAAATGTATCTGCTCCTCTCGCTGACAGCTTTTAACATAGCAAGTCCATAAGATATACTATTTCAGTACAAACACTGCAGCAACTGACCTATCGATAGTGTGTATACATTAAGTATGATACGTAGATGGCTATACATATACACACGCATATATACACACATACATGCGATGGTGTGCGTCTGTGTGTGCGTACGATTATATATACCTCGGTATACGACTTAATTTGTTTCCGGAGATCGCTCGTAAAACAAAAACTCATAAAGCAGAGCAATAATTTCCCATAGTAGCAATGTGATAAATCGTAATTCGTACCTATAACATCTATAATCCTCGTAAATGAATGGCAATAAAACAAAAATTGAATGTAAAGAATATTTTATGTTAAGTAAAAAGTGTGTCAAGATCGTTTATAACAAAAAAAAAAAGATTCATTATTAATTATAATCGTTTTCTGAATCACTTTCACTCGGTCTAGACTAATGCACACCATCAACTTTGGACGTGATCACCGATTCACAAGCACTCGTAGACGGGACTTGTAGATTGCTTTTTAAAAAAAACAAGCCTAGAGTTTCCGCTCTCCATAAATTTCTCAGTAACACATAGATGCATTTGTTATGGGGATAGAAACATTTACATTTGGCTCAAAATTTGGATCTTGTGCTTGGAAAATAAAACTCGTAACTCCTGGGTCTCCTAAAGCGGATCCTCGTTAAATGAGGTATTACTGTATACATATACGCGCACACATATATATGTGTATGTTTGTGTGTGTGTGTTTGTGTATATGTGTATGTGTATGTGTATGTGTGTGTATGACAGAAGGGAAACAGAGACAGAGAGAGTCAGCCGAAGATATCAATGAGTACATGGTGCACACACACGCGCACGCACGCACAAATACATATATATGTATGTATGTATGTATGTATGTATGTATGTATTATGTATGTATGTATGTATGTATGTATGAAGGACTCCTAGCCTTTGTTAGGGCATCCTTCTAGGAGAAGGTAACTCAGGAAACTGGGATAACTCCGACATAAAACCTGCGGCTCAGTGGTTACCGATGATGTTGACTTGTTCTTCTTTTCGGATTATGTCTGCTGTTGCTTAGTGAGTGGGATTGACTCGCCTTACCTCACTTTAAAAAAAAATCTTCTTGCACAGGCAATGCCCGATAACAACATTGATTAAGCTTCGTGCAATGGCCATACTCGATGACGAGGGGGCAGCCACCATGTATGTATGTATGTATGTATGTATTTATGTATGTATATATATGTATGTATATGTATGTATGCATGCATGCATGCATGTATGTATGTATGTATGTATGTATGTATGTATATGTATATGTATGTATATGTATGTATGTATGTATGTATGTTTGTGTGTGTGTATGTATGTATGTATGTATGTATGTCCATATAACACAGACATGCTCGCACGCACGCATATCTACATAAACATACATACGTATGTATGTGTGTATATATGTGTATATATATATATAAACCAAAAGGCAGTAGTGTAACTAGCCACCTATATTATTATTATTTATTAATAATGATATCATTATTTATGATATATATACATATTATTTATGCTATACATACATACATACACACACACACCACACACACACACACACACACACATATATATATTATATATATATATATATAGAGAGAGAGAGAGAGAGAGAGGGGGGGAGTGGGAAGCATCTAGGGAGCTAGAGTTAATTTCATTCTAATGGGTTTAATGAATCTTCGAGAAAGCATATCAAACAATCAAGATGGGTTTTAAATAAGATGATCAGCGTCATCAACAGCGCACCGCCATTACCACCACCACCACCACCACCACCACCACCATCAACACCATCAACACCATCAGTAAATTTAATAATAATAATAATAATAATAATAATAATAATAATAATAATAATAATAATAACAACAACAACAACAACACCGACAGGAACAACAATATTACAATTGTAATTCTGGAAATAATAGGTATAATACTATTTTTGATAATAACAATATTTTTGACAATAGTAGTAAATCAAATATAATTTTCGATTATAATATAGCAAAAAAAACATCGTCATCAACAACAACAACAACACAACAACAAAACTCCAATGCATATATAGTGAGGCGCACACAGATATGATAGCAAAAATAGTAACGAGAAGTGCTGACGTCATTGGGTCTAGAGTTTTGTTTCCAGCGCGGAGCGGCTAAACTGATAGAGGACAATATAGATGATGCCAGAATAAGATACTCTGTGTTTGAATGTCTACAGTGTTGTTGATAAGTTAGGAATGATCCGGAGAGACAGTCAGACACTGGTTGGCAGACATATAGAAGGCAACAGAGGCGGTGGGAGAGACACAGGAGGAGACATATGGAAGACAGAGAGGGAGAGAGCCTGGATTGAGGAGAGAAAAAGGGAAAACATAAAGGAGAGAGACAAATGGGAAACGTCCATCATTCTGATATATTTTATTGATGAGTTCACGCAATTAGCTGTAGTTAATTGAGATACATCATAATTGGTCATTTATTGTAATATGTAATGATGAATCACACATGGACTGAAACACACACACACACATACACACACACATACACACACACACACACACACAACACACGTACGTACATACATGATTCCGGTCATGCAGGGGCACCACCTTGCTGGCTTAAGTCGAACAAATCGACCACATGATCGCAAGATCGTAATTTCGATCTTCGAAACGGCGTGTGTATGTATTATATATATTTTGTGCCTGTGTGATAAGAAGCTTGCTCACCAACCACATAGTACCAGGTTCAGTCCCACTGCGTGGTACCTTGGGCCAGTGTCTTCTATTATAGCCTCGGGCCGACCAAAGCCTTGTGAGTGGATTTCATAGACAGAAACTGAAAGAAGCCCGTCATCAGTCTAGTAATTCCTTTTACGGGACTGTGACGTTATGTTGACAGTATACAACCGCTCTCTCTCTCTCTCTCTCTGCTCATATCTCTCTGAGATATTTAGAAATGTAATATATGCATATATACATGTGTATGTATATATGCATATATATATATATATATATATAATATATATATATAATATATATATATATATATATATATATATTATATTATATTATATATTATATCATATTATATATTATATATATATTATATATTATATGATCGAATGCCCTGCATCCTTTTCCAAGTAAGTTTTATCTGAATAATTATGATGCGCACTCTTCTTCTTTACTATCTCTTCTCTGTCTATCTCTTTTCATTGTTCCGTCTTTTACTGTTTTTACTTTTTTATCATTTTCACTGTTTTGTTCATACTGTCCTGTTCTTGTTACCACTTTCACCCTCCGCAAAAAACACCCAAATTTTATTTAATTTGCTTTGCGGGAAGGACTGTTTCAACGGAGTCGCGTCGTGTCCTTACCTTCGCAACGCGGAATAGATGAAACAGGGACAACTGAAGAAGGGGAATATTCTTTATGTTGTATGTCTCGTTTCTCAGTTTTTTTTCGTTGTTTGAAAAAAAGTTCGTTTCTATGTTTTTGTTTTTACGTTTTCGTTTCTCATTGTGTTCAACGTTTTTTTTATGTCCTGTACCCATACATGCATGAATATATACATATATATGTAGGTATGTACGTATATGTATGTATATATGCATATATTTATATATTATATATATATATATGTGTGTGTGTGTGTGTGTGTGTGTGTGTGGTGTGTGTGTGTGTGTGTGTATACATATATATGCGCCTCTCTCACTTTCTTATTTCTTTACTACCCACAAGGGGCTACACAGAGGAGACAAACAAGGACAGGCAAACGGATTAAGTCGATTATATCGACCCCAGTTCGTAACAGGTATTTATTTAATCGACCCCGAAAGGATGAAAGGCAAAGTCGACCTCGGCGGAAATTGAACTCAGAACGTAGCGGCAGACGAAACACCGCTAAGCATTTCGCCCGACGTGCGAACGTTTCTGCCAGCTCTCCGCCTCTCTCGGTTTCTGTCAACCAAACCCACTTACAAGGCTTTAGTCGGCCCAAGGCTACGGCAGAAGATACTTGACCAAGGTGCCACGCAGTGGGACAGACCCCTGACCCATGTGGTAGTGAAGCAAACTTATTACCACACAGCCACTCCTCCCGCCTTAGAGAAATACTTAATTCGTAGACCGACGTGTACAAAATGTATGAAATGGTTGGGGATGCCTCTGGTAGCAGATTCCTTCAATTAGAACAGATCTGATACTAAACAACAGCAATTAAATTCCATATGCCTTTATAGGAATTTCATAACGGAAAGCTTGCTTTCTTCGCACTCACGTCCGCTACCGACACCACAAACCACCAACTGACTACCTCCTTGCATTTTTCAAACGTGTTTAGCCCTTAACTTCATAAATTTTACTAATGTCACACAAAATACACAGGAGATTGTGTAAATATCGCTAATTTAGCACATAGATATATTCGAAGAAAAGAAAGAAAGAAGAAGAAGAAGAAGAAGAAGAAGAAGAAGAAGAAGAAGAAGAAGAAGAAGAAGAAGAAGAAGAAGAAGAAGAAGAAGAAGAAGAAGAAGAAGAAGAAGAAGAAGAAGAAGAAGAAGAAGAAGAAACTGCATCTATAAACACACGGAGATTCGGACGGAATAGAATAAAAAAGAAAAGGATGAGTTCGTTTTAGCGCCTGTTTGTTCATGTATTATATTCATTGCTCCAGAATGGCCTTAGCCCCGAAAACTAAAACGAACTAAAGAGCATCTACTTATTTACATGCAATTTTTCTCCTTGCAGACCTATGTGTTTAACACAGCCATGGTTCATGTTTCTTTTTCATTTCTGGCATTGTGTTACGTTCCTTTACATTCCAAGTTTCAAATCCAGCAAGAGACGATTATACTGTAGTGGGGATTCGAAACCGAATTCGTGGATATGTGGTCAGACATCACGAGCAAACCACCATAATTTCATGTGATCGGTCTGCTGACCGACCAATCAGCGTGTAGTGATGGCGTGGACAGGTTTTCTCGAACATTCTACAATTTAACTGCCGGTCCCCTATAAAAACCGCTGTGCGCACAATTTTATTCGGCCAGACAACCCAAGAAGGCGGCTAAGACAGATGGCGTAAATTGATGGCAATAATCACCACCAATATAGCACAATTGTTTCCAGTTATGTTGGGGCAGCCACATGTTGCATCAAAAGGTTGCCATAAATTCCAGGTAGTATCCCTCCACCCAACAGAATATAATTATTGTCGTTGTTATTTGTAAAAGGCCAATGCAGTTTGTCTTTGTGTGCGATAATGAAATCAACAGTTAAATGTTCGCGGATGTCGTTCAGTTACTTCTTCACACAACCCATGAAACATATTTTCATTTATTAACTGAACCAGTCACCCCCACAGACCAGCCCTCTTCACCTATACACCCCGACAATACCTGATCCTTAAGGGGCTTTAACAATGACCCATTCAATTTAATCAACGCCCAAAACACATGCGGTGACGATCCTATGTTAGAAAATTATTTTAATTGAACAAATTTTATTTTCAGGCATGGGCCACCGTATTTTAGAAGCGGGTCACATGTGTCATGATTTACTCTCAGGCAAGCCGCACTACTAAAAAAGTTTCAAGGGAATTTTCTGTTAGGTGTGCTGTTAAGAAAGTCCCGTGGGCCGCAGTTTGCCCATGAATGCTTTACATGACGACTCAACTCCCCAATAAAATACCCTTCAAATCATACACTACAATAGACGCAGGAGTGGCTGCGTGGTAAGTAGCTTGCTTCCCAACCATGTGGTTCCGGGTTCAGTCCTACTGCGTGGCACCTTGGGCAATTATCTTCTACTATTGCTTCGGGCTGACCAAAGCCTTGTCAGAAACTGAAAGAAGCCCGTCGTATATGTGTATGTGAGTGTGTGTTTGTCCCGATAGAATAAGTAGTAGGCTTACAAAGAATAAGTCCTGGGGTCGATTTGCTCGACTAAAGGCGGTGCTCCAGCATGGCCGCAGTCAAATGAACGAAACAAATAAAAGAATACCCTTTTCCAAAAATACCAAAACAAAACAAAACGAAAAGAACGTCACATTAGACAACGTAGTTGTGAATATATTTGAAACGCCTTTGATCCTGAGCCTACGAGATCAAGATTGAACTGGGACGAAACGACAACGGGAACAATTGATATTAAAGGTGAAGAAAACGGGGGAAGGAAGGAAAGAAAGAAAGCCTGAATGAAAGAAGTGAATGAAAGAAGAAGAAAAAACGTCAACTGCTTTTAACTGTCTAAAAGGTGGCACTGTTGTTTACTGGTGAAAAGAACTGTGGTAAAAGGAGTGGACTAAGTTAACTCATCATCGTTGGCTGAGCTTGACAAAGTGTGAGGACGAGGATTTGAAAGGAATCAAAACATTGAATGTGTCTGAAAGGATAAAGAAGTAAAAAACGAGTGAATACAGAAACGTTTTCACACCTTTCAGCACGGGAATCGACTTTCGTTAAATGTACCAAGCACAAAAGGGGACTTAGACATACACGGAGCTTTATTTCTTGCATTTAAATAAATAAAATCTTAAAGGATACTTACTGAAAGATTAAATTACATGGGAACAGTTTACACACACACAAACGTACCTACCTATGTATGTATGTATGTATGTATGTATGTATGTATGTAGTATGTATGTATGTATGTATGTATGTATGTACTATGTATGTATGTATGTATGTATGCATGTATGTATGCATGTATGTATGCATGCATGCATGCATGTATGTATGTATGTATGTATGTATGTATGTACTATGTATGTATGTATGTATGTATGTATCTATGTATGCATGTATGTATGTATGCATACATGTATGTATGTATGCATGCATGCATGCATGTATGTATATGTGTGTGTGTATGTATGTATGCATGCATGCATGTATGTATGTATGTATGCATGCAGGTATGTATGTATGTATATATGCATGCGTGCATGTATGTATGTATGTATGTATGTATGTGTGTGTATGTATGTATGTATGTATGTTTGTGTCTGTGTGTGTTTGTATGTATATATACATATTCTTTTATTTGTTTCAGTTATTTGACTGCGGCCATGCTAGAGCACCACCTTTAGTCGAACAAATCGACCCCAGGACTTATTCATTGTAAGCCTAGTACTTATGCTATCGGTCACTTTTGCCGAACCGCAAAGTAATGGGGACGGAACACACCAACATCGGTTGTCAGGCGATGGTGGTGGGGAACCATTTGATTGGGAAGCAAGCTTCTTACCACACAGCCATGGCTGCGCCTATGTATAATATAAATAAACATACTGAACATATACGACGGGATGATGAAAAGGTCCTGGTTTTGTGCAAAAGAAAACACAGGATGATCACTTAATTATGATTTTATCCAACATAGCCACCCCCCCCCTCAGATTCACACACTTATTGCAGTGGTCCTTCAGTTTTTCTAAGCCCTGTAAAAGAACACGGAAGGTTTGAACCTCTAACCAGGCATTTCGTGACACTCTTAAAGGCAGGACTTTTCCAGCACCCGCCTCGTATATTATTCTTTTATTCTTTTACTTGTTTCAGTCGACTGCGGCCATGCTGGAGCACCACCTTTAGTCGCGCAAATCGACCCCAGGACCTATTTTTTGTAAGCCTAGTACTTAATCTATCGGATCCATTTGCCGAACCGCTAAGGTATGGGGGACGTAAACACACCAGCATCGGTTGTCAAGCGATGTCGGGTGAGACAAACACACACACATACATGCATGTATGCATACATATACATATTCATATACATACATACATACATAAATGCATACATATATATCAAATAGATATACCAAATCCACTCACAAGCTATAATAGAAGACATTTTCCCAAGGTGCCACGCAGTGGAACTGAACCCGGAACTATGTGGTTGGTAAGCAAGCTACTTACCACACAGCCATTCCTGCGCCTATTGTTTATATTTTTTTATTGTTTTTATTTTACTCACTTCATTCTCCAGACTTTCGTTATTACTGGTACACAGCTTTTTGGATAAGATTCGACATCGATTTCGATTCTCATTTGAACGACTGCAGAAAGGTAATAAGACAAAGTTACCTCCGTGAGATTTGAAATCACGATATCAAGACGTCGACGAATACCACAAAGATTTTCCTCCAGGCTCTCCCAAATCAAGTCACCTAACCACATATTTATGTCAAGATACAACGCGGCTTCATATTAAAACTCTTCTCGGTGCTCTTAGCAGAGTTCAAACCATTTCCTCAATGTTCATGTTTTTATATTGCAGATCAGATCTCCAGGTTTTGTACCGATTACATGAATCTCACCTGTCTGACCCTTCAAAAGCCTTACATACATACATGCATACACATATGTATATACATACATACATATACGTTTATATCATCATCATCATCATCATCATCATCATCATTTAGCGTCCGTTCTCCATGCTAGCATGGGTTGGACGGTTCAACTGGGGTCTGTGAAGCTGGAAGGCTTCATCAGGCCCAGTCAGATCTGGCAGTGTTTCTACGGCTGGATGCCCTTCCTAACGCCAACCACTCCGTGAACGGATGGTGCTTTTACGTGTCACCGGCACGGGGCCAGGCGAGGCTGGCAACGGACACGAACGGATGGTGCTTTTACGTGCCACCGACACGGGGGCCAGACAGGGCTGGCAAACGGACACGAACGGATGGTGCTTTTACGTGTCACCGGCACGGGGGCCAGGCGAGGCTGGCAACGGACACGAACGGATGGTGCTTTTACATGTCACCGACATGGGGGCCAGACAGGGCTGGCAAACGGCCACGAACGGATGGTGCTTTTACGTGTCACCGGCACGGGGGCCAGACAGAGCTGGCAAACGGCCACAACGGATGGTGCTTTTACGTGTCACCGGCACGGGGGCAGACAGAGCTGGCAAACGGCCACAAACGGATGGTGCTTTTACGTGTCACCGGCACGGGGGCAGGTCAGGCTGGCAACGAACACGAACGGATGGTGCTTTTACATGTCACCGACATGGGGGCCAGACAGGACTGGCAAACGGACACGAACGGATGGTGCTTTTACGTGCCACCGACACGGGGGCCAGACAGGGCTGGCAAACGGACACGAACGGATGGTGCTTTTACGTGTCACCGGCACGGGGGCCAGGCGAGGCTGGCAACGGACACGAACGGATGGTGCTTTTACATGTCACCGACATGGGGGCCAGACAGGGCTGGCAAACGGCCACGAACGGATGGTGCTTTTACGTGTCACCGGCACGGGGGCCAGACAGAGCTGGCAAACGGCCACGAACGGATGGTGCTTTTACGTGTCACCGGCACGGGGGCCAGACAGAGCTGGCAAACGGCCACAAACGGATGGTGCTTTTACGTGTCACCGGCACGGGGGCCAGGTCAGGCTGGCAACGAACACGAACGGATGGTGCTTTTACATGTCACCGACATGGGGGCCAGACAGGGCTGGCAAACGGACACGAACGGATGGTGCTTTTACGTGCCACCGACACGGGGGCCAGACAGGGCTGGCAAACGGCTACGAACGGATGGTACTTTTACGTGTCACCTGCACGGGGGCCCTGATGTTGATCGACCTCAATTTGGTTTGATCTTGATTTTGACTGTTCTCACTGGTCTTGCCGGGTTTTCTCACGCACAGCATACCTCCAAAGGTCTCGGTCACTGGTCATTTCCTTGGTGAGACCTAAAGTTCGAAGGTCGTGCTTCACCGCCTCGACCCAGGTTTTCCTGGGTCTACCTCTTCCACAGGTCCCCTCAACTGCCAGGGTGTGGCACTTTCGCACACAACTATCTTCAGCCATTCTCATCACATGACCATACCAGCGCATACGTCTCTCTTGCACACAACAACTGATGCTTCTTAGGTTCAACTTTTCTCTCAAGGTACTTACACTCTGTCGATTATGAACACTGACGTTACACATCCATCGGAGCATACTAGCTTCATTTCTTGCGAGCTTACGCAAATCCTCAGCAGTCACAGCCCAAGTTTCACTACCATGTAGCATGGCTGTACGTACACATGCATCATACAGTCTGCCTTTTACTTTGAGCGAGAGGCTTTTGTCACCAGCAGGGGTAAGAGCTCTCTAAACTTTGCCCAGGCTATTCTTACTCTAGCAGTTATACTTTCAGCGCACCCGCCCCCGCTACTGACTTGGTCACCTAGGTAACGGAAACTATCAACTACTTCTAGCTTTTCTCCCTGGAAAGTGACAGAAGTTGGTCTCAGAGCATTTTCAGTGTTAATTGTTCCTGAGCATCTGCCACATACAAAAACCATCTTCCTAGTTAGCCTTCCTTTGATATTGCTGCACCTCTTATGTGTCCATAGCTTACATTTGGTGCATCTTATAGAGTTTCTACCTACACCTTTTCTACAGATCGAGCAGGGCCATCTACCTGAAGGCGTTTGTGATTGGTCTACCTTCCTACTTATTAGGACTTTGGTTTTGGCTAGGTTGATTCTAAGGCCCTTCGATTCTAAACCTTGTTTCCATACCTGAAACTTCTCCTCTAGTTCTGATAGAGACTCAGCAATTAGAGCAAGGTCATCAGCATAGAGGAGCTCCCAGGGGCATCCTGTCTTGAATTCCTCCGTTATTGCCTGGAGGACTATGATAAATAGGAGGGGACTGAGGACTGAACCTTGGTGGACCCCAACCTCTACCCTGAATTTTCACTGTACTCGGTGCCAACCCTCACCTTACTAGCAGCGTCTCTGTACATGGCTTGTACAGCTTTCACTAACCATTCATCTATCCCTAGTTTCCTCATTGACCACCAGATGAGGGATCGGGGGACCCTGTCGAAGGCTTTCTCCATATCAACAAAAGCCAGGTATAGGGGCTTGTCTTTGGCTAGGTATTTCTCTTGCAGCTGTCTTACCATGAAAATAGCATCAGTAGTACTTTTCCCTGGCACGAACCCAAACTGCATCTGATCTAGGCTAACTCTCTCTCTAATTAGTTGGGCTATAACCCTCTCCGTAACCTTCATTACCTGATCCAGCAGCTTGATACCCCTGTAGCTATTTGTATCTAGGGCGTCACCTTTACCTTTGTAGCAGCTGACAATTATGCTGTTACACCAGTCATTGGGAATGACTCCTTCGTGTATCACCTGGTTAACTATACGGGTGACTAGGCTATAGCCGACACTACCAGATATTTTGAGCATCTCTGCAGTAATTCCTGATGGGCCTGGGGCTTTCCCTGTTTTCATGCTTTTAATTGCCTTATCTACTAAGGAACTGTCAACTCGGATTGCTGGTCCCTCTGTTGGGTCAACATTCGGCAGACTCTCTTTATCCCATTCATTTTCCTCATTCAGCAACCTTTCATAGTGGCTTCTCCAAACCTCTCTCTTTGCATCCTCATTTAGCGCAAGTGAGCCGTCATCCGTGCGAACACATTTTTCTCCTACCACATACATACATATATGTATGTATATATATATGTGTATCAAATATAAATTAGAGATAAAACCACTATTATGCAACTCAGTGGTAGACATAAACCAAAACATAAATAACAAATAAAATATATAATTTTATAAAACATATAACTAGATCTCAAAAAGTATAAAAATGAATGAGCAATATGTAAGTAAAAAAAAACTACGTACGTTTAAATTTTAATTCAATTTAAAATTATAGTCAATCTTCAGGTTAATGATAATAGTTAAATAAATAAGCAAATAGAGTTAAACAATATTTATTTTGAAAATAAATAAAATAATTTTCTTATAGAAAAAACTCCATTAACTATATTATTTCCTACAACACATTTATTATGTTGAATTTAAGGTAAAAAAAAATATTAAATATTTAACATAATAAATGTGTTGTAGGAAATAATCCTAATGTTTTAAGTTTCAAATTTAGTTAATGGAGTTTTTTCTATGAGAAAAATTATTATCTTATTTATTTTTTAAATAAATATTGTTTAACTCTATTTGATTATTTATTTAACTATTATCGTTAACTTGAAGATTGACTATAATTTTAAATTGAATTTAAATTTAATTGTAACCATGAAACGTACATAGTTTTTTACTTATATATTGATCATTCATTTTTATACTTTTTGAGATCTAGTTATGTTTTATAAAATTATATATTTTATTTGTTATTTATGTTTTGGTTTATGTCTATCACTGTTTGAGTTGCATAATAGTGGTTTTATCTCTAATTTATATTTTATATATTTATATTGTGAAATTTGATTTAATACTAAATTGAATTTTTCCTTATAAGTTTGGAGTTATACTCCCTATTATTGTTATTATATATTTGTGTGTGTGTGTATACTGACACTCCATCACTTACGACGACGAGAGTTCCAGCTGGTCCAATCAACGGAACAGCTTGCTCGTGAGATTAACGTGCAAGTGGCTGAGCACTCCACAGATACAGTACTCCTTCACATATTTCTCAAGGAGATTCAGCGTGAGAAGACTGGCCCTTTGAAATACAGGTACTACTCATTTTTGCCAGCTGAGTAGACTTAATGTAGCAGTCCCAGGAAAGGGGAAAATGCTACTGATATTTAGCCCCAGGAAACACCGTTTCCAGTTGGCTATGTGACACAAGCGTTCTGTGTCCTCAAGTTTTCAAACAGGCGAAGGAGATAAGCTACTCCAGATGATGAAGAGCAATGACTCAAAAACAAGTCTCTGGATGCTGGCTTTGCTGGGTGGAGGTGCTTATCTCCCCTGTTTGAAAACTTAAGGACACAGAACGCTTGTATCACATAGCCAACTGGAACGGTGTTTCCTGGGGCTAAATAGCAATAGCATTCTTCCCTTTCCTGGGATTGCCACATTAAATTGGCAACAAACCATCACTATATATATATATACGCACATGTATATATATCCATAGCTGAAATTTACAAAAGAAAAAAAAACCCAAAAAAAACAAAACAAAAGACAAATACAGGTGTGTAAACAAGAAACAGATGTATGAAATTTAAGGCTCGGGAAGTGAGAAAGTCTTTTACATTTCGAATCTATGCTCTTCAACAAAAAGGAACACAGAAATAAGCAGGGAGAGAAAACAAAAAAGGTTTAGTGGCTACCGATCAATCATGGCGAAGATACACACACACACACATATATCCATATATATATATATATATATATTACACATGTATAAATATGTATATACATACATGAATATATATATATAATATATATATATATATATATATATATACATATATATATATAAATTTAAAATGAGGGTGAAAATTGGATATTAATTTGATTAACACCAATTTAAAACAAGTGGTCTAGCATTTTAAAATCTGAAAGTTCAGAAAATTGTATTACATACATATGAGGGATGTGGACAACCCTTATGCTAGAAGTAGATCCGCTATGGTCTTACCACTAAGAAATTTTCTCAAGAAAATATAGCAAACACCAGAACGTAAGCAAGCAAGACAAATGAAAAGTAACAAAAATATAGATTAACCATAAACATGTTTCACTATCAACAGCTACATAATTTAACTTACGCAATTTGTCCGTAGATCTTCAGTATGATCGTCATTACAGATATACTTTGCAGAACTATACACAAGACGTCCACATGAGGTTGGACATGTATATAGTTCTACCTATTATACTTGGTTATTTTTCAAAAGTCCTCGCTTTGGCATGCTAAAATACCAAACTAAAATTACGTAGTTGTTGATAGTGAAATATATATATATATATATATATAATATATATATATATACATACGAAATATATATATATATATATATATTACTCTTTTACTCTGCTACTTGTTTCAGTCATTTGAGTGTGGCACACATTCACAGTTTTATCTATATAGAAACATATACAAAAATGCATGTGTATATGCACATGCATGCATATGCACCTCTGAATATATTATGTGAAGTGAAAAAGAGTTAGAAACTGAAGATAGATCAACCACACCATCACACTGGGTTTCTATGGCTTTTTCATTTTTTCATTAAATAAATAAAATTAAATAAACAGACACAAGTTGCTTTATTTACAATCTTTTATTCCAAATTTCTTTCAGGTCATTTCGCACTTTCAAACAGATCATCACAGCATAATGTTAATAATAATAATAACGGTTTCAAATTTTGGCGCAAGGCCAGAAATTTTGAGGGAAGGGGCTAATTGATACCAGAAAAGTCAGAATGAACGCTACAAGGCATTTTTTTCCCAATGCTCCAATGATTTTGCCAGCTTGACACCTTAATACTACTGCTAACAATAATTCCAGGATAATATAGCATATATAACTGGAATATTCTTCAATTTGCTGACATTGGCATGATGATACATGAAGCACTGTGTAGACATCTGATGTGAATTGAACACTGGACCCTTCCTGAAAAACATTTTGCAAAAAAATAAAATTGTCAATCACATTAAAGGAAATGAAAATAGGAAAACATATAGAAAGAGAAACAAAAAGTGTGAGAGAAGTGAATAAGAAATAAAAGAGATCATGGCAGGTACTGACCACCACCACAGACTATTTTTCTCAAGGAAAATGAACTTAGCTTTTAACCCTTTTGTTACTGTATTTATTTTGAGATGTTCTGTGTTTCTTTCAATTAATTTTAAATATAACAAAGAATTTAGTAAAATAACTTATTTATCATTAAGCTGGTGTTAGGAACATAAATTGTGACTAAGGTTTGGTGGAAGAATTTAATTCAAATCTTATGAAAACAAGACATTTGTAGTACAGAGCCAGAGGCGGTTTCAGCCAGGTTGGTATCAAAAGGGTTAATATGATATTAGTAATGTTCTACTATAATTTACTACTACTACTACTAATAATAATAATAAAAATAATAATTTGTTGTTGCTTTGTTTTTCACAAGCTGTTCCTAGTCTTACCCTGAGACCTCAAGTAATAGCAAGTTGGAGGTTTTTACTATGGGGGTTATTTATAATTAACAATGGGAAGACCAGACTACTAGTACTACTACTACTACTACTACTAGGTTTTTATAACAAAAATTTTAATAATTACATGAGAATCAAGGCTAAAACTTTTTAATCATAGGCATGAGGCCTGAAATTTTGAGGGAGGGGGTTAGTCGATTACATCACCCCCAGCGCTCTGACACTTATTTCAACCCCAAAAGGATGGAAAGCAAAGTCAACCATGGAGGTATTTGAACTTAGAACATAAAGACAGACAAAATGCTGTGAAGCCTTTTCTCTAACAAGCTAACAGTTCTCCATTGCCTTAATGGCTAATCTAATATAATGGTGTCAAATTTTGGCATAAGGCCAGTAGTTTCGGGGAAGGGGACAAGTCAATTACATTGACCCCAGTGCATAACTGGTGCTAATTTCATTGACCCTGAAAGGACAAAAGGCAAGAGTTGACCTAGGTTGCATTTGAACTCAGAACGTAAAGACAAACAAAATGCTATCGAGCATTCTGTCCAATGTGCCAACAGTTTTGCCAGGACTAATTGCCTTAAGGACTAATCTAATCTGATATATTGCAAGATATTTAATAGTGACGGGAGGCATTTGAATTAATAGATACATCTTCAGACTGCATCACGCTGCCCTTAGATGTTGCAAAGGGAAAGTGGAATAGATAACACAATATGGATTTAGAAGTCACATGCCAGATCTACATAAAAAGCACCCAAAACACTCCGTAAAGTGGATGGCATAGAGGAAGGGCATCCAGCCATAGAAACCATGACAAAGCAAACAGCTGGAGCCTGGTCCAGCACTGTGGCTGGCCATCTCCCTGTCAAACTGTCCAACTCAAGCCAGTGTGGAAACAGACATTAAACTGGTGAATTAACAAAAAAAGCACAAGACTTATTTGGATGCAGTGGTTCACAAAAGCTACTTGCTACATCATCATCATTATCATTTAATGTCTGCTTTCCATGCTGGCATGGGTTGGACAATCATCATTATCATCATCATTTAACGTCTGCTTTCCATGCCGGAATGGGTTGGAGAGTTTGACTGAGGGCTGGCAAGCCAGAAGGCTGCACCAGGCTTCAATCCGATCTGGAAGTGTTTTTACAGCAGGATGCCCTTCCTAACGCCAACCACTTGGAGAGTGTAGTGGGTGCTCTTTATGTGCCATCGGCATGAAGGCCAGTCACGCAGTACTGGCATCAACCACGTTTCAATGGTGCTTTTTATGCGTCACTGGCACAGGACCAGTCAGGCAGCACTGGCATCAACCATGCTCAGATGGTGCTTTTTATGTGCCCACCAGCATGGGTGCCAATCAGGGAGTACTGTCATTGGCCACAACAACAATTTCACTTGCCTCAACAGGTCTTCGCAAGTGCAGTTTATTGCCCAATGATTGAAGGGTACTCTTAAATGGGCTGGTTATGCTACACTGGCATAGGCCATGGTTACGGTCTCACTTGGCTTGCCGGGTCTTCTCAAGCACAGCATGTCTCCAAAGGTCTCGGTCACTAGTCATTGCCTCCCTGAGGCCCAACATCCAAAGGTTGTGCTTCACCACCTCATCCCAAGTCTTCCTGGATCTACCTCTTCCATATTTCCCTCTACTGCTAGGGTGTGACACTTTTTCACACAGCTGTTCTCATCCATATGCAACACATGACCATACCAGCACATTCATCTCTCTTGCACACCACACCTGATGCCTCTTATGTCCAACTTTTCTCTCAGGGTGCTTACACTCTGTCATGGATGCACACTGACATTAAACACCCAGTGGAGCATACTAGCTTCATTCCTTGCAAGCTTACGCATGTCCTCAGCAGTCATGGCCCATGTTTCATTGCCATGTAGCACGGCTGTTCATACACATGCATCACACAGTCTACCTTTTACTCTGAGCAAGAGGCTCTTTGTCACCAGCAGCAGTGGGAGCTCTCTGAACTTTGCCCAGGCTATTCATATTCTAGCAGCTACACTCTCAGAGAGCATCCACTCCCACTACTGACTTGGATAAACAGGAGAAGGTTACCAATGCACAGATGGCAAGTAGCAGCCATACAGACAGAGGCCCCTTTGAAGGTTCATACACCAAGCAGCTTATCAGTCTCATAATCTTTATTAACTCTTTAGCATTTAAACCAGCCAAATCAGGTCCACATATTCTTTTTGCTTCATGTTCAAACAGGACAGATTCAGCTTTTCACACCTACCCTTCAATGTCATACTAAAAGTAAACAATCCGATCATCAAAATCTCATGATTAATTCAAAATAAATAAACATTGCATCTGACAGAGTAACATGAGTGCTAAAGGGTTAAACATTTGGCTGTTGTTGTTGTTTAGTCCCAGGTCAGCCCTGAATCATAGACCCTGACGTTCCAGCAATGGTCTATAATTGAAAGATGACCTGAGGTTAAATATTTTATTCACACAATGTATCTAAGACTACATAATGTCATTTCCATTTTTAAGAGAGTGTAATTTCAAGGAGATTTGATTGTTTCTAGAATGAGGAGGGGATTTCCACCACTGCCTTATCAAGTAACACACATACAAAACAATAAAGAATTAGTAATTAATTATCAAATCATGTAGGATTTTTCAACAAAGCATGATGGTAAGAAAAATAGAATTTTAAAAATATTTCTACAATTTTACATTAACTTTTCTCTGCTGGGTGGGTCAGGCCATCACATCCTGACTTAGTTCTTATGCAGAGTTACTGGCCTCCTAAACAGGTTAGGGGCAGATGGCATGTCTTGTTCACATGTTCCCTTTTTATAATAGTTTCTATGGAGGGATGTGCCCTAACACAAACTATTTTACAGAGTGAGCTAGGATTGAGCCGGGAACCACATGATCGCAAGCTAAACATCATGACAACACAACCATGCTTGTGCCTACAAAAGAAACAACAACAACACTTTAACATTGCAGCTGTTGTGATTCTTACAGACAGCTAAAAAAAAACAGAAAAGAGAAATGATCTAGAATTGAACCTGCCTCTAATGTAACAACAGGAGTTGACCAAAGCAGGAGCTGAAAGACCAAAGATCATACTTACACACACGCTGTTCCCTTTGTTAAAAACCTTTCACTGGACCCTCTACTTGTATGAGTGTGGAGGCTGAGGAAACCTCTTGAGTAATTTGTTCACTTCTGCTGCGGAAAGTCTGCTTCCAGTTTGAGGAGGTTGATTCTGTAAGAAACATAAAAAGATTAGGAAGGGACTTCAAAGTGTTTGTAACAACACCAGCAATAACGACAGTAGTGAAGGAAGCTGGAAGTTAGTGGTTTCTTGCAACCAAGAACCAGAAGACCCTTGGGAGTAGAAAATGGGGAGAATATTTGCAACAGATATGGTTTAAATAGTAAAAGGTCAAACTAAAGCCTTCAATCAAAATTTCTTGCTAATTTATGTTCCAGACATCAGCTTTATCATCATCATCATTTAACGTCCGTGGTCCATGCTAACATGGGTTGGATGGATTGACTGGGATGGCACGCTGGAAGGCTGCACCAGACTTCAGTCTGATTTGGCATGGTTTTCTACAGCTGGGTGCCACTCCCAACGCCAACCACTCCAAGAGTGTAATGGGTGCTTTTATGTGCCACCAGCATGGGTGCCATTTGTGTTACACCAGGGTGTGCTTATGTGCCAGCTTGCATGACACTGGTATCTGCCATGACTGCGATTTTGCTTGGCTTGATGGGGGTTCTTCTCAAGCATGACATAAACCCAAAGGTCTTGGTCATTGCCTCCGTGAGGCCCAATGCTTGAAAGGAACTCAGCCACTTTGCCTCCATGGGGCCCAACACTTGAAAGGAACCCAATGTTCAAAATATGTTCTTTACATACCGCCAGCATGGGTGGACTTGGCTTGATGGGGCTTCTGAAGCACAGCACATTGCCAAAGGCCTCGGTCACCAGTCATTGTCCCTGTGAGGGCCAAGCACAGCCCAAGTTTGTTGTCAGTGTAGAGAAAGACACACACACACACACACACACATATGCTTGCAACAAGCCTCTTTCAGTTTCAATCTATGAAATCCACTCAAAAGCTTTGGTTGGCCCAGGGCTTAGGTAGAAGACACTCATCCAAGGTACTACAAAGTGGGATTGAACCTGGAGCCACTTAGTAACAAAGCGAACTCCATTACCTCACAGCCATGCCAGCCACATTATATTGTATAATCTGAGACATTCCTAAGAGGATGGGTTGGCCATGGTTGGAATGCCTTTGATCATTAATCTGAGTAGAGTTCCCTTGGAGTTAAACAATAACACTTATGAAATTACTGTGAATGAAAGAGGTTAGAAATACCAGAGAAATCAATGGAAACACTGTTTGGAGAGAAGGAAGATGGTAATTCATAACGGAATCCTAGAAACACACACTGTTGGAATAAAAGACAGGATGGTCATGGTTGGAACACCTCTCATCAAAGGCTTACTGATTAAGACTAGCTTGGCATTCTTCCTCTACAACAACAACATCATCATCATTGTTTAATGTCCGCTTTCCATGCTGGCATGGGTTGGACAGTTTGACTAAGGGCTGGTAAGCCAGATGGCTGCACCAGGCTCCAATCTGATCTGGCAATGTTTCTACAGCTGGATGCCCTTCCTAATGCCAACCACTACGAGAGTGTAGTGGGTGATTTTTATGAGCCACTGGCACATGGGCCAGTCGGGCAGTACTTGCATCGACCATGCTTGAATGGTGCTTTTTACATGCCACCAGTATGGGAGCCAGTCAGGCGGCACTGGCAACAACCACACTTGAATGTTGCTTTTTACATACCATTGGCACGGGACCAGTCAGGTGGCACTGGCATTGACCACGCTTGAATGGTGCATTTTACGTGCCACTGACATGGGTGCCATTCAGGGGGTACTGTCATCAACCGCAACGATTTCACTTGCCTGAACAGGTCTTTGCAAGCACAGTTTATTGCCCAATGATGGAAGGGTGCTCTTAGATGGGCTGGTTATGTGACACTGGCATAGGCCACGGTTAAAAAATTCTAATTAGATTTTTCTTTTTGTTATTTGCCTTCATGAAGAAGATTTGGAAAATGGTATCTATCTGTAGAAGCTTTTTTAGCACCAGTTCCATACATCAGTTGCTGTTCTTCTGCACAGTTGGTACAGTGTAAAGTGTGTAGGATAAATATAGAAAGAAAGTTTGGATAATAACGATGAAAGAGATGATGATGATGGTTATGGGGGTGTGATGATGGTGGTAGTGATGTTATTTCTTGAAAATCTTCCAGAAGGAAAATGGATAGCGGAGTTTTTATCGAAAGATATTAGTGGAGAGAGTACATACCAGAGACGCTGCATAGCATTCGTTAAAAGCCTTTACTTCCTTCTCGCATCCTTTCATGGAAAAATCTGAAGATTTCCAGCAAGTCAGCAACAATCCAATTTCCTCCAGGCAGGGTGCCACTACAGAAGAGAAAAACAATGTTTATAAGTAAAAGTGCAGGTGTGACAGTGTGGTAAGAAACTTGCTTACCAACCACAGGGTTCCTGGCTCAGTCCCACTGCGTGGCACCTTGATTAGGTGCCTTCTATTTAGCCATGGGCTGACCAAAGCCTTGTGAGTGGATTTGGAAGATGGGGATTGAAAGAACCCTGCTTTGCATATATATATTGGTGCAGGCATGGGTATGTGACACGAAGCTTACTTCCCAACCACATAGTTCCGGGTTTAGTCCCACTGCGTGGCACCTTGGGCAAGTGTCTTCTACTATAGCCTTGGGCTGACCAAAGCCTTGTCAGTGCATTTCGTAGATGGAAACTGAAAGAAGCCTGTCACACACACACACACATATATAATTAGGGTTAAGCAACAAGTTACTTAACCACATACCGAAAATTTAGAAATAGCAGCCAAAGACCGCTTATTCTTTTTTAATACATATATTACTCCACAGATAACATTATTTGTAACTCACATAGGCAAAAGAAAACTAACGAAATCAAACAGTCTTCGATTAATTGTGGACGTGTTCCTGGGTTGTGTGTGTGTATTACTGTCTTCTTGCTTTGACTTTATGTAAGAGTTGTCAACGAGTGTCGCCATCTTGCAAGCACTGCCCCTACATTTCTGATACAGAGTGGAAACCTGCCAGGTCATGGGAAACTATTAGCTTACTTGGAAACAAGTGAGGATTGGTGACAGGAACAACATCTACCTGCATAAAAATCTGCCTCGACAAATTCTGTCTGACCTATGCAAGCAAGGAAAGGTGGTCACTAAAGCAATGGTGATGATGATAAGGAAAGTATTCACCAGCATACATTATGTAAAATACTAAGGAATTATGTTTTATTAAAATTACATCCTTAAGAAGGCTTTTTGATTGAGACAGAAGGCCATTAATGCTGAGGAGAGCAGTTTAGTCAATATCATTCAGCCCTACCAGTTGACAATTTATTTTTGATGCCATGTAAAAAAAGCAGTTGTGTTGGTGCCATAGAAAAAGCTGTTGTGATGGTGCCACAGAAAAAGCAGTCGTGATGGTGCTACAGAAAAGGCACCCGTGCTGGTGCCACAGAAAAAGCAGTTGTGCTGGTGCCACAGAAAAAGCGGTCGTGATGGTGCCACAGAAAAAGAACCTGTGATGGTGCCACAGAAAAGGCACCTGTGATGGTGCCACAGAAAAGGCACCTGTGCCGCTGCCATGTAAAAAGCACCTAGTAAACCTAGTTGCTGATGAACTATGACACAGTTTACTCCACACTACATATAGACATCAATGATAACACCAGCTGATACTCATTTCATTTTAGCTAGGAGAAATGAAGTTCAGCGATGGGTGTAGAACTTAGCTATGGGGTTAAGATGTTGGCTTCGAAACAAGATAGTTCCAGGTTCAATTTCACTTTGTAGCACTTTGTGTCTTTTATGTGGAGTCTGGTAGATAGAAACTTGGTGGGAGCCTGTCATGAATGTATGCACCAGCGCCACGATGTGCTGGCACCGCATAAAAGACACTCAGTGCACTCCAACTGGCTTTAGGAAGGACATCGAGTCACAGAAACTATGCTAAAACAGACAATGGAACCGGGCATAGCTCCCTGGTTGGCCAACTCCTGCCAAACCATCCAACCATGCCAGCCTGGAAAACTGGTGCTAAATGATTATGATGTACATGTGTATGTGTTTTGAAGGAAATTTGGCTGCTATTTCTAGCAAGTAAAGTAATTACATATATGCTTCTTCACAAGTATATATTATAAATGAGTGCATTAATTGCATGCGTATAAGTAGTTATATGGAATTATGAATAGGTGTGGCTGTGTGGTAAGAAGCTTGCTTACCAATCACATGGTTCTGGGTTCATTCCCACTGCATGGCATCATTGGCAAGTGTCTTCTACTATAGCCTCAGGCCGACCAAAGCCTTGTAAGTGGATTTAGTAGATGGAAACTGAAAGAAGCCCATCGTGTGTGTGTGTATCATCATCATCATCATCGTTTAGCGTCGATGATGATGATGATACACACACAGAGGATGGGCTTCTTTCAGTTTCCATCTACCAAATCCACTCACAAGGCTTTGGTCGGCCTGAGGCTATAGTAGAAGACACTTGCCAATGATGCCATGCAGTGGGAATGAACCCAGAACCATGTGATTGGTAAGCAAGCTTATATTTACATAGGTATATATTTGTGTGTGTGTGTGTACATATATATATATATATATATACATAGGTATATATTTGTGTGTGTGTGTGTGTGTGTATATATATATATATATATATATATATATATATATATATATACATACATAGGTATATATTTGTGTGTCTACATCCCCGTAACTTAGCAGTTCACTAAAAGAGAACAATAGAATAAGTATCAGGAATTACAAAGAACAAGTCCTGGGATCGATTTCATCGACTAAAAGGCTGTGCTCCAGCATGGCCACAGTCAACCGCCTGAAACAATGATTTGAATGTGAGTACAACATATACACGTATGAGTGACTGACTGTTTTTGTATATGATGTTTACAGTACAATATAGTCTGGTGTATAATGTGAGAGAGAGAGAGAGAGAGAGAGAGAGTGTGTGAATGTGAGTGTGTGTGTGGTGAAGATGATGGGCAAGGAAGGAGAGTGATAAAGGAGTTGTTCTGTCCAATATTAGTATTATTCATCAAAGTAAGTATCAGACAACAATCAACAAGCTAAGTAAAATGTGGGTGGAAAAGGAGGAGGAGGAGGTGGTGGTGTCTATTTGTGTGGAGGAGGGGAGGGAGGGCAGCGGGGGCGATGGGGGCACAAGGGGGACAAAAGTTAGCCTCGTCACACTGTCTGCCCACATTTGCTTCTACGCCCATCAAAACATTGGCAAAAGAGCACTCCACACGCTTACACACACGTAAATCTGCACAGACACATGCAGAGTGATTTGAGACTGGCAAGCAAACACACACACATACACACACACACGTACAGAGTTTTATAGGTACATATAACTACAGACACAAGTGTTCTTCACATAAACATACTCACAAAAATACATAAGAGTTTAAACACAGCCAAACTAATGCTCACACATGGTCATACGTTTATAGAGTCCTAAACACATGAAATACATCCAGACAAACCTTTTCCTACAAACACTCACACCCACACATGTGTAGGTGTGGCTCTGTGGTAAGAAGTCTGCTTTTCAGCTAAACGGTTCCAGGTTCAGTCCCACTGCACAGCACCTTGGGCAAGTGTCTTCTACTATAGCCTGAGCTCAGCCAAAGCCTTGAGTGGATTTGGTAAAGGAAACCGAAAGAAGCTTATCGTATATGTGTGTGTGTGTGTTTGTCCTCCACCACTACCACCACCTGATAACTGGCCTTGGTGTGTTTGTCTCCATAACTTAGCAGTTTGGCAAAAGAGACTGATAGAATAAGTACCAGGTTTTTAAAAAATAAACAAGTACGGGGGATAGTTTATTCGACTAATTAAATCTTCAAGGAACTGCCCCAGCATGGCCGTATTCTAATGACTGAAACAAGTAAAAATAAAAGATAAAAAAATACATAAATAGGTGAAGGCATGGCTGTGTAGTTAAGCAGTTTACTTTCGAACCACATGGTTCTGGGTTCAATCCCATGGTGTGGCACCTTGCGGAAGTGTCTTCTACTAAACTCTTAAGACAACCAAAGTTTTGTGAGTGAATTTGGAAGAAGATGGAAGGAGCCATTTCTGAATGTATATATGTGTATAGCTTTGGAGTTTGTGTGTGTGTGTGCGTGTGTGTATCTTTGAGTTTATGTGTGTGTTTTATTGGCTCCTTGTGTGATTCTGGTAAATGAATGTCCTTGTCATGCAAGCAGGGACTCCATTTCCATTTTCCTGTAAAAACATGCCTCCACATGAAGATTTAATCTTTTCTACTCTAAGCACAAGGCCCAAAATTTTGGGAGAGGAGGCCAGTCAATTAGATCAACCCCTGTACACAACTGGTACTTAATTTATCAACCCTGAAAAGATGGAAGGCAAAGTCGACCTTGGTGGAATTTGAACTCAGAACGTAAAGAAAGAAAAAACACCTATTTCTTTACTACCCACAAGGGGCTAAACACAGAGAGGAGAAACAAGGACAGACAAACAGATTAAGTCGATTATATCGACCCCTGTGCGTAACTGATACTTAATTTATCGACCCCGAAAGGATGAAAGGCAAAGTCGACCTCGGCGGAATTTGAACTCAGAACATAGCGGCAGACGAAATACTGCTAAGCATTTCACTTGGCGTGTTAAAGTTTCTGCCAGCTCGCCGCCTTAACATGGAGATATATTATCTTACTTAAGGATTGGTGACCAGGCACCAGCGATAGGAAAATTGTAATAACAAAATCCCATCCAAAAATGGACATTAAAATGATGTTGATTATGCCACATGTGTGTGTGTGTGTGTGTGTGTGTGTACATAATCATCATCGTTATCAATTAATGCCTGTTTTCCCTGCTGGCATGGTTTGACAGGAACTGACAAGGTTAAGGGCCGCACCAGGCTTCATTGTCTATTTTTATGGCTGGATACCCTTCCTAATACCCTGATATATCATCATCACCATCATCATCATTTAATGTCTGTTGTCCATGCTGGCATGGGTTGGATGGTTAAAACCAGGGCTGACAAGCCGGAAGGCTGCACCAAACTCCAGTCTGATCTGGCAAGGTTTCTACAGCTAGATGCTTTTCCTAACACCAACCACCCTGAGAATGTAATGGGTGCTTTTACATGCCACCTGCACAAGTGCCATTTGCATGACACTGGTATCTGTCACAGTTTTGCTCAGCTTGGTGGGTCTTCTTCTCAAGCACAACATAATGTTAAAGGTCTTGGTCATTGCCTCTGTGAGGCTGAACATTCAAAAATAGCTCAGCCACTTTGCCTCCGTGAGGCCCAACGCACAAAAGGTGCTTTTTACATGCCACCAGCATAGGTGCCAGTTAAGTGACACTAACAACAGCCATGTCTACAATTTCACTTGGCTTGATGGGTTTTCTCAAGCACAGAATACCACCAAAGGTCTTGATCACTATCCATTGCCTCTGTGAGGCTCAAAGTTCAAAGGTCATGCTTCATCACCTCATTCCATGTCTTCTTGGGTCTACCTCTACCACAGCTTCCCTCCACAATTAGAGTTTGGCACTTCTTTACACAGCTGTCCTTGTCCATAATACACAACACATGACCATACCAGTGCAGTTGTCTCACTTGCACACCACATCTGATGCCTCTTATGCCCAGCTTTTCCCTCATGATGCTTACTGTTGAACATGCACACACACACACACACACACACACTGTCATAATTTAGAAAGCTATAACCTCTGTTAGTAACAAAAGGTCTGTCTGTCTGTCTGTCTGTCTCTCTTTTATTCAGAGTGAAAGACTGATGATTGTGTGATACGTGTGTATGAACAGCAATGCTACATGGTGGAGAGATATGGGTCCTGAATGCAGAGGACATGCAAAAATTGGAAAAGAATGAAGCTAGAGTGCTCTATTGCATGTGCAATATCAGTGTGCATGTAAGACAAAGTGCAATGCATTAAAGAGAAAAATTGGGCACCAAGTGGGAATCAAATGCAGTGGAAGAGAGATTACACTGGTATGGTCATGTAATGTATATGGTTGAGGACACCTGTATATAGAAGAAGCAATCAATAAAAATGGGGAGAACTTGGGAAAGAAGGAAACCAAGGAAGACATAGGATGGTGTAGTGAAGGCTGATCTCAAGATGTTGAGCCTCACAGAAGAGATGACAGGTGATTTGCCCTTTTTGAGAGGCCCTGTCTATCTCAGCAAATGGGAGGTCTTAAAATGCATTATGTTTAGACCTATACCTTCACTGGGCCTTGCCCCTGCACCCAATCAGCAGCTGAACTAGAGCGTTGTTCAGCTGCTGTAATTATACAAGGGCAGAATATGCACATATTACATCTCCCTTTCTGACACCTGTTACCTTCCCTTCTTTCTGGAACTACTGCCATTTAAAATCCATCCTTCATTCTCAATATCATCCATTCTCATTATATTCCCAATGATTCCCCTTTTTACAAGATAAGAAAATAGAGAGATAATTAATAAATTATTATTTATTCATTAAAAAATTGACAAACATCTCTTACACAGCTCTTTCAATTCAAGACCTTTCAGAAAATTAATTAATAAAATTAAAAATTATTTGAAAGTCGGATTTCATCAGAGCTGTTCAATTCCTGCAAACCGTTAACTGATAAAATTTATGTATAAAGAACATCGTATAAAGCATGGTATAGACCTGTCCGTTTGCCCCTCAACACTGCTCGACAATCGGAGTCTAATTCCCCGTAACTTAGTAGTCAGGCGAAAGAAATCGATAGAAGAAGTACGAGGTTTTTTAAAAAATGAACTGGAGTCGATCGTTTAACTAAAAACTCGAAGGCAGTACCCCAACATGGCCGCAGTCCAATGATTGAAATAAGTTAAAAACAAAACGGATTCAGTAAAGGATAAAACGGAAAAAGGGGGGTGGGGCGTAGTGCGAGGCAAAACTTTGCAGCTAAATACGATGGATTGAATGCACTCGGAATTATTAATCTGGATTTTGGTGAAAAAGAAAAATCAATTTCAGGCCAAGGGAAATAACTCTTGAGCTCATCACTTGTTCGTCGATCTTTTTGATTTTGGGAAGAAAACCTCAAATTTATCTGTCGAATTTTGGTGCATTACTTTTGCCGACCAGAGAAGACAGAAACACAAATTTTACCTCGGGCGTATTTGATTTCTAAATATAAGGCAACTTTTTTCCGTTACTCGACCGAATCCAAACTTTGCTAATAACAAGAATAATTTCTTATAGAAGCAGAATTAAAAAAAAAAAAATGACCAGACAGGAGCCTGCACCAAACCTCTGTGACTGTTTTGGTATGGTTTTTATGTCCTTCCAAACACCAACCACTTTAGTGTGAACTGGGTGCTTTTTAAGTGGCACGTGCACTGACAAGGTCACCAAGTACATGCAAGATAAAAAAAAAGACATACATACATATGTGTGTGTGTGTCTTGTCACCACATGATACTTATAAATGAGTGTCACAGTCAAACAAGAGTTGTCATACATTTCAAATATCATGCACAAACATCTAGCCAAGGGGAAACAGTGCTTTGCATGGAAACAAGCGAAGGTAAACAACAAGGAGGGTATCCAACCATAGAAAAATTTGCCTAAAAACAATATATCTGACCCACACGATATTGAGAAGTGGGTGTAAAAATAATGATGATGATAATTTTAGACATATACAGATATCTTTTCCTTTTTCATTCATTTTATTTCAATTTGAAATAAAGAGCAATAACAAAGAAGTGCCAGGAATCATCTACAAGCATTTCCTTGTGACTTAGCAAGGCACATTACTGTACATAATCACCTCATATCATCTTCTGTCTTTGGCATCTGTATTTCTCATGAGATGATGAATCAACAAACCAAGGAAGTCTTGCTTCCGTTTGGGTAAGTAGAATGTGGTGAGGTGATGCTGGCAGGTCTCCTGTAGGGTGCAGGCCAGAGCAAGACTGTATGGAAGACCGGTAGTGGCCCATGTAGCAGGTGTTCTCTTTCCAAGACACTGATATTGTCCAAGGGGAGGGTAAGGACCGATGCAGCTTCGTACCAGTTTAATTGCAAAAGATACTAGAACAAAGTTGAAGCAGGGATGTGTATAGAAATTTTCTCCATCACAAAATATGAGGAATAGATTTCTTATGGATTTCAATATGCTTCAAGCATATTTGACTGACAAGTTTGTATTAATACACATCACTGCTTAATACTGCCACTCCGTATGTGTGTGTGTGTGTATATATATATATCATCATCATCATTAGGATCATTTAACGTCCGTTGTCCATGCTGGCATGGGTTGGACGGTTTGACCAGACTGGCACACTGGAAGGCTACACCAGACTCCAGTCTGATTTGGCATGGTTTTCTATAAACGGATGCCCTTCCTAACACCAACCACTCTGAGAGTGTAATGGGTGCATTTACATGTCACTAGCACAGGTGCCATTTGCATGACACAGCGGTGCATGTACGTGCCAGTTTGTGTGACACCAGTATCTGCCACAAAAGAAATTTTTCTCAACTTGATGGATCTTCTTCTCAAGCACGACATAATGCCAAAGGTCTTGGTCATTGCTTCCATGCATCTCTTTTATGAGTTTTAGTCATTGGTCTACAGCTGTAACCTACACCAGTGTCGCATAACCAGCCCATTCAAAAGTACCTTGAATCATAGGGCAACATGATGTGCTTGAGGAGACCTATTGAGTCAAATATATCAACAGCAATATCAAAATCAAATCAAATGGAACTTGTGGTTGTGAGTCCTGTGCTGGTAGCACATAAAAAGCACCATCCGAACCTGGCCGATGCCAGTGCCACTTTGACTGGCTTCTGCACCAGTGGTAGGTAAAAAACACCATCCAATCGTGGTCGATACCAGCTCCTATGGCCCCTGTGCCGGTGGCATGTAAAAAGCACCCACTACACTCTCAGAGTGGTTGGCATTAGGAAGGGCATCCAGCTGTAGAAACACTGCCAGATCAGATTGAAGCCTCCTGGCTTCACAGACCCGTCGAACCATCCAACCCATGCCAGCATGGAAAGCAGATGTTAAACGATGACGATGATGATGACTACAGCCATGCTGGGGTACCATCTTGAAGTGTTTAGTTGAACAAACCAACCCCAGCACTTAATTTATTTTTTTTTATCAGCTATTTATTAAAACACCACTTGAGCGTGGCTGTTACCAGTACCACCTGACTGGCCCTTGTGCCTGTGGCACATAAAAGCACCCACTACACTCTCAGAGTGGTTGGCATTAGGAAGGGCATCCAGCTGTAGAAACTCTGCCAGATCAAGATTGGAGCCTGGCGCAGCCATCTGGTTCGCCAGTCCTCAGACAAACCGTCCAACCCATGCTAGCATGGAAAGCAAATGTTAAACGATGATGATGATGATTTATACTATTGATCTCTTTTGGCCAAAATACTAAGCTGCAGGGATGTAAGCAAACCAACACCTGTTTTCAAGCAGTATGGTGGGGACAAACAAATACACACACACATACAAGGTGGTATCAAAAAGTACCCGGACTAGTTCAGTAGCATGCCAACAGATGGCAGCACATGATTGCATGTGCGGTGAATGCTAGCAGTGACCTTCATGATTCAGTGTGCTGAGTGACATTGCTGTTTACTTTGCAAGTTTTGAAATTTGTGGTTTTGGATTACATGTGTGTGCTGTAGTGTGCGATTTTGTCATGGACAGGAAGTTGGATCAAAGAGCGAACATGAAATTTTGCATTAAACATGGGAAGTCTGCTATAGAGACATTGAGCATGCTTCGGCAAGCTTCAGGTGATGAAGCAGCAGTCATCACAATGGAAGAGGCCTTCATCTCCATGACTGAAGATGAAGGCACGACAGAGCTGTAACTCAATCAAGAGCAAGCTCATAATTTTTTTATTTCAACATCTGTGGCATTGTGCATCGAGAATTCAACCCTCTGGGACCAGACTGTCAATCGAGAGTTCTATTGTGATGTTTTGAAGTGTTTGAGGGGAGGACGTTTGGTGAAAGTGACTGAATCTGTGGGGTGCAAAGAATTGGATTCATCAAGACTGCGATGCACCTTGTCACTGGGCTCTCCTCACCTGTGAGTTTCTTGTCAAGAACAACATGGTATCTCTGCTGCACCTGCCCTATTTGCCTGCGGACTTTCATCTCTCCCCCAAGATGAAAATGTAGCTCAAAGGTGGTGACAAATCACAGAAAGTGCTCAACTTCCAGGCCGGATTCCAACAATGCTGCGACTGGTGCATTGCTGCGCAAGGTGAACATTTCGAAGGAAGGGATGTTAAAACTTAGATAAATAAGTTATTTTTTATTAAACATAACTAGGCCTGAAATTTTATGATACCACCTCGTACACACACACATATATATATTTATTTATTGAACAGAAGCTCTTTAAGCACGTCACATAAAACTATAATTAATAGTCAGCAAATATTGGGTAGTAAAAATCATTTTGGACAGAAAAAGTCAAAGGCTGCCTATCCAAATAATCTATAATAATAATGATAATAATGAAATTATTGTGTATCTTGCTCAGGTGCACTACAACTCATCGAAAGTGCATGTACAGTACATAGAATTATGTATGAAAGTCAGGAAAGGGAACAGTGTAAGAGTCATGATATACAGGTGTGCATGCATTGGAGGTGGGGATATCAGGTGTGGTCTTAGTGAATTTCAGGAAGCATGGAGGTTTTAAAGGATGCAATGTCTTAGCAACAACTGATGTAGGCAGTTTGTTCTATGCTTCAGTAACTCTAAGTGAGCAAAAATGTTTCTGAAAGTCATGGGAGCTGGGGTTTTTTTTTCTGACTTTGTAGGTATGTTGGATACACGGATATTTAAATAATTAGCCAATATGATTGAATGATTGAGAGGAGTTATATATGTGATAATAATATTCCAAACTATTGACCTCATCTTTAGAGAGTAAACATTGTTCCGGGTACAATCCCAATGTGTGGCGTATTGGGCAAGTGACTTCTACAATAGACACGGGTTGATCAAAGCCTTGTGAGTAAATTTGGTAAACGGAAACTGAAAGAAGCCCGTCGTATGAGTGTATGCATCTATCGGCGTACATGGCGGAGACGTAACCCAACTCCTTTGTGTTTGAGTTTATCCCCCACCAACACATGGCAACTGGTGGTGAAGTGTTTATGTCCTGTAACTTAGCGGTTCGGCAAAAGATGTACTAACAGAGGCTTCAACAAAGTCTTGGGGTCGATTTGTTCAACTAAAAACCCTTGGTACTACTTGAGAACAGTGGTCCCGGTGCGCGCACTCGCGTATTCGCGCTAGCTAGTCATGACTAGTCGATCCTTACTTTGTGTTTTTGCGTGTTATTTACTTTGTTTAAAAAATGATTTATTTTGTGTTTTATTTACTTTGCTAGGTAGTCGTTGTAGGATCGACTAGTCACGACTAGCTAGCGCGGATGCGCGACTACGCGAGTGCGCGCACCGGGACCACTGTTCTCAAGTAGTACCCAACCTTTCAAGACTGTGCCCCAGTATGACCGTAGTCCAATGACTGACACAAGTAAAGAATAACAGTTTTATTTCCTGGCTGTGGACAACGATGACTCTTTTGGAAGAAGAAGGAACTCAGAGAAGCGATTTTCCACGTAATTAGTAGACGAGAGAATCTAAATAAAGATCTTACCTTTCGATTTGTCTTTCTTATTCGATACACTGTTCTTAAGGATCGGAGGCAAAGGCAGTTTATAGGGAAACACTTCTTTGTAATTGGTGAACTTCCCATGATAACCGGGTCGTCGGCCCCGATTTAAGACTTCTGTAAGCCTCGTCATTTCAAGATCGATTCTGTTGTTGTGACTGCTATTTCTACCCGGTCCAGACACCACTCAGAAGTTCCCCTACAGTAGGATATAACCCAGGCTAAACTACAGACAAGATTATCAGGAAGGCGACGATGGTTCGGTTCCAAGCGACAGCATGCTTAGAAAGCTTCAACCTTCAGACCTATTTCCGATTACCGTAGTTACATAATATAAACACAGATACATTTGTGTTTGCAAATTATATAATCTAGTTTAATTATCGAAAGTTTTCTAATTTTGATGATACCATACTTTATATATTCGTAACACTTTAATAAGTTTCTAGAAAATCAAATGTGTTCGATTGATTTCATAAAAGTACGACACTAAACACTTTATGGTAACTAAAGGGAAGCTACTCAAAAAGTTTTAAATCTAAGGGGAATAATTCTGTATTCGCGTGATCCGTGGAAATTCCTCGATGTCAGGAAACAGATTTGGAAAATATTGTTTTAACATATTAGACACGCAAACAAAGAATTTCAGAAGAAAGTCTTCCGAAATCCTGCCATTCCTAGCTGACCCGCTGCGAAGTTTCTGTCTCCAGTTCGTGTGTCATGAATCCTGCCCTACAACCTCTAGCTTACCCTCCCGGTTGTTGATGGAGTCTATTTTCTGTTTTATTCTACCTGTGCATCTTCCACACACAAAAGCTATTTTCCCTGTTAACTTTCCTTTGATATTGCTGCACCTCTTATGTGTTCATAGCTTACACTGGGTACATCTTATGGAATATCTACCTACGCCTTTTCTACAGATTGAGCAGAGCCATCTAATTGAAAGGATTTGTGATTTGCCTGCCTTCCTACTTAGTAAGACTTTGGATTTTGCTAGGTTAACTCTAAGGTCCTTCCGTTCTAGACCTTGCTTTCATATCTGAAACTTTGTCTCTAGTTCTGGTAGTGATCTGTCCATCTATCTATCTATATATATATATAATGCGTGACAATTATTCAGTGGCCATGATAAAATTCCGAGTTTCGGATGCTGAGGTGGAAATCCACACCGCCATCTCTTCAGTAATGAAGAGATGGCAGCGTGGATTTCCACCTCGCCATCCAAAAGTCGGAGTTTTATCATGGCTACCGAATAATTGTCACATATTACATTTACAGATAAATTCCTCTATTTACATAACATCGAGGTCTCTTTCATTCATTTGTTGTCTTACCATCTCTATCAATATATGGGAAGCACTCCGTCGGTTACGACGATAAGGGTTCCGGTTGATCTGATCAACGGAACAGCCTGCTCGTGAAATTAACGTGTAAGTGGCTGAGCACTCCACAGACACGTGCACCCTTAACGTAGTTCTCGGGGATATTCAGCGTGACACAGAGAGTGACATGGCCGGCCCCTTGAAATACAGGTACAACAGAAACAGGAAGTAAGAGTGAGAGAAAGTTGTGGTGAAAGAGTACAGCAGGGATCACCACCATCCCCTGCCGGAGCTTCGTGGAGCTTTTAGGTGTTTTCGCTCAATAAACACTCACAACGCCCGGTCTGGGAATCGAAACCGCGATCCTATGACCGCGAGTCCGCTGCCCTAACCACTGGGCCATTGCGCCTCCTATCAATATATATATATATGCAGATTGGAGCCTGGCACAGCCATCTGGTTCGCCAGTCCTCAGTCAAATCGTCCAACCCATGCTAGCATGGAAAGCGGACGTTAAATGATGATGTATGTATATATATTAAAACAAGAGGTTAATTTCTGGTTATTGAGTTACAAATGGTTTCGTTTCCACGAAAGCCACAGCCTTGTGGACAGCTGGTCAGACTCTATACAAAGACAAAATTTAATATTTCTAGGTAATGTTAGGACAATGACGTTTCATGTCTAACGTATAAAAACGTTAATGAGGATGGTTTATCTCCATCGGACTAGAGGATAAAAAAACATTTAGTCTTGTAACAGCCCAACCAGCACACGAGGAGAACCAATTTTCCAGTAGGTGACGCTTGAAATGAACACATTTAGAGAAAATTTCTCTACGTACGACCATTTAACGCGCCAGGTTTAGTCCTTAAGAATTTTGGTTCTCTCTGCGAAACAGATTTTGCAATGGCCAATCCCATTGATATATGAGCCTGGATGTTCTGTTATTTTCCACCTGGGGTCCCTTGATGTTTGAGGTGCCATACACGGCTGGCTAAGGGTGTGACAAAACGTTTTTCTGTGACTCTGAAGGATGACTGGTTGTTATAGAAGCGTTATTTGAAGGATGTACTGGCTGATCCGATATATTTACAAACTTGGGAGGTGGCTATATTCGTACTCCTGGTATATTTCTGGTGGGCTCCAGGCCTGGGGATGCTGTTGGCAACACCATTGCTGACGTTGTCATTATGATGCAATGATTCGGCCGTGGTTGCCATTTCTGGTCATATGGTTGGCAATGCTGCTGCAGGTGTTAGTGAGGGTGTGACAACATATCGTGCAGGGGCCGGTCACTCCTAACGATGACCAAACGATTATCATTGACACTGATGGAGTGACCAACTCCTTAACTCCTTTGCAAGTTATATAGCAACACTACTCATAATGGTTGCCCAAAAATAAAGCACCTAGTACACTCTGTTAAGTGGCTGGTGCTATGTCAAAGATATTACTGGAGCTTGATGCTGCCCTGCATATAGCTGGTTCCCTGTTGAACATTCCAGCCCATGCCAGCGTGGAAAGTAGGCGTTAAATAATGATGACGAAAGATCTGGTCCTGAATGTTTGCATCAAAACATACAGAAAATAGTCTGCATCAAATGCCAGCATGGAAATCTACAAGGAGTTGATAGCTTCTGTTACCTAGGCAACCAAAAGTCAGTAGTAGAAGTTGATGCTCCAAGAGCTTGGCTGCTAGAATAAGAATAGACTGGAGAAAGTTCCGAGTGAAAGGCAGATTGTATGACACCTGTGTGCAAACAGCCATGCTACATAGCAGTAAAACATGGGCTCTGACTGCTGAGGACATGTGTAAACTTGAAAGAAATGAAGCTGGTGTACTTCGCTGGATGTACAACTGAGAGCAGGCATCCTGTGAGGAAAATTGGGCATAAGATGTAGTTTGCAAGAGAGAGACGATTGTGTTGGTATGATCATGTGATGCATATGGATGTGGACAGTTGTGTGAAGTGCTGATCTTGAATTCTGGAAGAGGGAGACCCAGGAAGACATGGGACGAGGGGGTGAAGCATGATCCTTGAATATTGGGCCTCACAAAGGCAATGACTAGTGACTGACACCTGTGTTGGGGACATGTAAAAAGCACCTTTTGAGTATTGGGCCTCATGGAGGTAATGGCACATGACCAAGTCCTTTCGCAATATGCTGTACTTGAAAGGCGGCGAGCTGGCAGAAACATTAGCACACCGGGCAAAATGCTTAGCAGTATTTCGGCTGTCTTTATGTTCTGAGTTCAAATTCTGCCAAGGTCAACTTTCCTTTTCATCCTTTTGGGGTCGATATATTAGGTACTAGTTGTGTACTGGGGTTGATTTAATCATCTGCCCCTGCCCCACCTTGCCAAAAAACTTTTGGGCCTTGTGCCTATTGTAGAAAAGAATCTGCTGTGCTTGAATAGAAGACCCTCAAACCAAGTGAAATCGTCATCGTGGCAGATAATGAATGGCGTCATGCAAAAGCAACTATTACACTCTTGGAGTGGTTGGTGTCAGAAAGGACATGCAGCCATAGAAACCATGCTAAACCAGACTGGAATCTGGTACAGCCCAGGTCAAACCATCCAACCCATGCCAGCATGGACAAAAGATGTCAAATGATGATGAACTTCACTAAAAGCATCCAAGAGCAAGCAAGTGAATTATACAAGGCAGACGGAGCCTCTACATGGTTGCTTGTCTAGCTAGCAATAATAGCCACACCACCTTCTATGGTCTTTAATCCTTTTGATGCCAACCCACCTATGTTCACCTCATGTTGTATGACACAAATTCCTGTTTAAAATAACCTAAATTATAACCCTCCATCAAAATTTCAGGTTGATTTGTTCCAAACGCCAGCTAAATTATGACAAAGTCACTTTAATTAGTTCTTTGGCACGTAAAAAGCACTATTCGAGCAAAGTCGATGCCAGTGCCACCTGACTGGTCCCATGTTGGTGGCACGTAAAAAGCACCCACTACACTCACAGAGTGGTTGGCATTAGGAAGGGCGTCCAGCTGTAGAAATACTGCCAGATCAAACTGGAGCCTGGTGCAGCCCCCTGGCTTCCCAGACCCTGGTCGAACCGTCCAACTCATGCCAGCATGGAAAGCGGGTGTTAAACGAAGATGACGATGATGATTGATTGCTAATTTGACGGGAATTCTTGCTTGCTCAAATATGCAAACACACTTATCATCATCATCATCATTTAACGTCCGTGCTAGCATGGGTTGGACGGTTCGACTGGAGTCTAGGAAGCCAGGAGGCTGCACCAAGCTCCAGTCTGATCTGGCAGTGTTTCTACAGCTGGATGCCCTTCCTAACACCAACTACTCTAGTATAAATTGTAACAATTACACCTGGGTGCCAACTCTTCTCCCACGTTCAAACACCCAATAGATTTTTGCATTTCTGAAGAACCACAAACAAAGAAAAAAAAAAAGAAAGAAAGAAAAGTCAAGTTCAAAAGAAGTCAGAAAGACAGAACATTCTTTTATAAATTGGTAAAATGGCAGTTATTGTTTAGATCTTTTTTTTTTTATTTAGTTTCTCTGGAATCTCTGGAGAATGGATAAATAGTTCTTACTGACATTGTTTTAAATAGTGTGAGAAAACATGGAATTGGCCAGAAATGGCATTTGACACTGAACAATAGAATTTTAACGTGATCGATGCCAAAGTTTATATTTATAATGGTCCGATGATGAGTTTTAAAGAATGGTAAACAAAAGTGGAATTCTGAGCAACTACATTCATGTTAAAAAATAAATTAATTAAAAAAGAAAACATGAAAACAAATTAAAAAAAGGAAAAAAAAAATCTTTTAATCAGAATTTAGCATAGATTTGATCCTGTCTCGGTTGGAAAATAAGCAATAAGCAGCAGCCAAGCTGAAACCAATTCCACCTGCACGTACACACTTTTTCAAACCAGCTGGAAAAATATAGAAATAGAACAACAGATGAAATAAATATTTTTTAAAATCTTTCAAATTTGGACACAAAAAACAAAAACCATTCCAAAAAGTATAATACAAATCTACAATCATTTTAGTTTCTAGAATTTTAATAAATTAAACGGTTCCAAAGTATTTATGTCCAAGGCTGTGACTTCCAAGACTGCCTGAACTTTTAATTTGGAAGAACAGAGACTACTGCTGTCAACCATGGAAGATGGATGTTAAACGATGATGTACTGTATGTGATTACATGCTCACACATAATGGAAGCTATTTAAAGGGTTGTCTGTGGCTTTTCTTGAATAAACTCAGCGAGGTCATTGCCAGTACCGCCTGACTGGCCCCCGTGCTAGTGGCACGTAAAAAGCACCCACTACACTATCAGAGTGGTTGGCATTAGGAAGGGCATCTAGCTGTAGAAACTGCCAGATCAAGATTGGAGCCTGATGCAGCCATCTGGTTCAACAGCCCTCAGTCAAAATCGTCCAACCCATGCTAGCTTGGAAAGTGGACGTTAAACGATGATGATGATGACTAGTCCGTATGTCTTTCCATGTCCCTTAGAAAAACAAACCCCAAAGAAGACCCTTAACCGGATTCCTCACAGTTGGTTGAGCTGCAATGGTACAAACAAATTATTCTTACCAGACGATTTGTAAAGCAGACCAGTGCTTGTGGCTGCCGTTAGTGTATTTATTTCATCATCAACGCCACGGCCGAGCTGCAGTAAGACACCAATGACACTGTACATCAAAGCTGGAAAGAAACGAGAAAAACTTCATTGCTGGAATTGCAAGAATTTGGAATATGACAATTGTAAAGGTTGCGCTTATAAATAATTGGTTCATTGGGAATTGTGAGTAAAGATATAGAGAAACGACTGAAGGAGATTGGAATAGAAAGTCCTGTAGAACTTCTACAGAAAGTTTGCCTCTTAGGGACAGGAAAGATTGCCAGGAATGTTTTGAGCACTTGAAAGATTATTGAAAGCTTGTGGATACCTAAGATTACAGGTAGCAATCTGCTACTCACATAAATTCTATCAGGAATAAGAACGAACCCGAGTCAAATCATCAATAATAATAATAATAATAATGAGAATGGTTTCAAATTTTGGCACAAAGCCAGCAAGTTCGAGTGTTGGGGGTAAATCGATTACATTGACCCACAGTGCATAACTGGTACTTATTTTATCAACCCTGATAGGATAACAGGCAATAATAATAATAATAATAATAACATTTTTGAAGCATGAACCAGTGACACTCTCCATCATACCCAGCAAAATAAGCTGCAAGTTTTCATCAAATAATAATAATAAGAAGAATTAACATTTATAAAACACCCAAAATTCTGAGGTCAGAAGAAGAGTGAATTTGATTGGCCCCAGTACTTATGCCCTCACCCTTAAAAGGATGAAAGGAAACATATCTGTACTCAAAAAGTAATGAGATAAACATTTTGTCAGCTGCTCTGGTGATTCTACAACAAGAATGGGCGAGTTAACGGATTTACAATTCTATATTTGTGAATAATTAAATGATTTAATCCAGGGCTGTGGAGTCGGAAACAATTAAGTGGTTGCTGGAGTCAGAGTCGGTAAAACTATATTGACTCTGACTCACAATATCTTTATTCTTTAATATAAACCAATTATAAGATATACGCCTACTCAAAGTACGAGTGTATGCATATGCTTTATGAGGTATGTTGACCACAATCACTTGATCACATGAAGAGGAGTCAGAGTAGGAGTCGGAGGTGCCAGTAGTACAGGAGTCGGAGTCAAAGTTTTTTGTTTCGACTCCACAGCCTTGATTTAATCAAACCAAAGAATTTCAATGTTATTTATTTTATTAAACAAGAATTAATGGAATACAAAATTCCAGTCTTCCTGCAAGCTGTTGTCTTTGATGCAGCTTCAGCTCTTATTAAAGATATATTAGTATTATCACATTTTAGATTTGCTTGAAAAACATTATCAGCAATGAATTTGACTATATTTCTTTCTAATTAATGAATAATTGAGAAAGACAACATCTATAACATGGAGGCACATGGCCAAGTGGTTAGAGCAGTGGACTTGCGGTTGAGGGATCAAATCTCAGACCGGGTGATGCGTGTGTTTATGAGCGAAACACCTAAGCTCCATGCGGCTTCGGCAGAAGGTAAAGGCAAATTTATGCTGACTATTTTGCCACCACTTTCTCTCACTCTTTCCTCCTGCATCTTGCAGCTCACCTGCGACAGACTGGTGTCCCATCCAGGTTGGGAGCCTATATGCCAAGGAAACCAGCCCTAATGAGCCAGGCATGGCTGGAGAAGGAACAAACATCCATAACAGACAAGATCCTCTGATACTTTTAAGTGCAAATGTACAGGAGGACATAAGTACATAGACAGCTATGATGCACCCTACCCCAACAAAAAAAGCGAATACATACATGGAAAGACAAACCATTAAAATTATAATAAACACAATCTCCAAGAACTAATGTAACTGTGGACTTACCAATAACACCTAAAGATTGAGCTGAAGAAGCACCTTGTTTTGTGATAAAGTTTAACATCCTGCAAAATCAAAAGAGATATGCTTTAGAAAAGAATCTGATATGAAGAATTAGAAAAACTTTAGCAAAGCCCTATTTAGGAAAGAAAGTTCAATCATTTTCTGTTGTGTCTGGGGAGAGTCATTTTCTTTTTGTGCCTTCACACACGAACTCATATAAAGAATCTTGCAAACCAAATCCAAAAACGAAACATAGTTCAATCATTGATAATAGGAAATTATTCTCTCTCACACACACAAAACCACACACTACAGCCGCTGTTGTAGTTTTAATGTCTACTTTTCCATGTTCATGCAAGGGTCAGGCAGAATTTGTTGAGGAGGATTTTTCAAGGCTGTTAGCCATTCCTGTTGATCCTGTTTCTAAGCAAAACAATATTTCTTCAATGTCAGATATTATTATCTTCATGGAGGATTGGATATGAAACCATTTGTAGGATGGTAAGAGTTCATTTATAACTGTTACATGATGTCAAGACAAGGACACACAAACACATGTATCCACATAAATAAAGGATTCCTTTTAGTTTCTGCCAATCAAATCCACTCACACAGTTTGGGATGGCCTGGAGTTATAATAAAACAGAGTTGTTCAATGCGCCATGCAGTGGGACTGAACCCAAGACCATGTGGTTGGAAGCAAACTTCTTAACCACCCAGCTATACTTGTGCATATAGACCTGTTTCATCATCATCGTTTAACGTCCGCCTTCCATGCTGGTTTGACAGGAACTGGTCAGGCAGAAGCCTGCACCAGACTTCTGTGTCTGTTTTGGCAAAGTTTTTACAGCTGGATGCCCTTCCTAACATCAACCACCCACCAAAGTGGACTGAGTGCTTTTTATGTGGCACAAGCACAGGCGGGGTCAATTTTGGTAACGTTTTTACAGCTGGATGCCCTTTCAAATGCCAACGACCCAGCAGAGTGGACTGGGTGCTTTTTACATGTCATTAGCACTGGAGATGTTTATAAGAAAAACAGGAAAATTTAGATAAAAGAGAGAAGAGTACATGTGGTGTGTTACACCTTAAAAATAAACAAAATTTAAGTGGTTGAAAGTGTTAAGCTCTAAACGTACAAAATCCAAGCATTTCAACAACTGAGCAACAGTGAAAAAAAAAAAAAAAGGAGATTATTAGAATGTTGTTTCTTTTTTAGATGATGTTAATTTGAAATTACTTACTGTGTTCGTCGTACAGCCCCTGTCAACTGGGCTGTGCTTGTTTCTCGGAAGCCTGAATATAAACCATTTAAACCTCCTACAGCTGCTCCTGTTTAAGACAAAAAACAAAAGAAATTTACATACTTTAATTACCATGTGTTCCTTAATTCTTTAGCATTTAAAATAACCCTATCCAGCCCAAATATTCTACATGTTTTATGTTCAAAAGGGCCAAAGTGTTCAAATTCATCTCACTAAATTATGATTAATAATAATAATGAAATTAGTGTGTATAGTGCTCAGGTGCATGTACAGTAAATAGAATTATGTACGAAAGCCAGGAAGGTGAACAGTGTAAGAGTCATGATATACATGTGTCCATGCGTATGGAGGTGGGGATATCAAGTGTAGTGTTGGGGAATTTCAGGAAGCAAGGAGGTTTTAAAGGATGCAATGTCTTAGCAACTAACAACTGATGCAGGCAGTTTGTTCCATACTTCAGCAACTCTGGGTGTGGAAAAATGTTCCCAAAAGTCATGGGAGCTGTGCTGTTTTCTGACTTTGTAGGCAATGCCCACATGTATTAGACACATGGAATTCAAAAAGGTGCTCAAAGTGGTTGTTGGTGCAATGGCTAATAATTTTGTGGGTGTTTACCAAGTCAGTTGCCAGACGTTGGAGCTTCAATGTATCTTCTATGCCCAAGAAAGCAAGGCATTCAGAGTATGACGGATGCTTGATGGAGGGTATTCACTTGGTTGCAAGTCTCTGAATGGTTTCCAAGAAGTCAATATCCTGAGCAAAATAGGGATTCCAGACTGGTGATGCAATCCTTCGTTTACTTCTTTCTGCTCAAATGACAATTGTGTGAGGGAACCCAAATCAGAGTGGAGTGGTTAGTTGTTAGACCCGGATCGGATTCCAAATAACTGACTCCCTATGATCAAAGGTATTCCAGCCACATCCATTTCATTTTCTATCAAGAACTACATTATCAAATGCATCCTTCCATTGTTTTAAAGATACTAGGATATGACTTGAGAAAGGCTCCCTAACGACTGGTGGAGGATCTCTCTTTCACCCACGAAGTGGTTGATATATAACTCACATGTTTTTGGTTCAGTAAAAAATACCTAATCATGTACCAATACAGTTTTTCCATGCTGGCATGGGTTGGATGAGACTTACTGATGTACTTTTCTACAGCTGGATGTCTCTCCTGTTGCCAAGGAAATTGTTTTTTTTTTATTCCACAGATCCCTGAATGAGAAAACAGTAGAGCTAAGAGATGTACTAAAAGTGCCGATCTCTAACTGTGGAGGGAACCTGTGGTAGAGGTAGAGCCAGGAAGACATAGGAAGAGGTGGTGAAGCATGACCTTTGAACTTTGGGCCTCACCGAGGCAATGACTAGCGACCGAGACCTTTGCAATATGCTGCGCTCATGAAAACCCCTCAAACCAAGTGAAATCGTAGTTGTGACTGCTGCTGGAGTCATATAACTGGCACCTATGCCAGTGGTGCATGAAGAGTACATTTCAAATGTTGGGCCTCATGAAGGCAAGTTCATTTTGGGTGTTGGGCTCCACTGAGGCAAAGTAGCTGAGTTCTTTTTGAGTTTTGGGCCCTTCAGAGGCAATAATTGAGACCTTTGGCATTATGTCATGCTTGAGAAGAAAACCCATCAAGCCCAGCAAAATCGCAGTCATGGCAGATATCAGTGTCATGCAAATGGTACCTGTACCAGTGGCACATAAAAGCACCCATTACACTCTTGGAGTGGTTGGCATTAGGAAGGGCCATCCAGTCATAGAAACTATGCCAAATCAAACTGTAGTCTGGTGCAGTCTTCCAGCTTGCCAACCCTGGTCAAACCGTCCAACCATGCCAGCATGGACAATGATAGGAGACATAAGCAATCACTATTTTTGCTCAAATGGTGACAATAAGAAAACAAACATAATGCACATTCGCACGATTTCCATTTGCTAAATTTCTCTCCCAAGGTATTTGTTGTCGCAGGGCTTTAGGAGAAGACACTCAAATTGCAATAGAATAGGATCAAAACAGAAACCATGTGGTTGTGAAGTTCACTTTGTAACCAATCATGCCTAAGATTTTTGAACAAGAACTTTACCTGCAAATACAGAACCTCCAATCTGAGAGAAAGCTAGTTCAAGTCTACCACGTTGTCGACTTGCACCTTCTGGGAAAATGAAGTCTGATCCACTGTCCTGCAAAATGAGACAAACGGAAAAGATTCAAGACATTGGCAGTGGTAGAAATTTGAGGAGATAATAAAAATGTAAGGATTACCATTCTTTTATAGCTTCCAGCAAGTAATTGGTCTTTAGCATTTAACCCTTTTGCTACCAACCTGCCTGAAACTGCCTCTAGGTCTGTACTACAAATGTCTTGTTTTCATAAGATTTGAATTAAAATCTTCCACCAAACCTTAGTCACAATTTATGTTGCTAACACCAGCTTAATGATAACTAAGTTATTTTACTAAATTCTTTGTTATATTTAAAATTAATTGAAAGAAACAGAGAATTTCAAAATAAATAAAGAAATAATTCTTAACCCTTTTGATACCAACCCGGCTGAAACCACTTGTGGCTCTATAGTACAAATGTTTTGTTTTCATAAGTTCTGAATTAAAATCTTCTACCAAACCTTAGTCACAATCTATGTTCCTTAATGATAACTAAGTTATTTTACTAAATACTTTTGTTATATTTAAAATTAATTGAAAGAAACACAGAACATCTCAGGAGAAATATGGTAACAAAAGGGTTAAACCAGCCTTACCTGGCTAAAATATTCTATGTTTTAATTTTGAACTGGTCAGATCTGGCCTTTCAAACCTACCCAACAACTTCTTTCTAAATACATCTCGGGAAAGATGTTGATAGCAAAATCTCAAGGCTGCAAGATAATGCAAGTTTAATTCAAAACAATGTGAATGAATAAGCATCCCATTTGACAGAAGAATCTGAATGCTAAAGGGTTAATATACCCAGCTCCCTCCTGTTCATCAGTTATCAGCCTCCTCCTTATTGTCATTCCTCAGCCCCCTTCTGTTCATCATAATCCTCCAGGTAATAACAAAGGAATTTAAGACAGGCTGTCCTTGGTTGCTCTTCTATGCTGATGACCTTGTTCTTATGGCTTAAACCACTATCAGAACTAGAGAAGAAATTTCAGGTGAAGAAACAAGGTCTAAAATCAAAGGGCCTTAGAGTTAATCTAGCAAAAACCAAAGTCTTAGTAAGTCGGAAAGCAGACAAATCATAAATGCCTTCAGGTAGATGGCCCTGCTTGACCTGTAGAAAAAGGATAGGTAGAAATTCCATAAGATGTACCCAGTACAAGCTATGGATGCATAAGAGGTGCAGTAATATCAGAGGAAGGTTAACTAGAAAAATAGTTTGTGTGTGTCAAGTGCACAGGTACAATAAACACTAAATTGAGGCTATGAAGCAAAACTTCTTGACCCTGCCTGTGTCTATCAACATGTTAATGTCCACTTTTTCATGCATGGGTCTGATGGAATTCACTGATTTTTTGTTGAATATTGTTTTTTAACATTCATTTTTCGTCCTACTACAATAATTTCTGTGTTTAGTTGTTCTGACATAGTTTGAAGTTTGGTTGGATCTCTTAATATGAGAACCCAGGATATTTTACGAAATTTGCATCTGACATTTTCATTCTATTTTGCCCTGAAGTGGAGTTTTTTAAGTATGTTGTGAACATCTTTTAGGTAGTTGTGAACATCTTTTAAGTATGTTGTGAACATCTTTTAGGTAGTCTTAAGGAAACAGAATCTCGCGGTCTTTTACTCATTCTTAGCAAAAATTTGTGTATAATGATAAAAGCTGTAGCATTCTGGCAGCTGTATCGTAAAACCTTGGTTTCTTATAATTGTCATCATTGCTGGGACTAACACAATCAAATTCTTTTTAGTGGTCCTTGAAGATTATGAAGATTGGGATATAATGTCAATGGCAGAAAACTGCCAAGAAATCCTATTTGTATGACAGAATCGTTAGCACACCAGGCGAAATGCTTATTGGTATTTCGTCTGCTGTTACATTCTGAGTTCAAATTCCGCCGAGGTTGACTTTGCCTTTCATCCTTTTGGGTCGATAAATTAAATACCAGTTACACACTGGGGTCGATATAATCGACTTAATCCGTTTGTCCCCTCTCTGTTTAGCCCCTTGTGGGCAATAAATAAATAAAAGACCTATCAAATTTGTGATTATTTTCGAAATTAATTTAAAGTAATAGACAATATTCTTTATGATTATAAAAAGGGAAGGAATATTCTAATTAATTGGTTAATGATCATCCACTACCTATTCATGGTACTTTCACTTCCCTTATCGAGTTCAAATGCAACATTGTCTCTGGTTATCGATTCCAATACCCAAATACTTTCTCAGGTCATTCGCGGTCAGATTTAAGTTATACGAGAAAAAACACCCTGCATTAGAAGTTACCATAAATGATGTATGGTTAGTGTGTGAAATAATTACTTTCCGACAATAATAGTAGAAAATACTGACTGGCTTGAAGCAATTAAATAATAAAACATGGAATAGATATCGAATGAAACGATTTTTAATACAAGGCTGTATATTTTTGGAGGAGCTGTTGGTTTAAATGTCAGTAACTGACAGGTACCAACGAAGAAAATGCCGCAGAATTTAAAAACGGAACGAAAACGGATGTAACTAAATATCATAAAGTATCGGAACCGGACACTGGAATAACAACTAAGAAGCAAATAGTTGATTAAATAGTCATCAGTAGTAATTGATTTGTACTTATCGATCTCGGGAAAGGGAAAAGTAAAGTCGATCATCACAACACTTGAACTACTATGAAAAAAAAAATACTGTAGAACAAAATAAAACAAATAACAAAACTTACTGCTCCAATGTACGCTGGATCGAAATTTAGGTACGGTGACATTACACTACCCATGCCCCCGGCCGAAACTGGAAAGGAAATGGAAGTTATAAGTAAGATTACACACTTGACTGAAGTATAATTCAAACATAACTTAATACATAGAATTAGCAAAGGTTCCTAACTTGATGATGTAACATACTAGCCGAACAAAGGCGTTAACCGAAATCACTGTAGCGACAGACTGAGAATGGTTCAACAAGCTCAACGTCCATATCAAGGAAACGGAATTCTTTGGACAGCTTGATATAAGCAAATCATACAAATGAAGCTATTTATTCAAAATATTGACTAAAAGGTAGACTCTGAGAGCATAGTTAATGACTTCTAAGATCTTTAATTTAATAATAGAAGCACTTTGGTTATTAATACCAACTCGCACACACTCATATTACGCACGAACAATGTTTCTCTGTTATTGCAGACAAGATTAATAACCAGAAGGCATTCGACAATTAAAAACAACATCAACCGAACATGTGTGTGTGTGTTTGTATGAGTGTATATATATATATATATATATATATATGTTAGAAGTATTGGGGTGATGTACAGATTTAATACATATGAAAGAAAAAGGTGTTCAGAATGTTGGATGGTTGTAAAAATATATATTTATTTATTTACATATCACATATTATTTTTTCATATTGTAATATGTAAATAAATATATATCTTTACAACCATCCAGCATTCTGAACACCTTTTTCTTTCATATATATATATATATATATATACACACCACAATGTACAAAGCGATTAATCTACAGACAACACATAATAGATTACAAATAGAAAGGCGATTTTTAAAATATCTTGAATTAGAACTGCAAAGTTTGTAAATTAGGTGTCTCTGTCACATTATTTGTTATATTTAAATTCATAGGTAAAACAGAAAATCGCTTGTATAATCGATTATGAGAATTGTTCTAGTAATTAAAGGTCAAGTTATCAAGTACGTGACAATAACTAATTGGTTTAACAGAGAATATAATAAATCATAAATACCTCCAGCTGCCATTGTTGGATCAGAACTGGAATATGGATTAAAGAATGCTCTTTTCGACGAAGGATCTCCACCGCTGTCCATTTTCCTAAAGAATTCCGTTGACGACCTTAAACCCTATTGCTAATATACAATCTCCTCACAGAGTCACCATGCGGGGGTCAAAAGGATAGTGCGCATGCGTTAATTATATAACATTAGAGTTATTCCCCCTTATCACTGGAATTGATTCCCCGCGAGGAAGCACGTGTCGTATGTTTCGTTGGGTCCCAGAATGGTTCTGTAATTATACTGTCCTGCTCTCTAAGATCACTGCTTAAAAGGTAAATTTAATTGCAGTTTTGAAATATATCCGGATAGCTAAAAGGGAAAAAAAAAAACGTTACGAAACGACATACATGTTTGATAAACAAAATTCAAATTAAACTTATTTTTGTACGATTCTGCTACCTTGAAAAAGAGAAGCAAGTGTTTAGTCGTTCACATGGATATTTCTTAACTTTGTAAAGTCTCTTGTTGATTAAAAAAAGTCTTTGTTAGCGTTTTCCCAACATGGATGTAAACGATCCGACAGAATCTACTTTTAAAGATGTTATATTAACAGAAGTTAGAGATACTAACGCGGAATCAACGATGGATGTTCCAAGTAACACCGGAGAAAATTATAGCTTGGAAGATGATGATACAACGGCAAATGACGGTAATGATAATCCGAGAAACGACGGTGTTAACGAAGTCTCTGTCACACCTTTATCTAACAAAGATGTTGATAACAAGAAGATTCACACAGTTGTTAACGAAGAATCCGTTGCAGCAAGTGTTGCTGACGAAGAAAATATTGTTGAACATGTTGTTAATGAAGAGAATACTCTTAATGTTGGTAAGGAAGAGGGAATTATCAGCAATGCTACCAACGAAGTTGACCATTCGAAGACTGACAACCCGGTTACCATGGGTGCAGAGAAGAAATGTGAGACGTCGGAGCAGAATGCAGCTAACGTGGACCTTCATTTAGATGCAAATCACACAATTTATCGCTCCAGTAATGTTGATGACGAATTGACTTCGGACAGTGATAGCGATTCCTCTTCATCTCTTAGTTCTTCATCGTCAAGCGACGAGGAGGAACCAACGAAACCAAATGTGACAGAAAAATGCCCAGAGTAAGTAGATTAATTGATTTAATTTTCAAGTTTGTATGTAAAATATTCCAGTTTTTTTTAAATCTTCCATTTGCCGCGTTTTTCTCCGTAAATTAGAGACCAGCAATTAATATGTACTTTACTGTTAATCTATAAACTTTATAGTTTATTACCAGTATTTGTCCTTATGTGTCTGTAACTGTTACAAAATAAAAAGAAGAGAACTTGATGGCCTTGTTTATATTCAATAAGACCTTATACGATTTGATGTCTTCCTTCTTTATTTCCAAGATCACACCCCGTAGGTATCCATTTGCATAACGAGGTACTCAGGTCTTCAGTGAGCTCCATATCCATACTAAAACCAGGAAAAAAGTCATGGGCGTTGAAAAAGGCCATATTTTTTTTCAGAAAACTATTGTGTAAAATTTATCTGTCTACTGGTTTAACACTATCGTCTGGTTTTGGGGCACCTTTAGGGGAGTCCATTCTATTGCAAGTATTTGAGTTAGATCTGTAGTTTGAATATATCTTCCTCTCTCTGTTCTTCCCTTCCTCATAAAATCGGTTAATATAGGGCGTAACAAATATCAGAAAATCAAAAAAAAAATGTGTGTAATAGGTGTAAAACAACTTCCTATGAACGAATATGAAAAAAAATTCGCGCACGCGAAAGGGGGGTGGGGGAGAGGCCTCGGAAAATTCACATCGGGAAGTTCCGAAAGCGTCTGAGGGGCTGACCCGGGCACCAAACAAAAAAAAATAGTGTAATATGTGTAAAACAACTTGCTCTAAACGAATATGAAAAAAAAAATGCGCTCTCGAGAAGAGGGGTGGGGGAGAGGCCTCGGAATATTTATATCGGGAATTTCCGAAAGCGTCTGAACCGGGCACAAAAACAAAAACAAAAACAGCGTAATAGGTGTAAAACAACTTGCTCTAAACGACTATCATGAAAAAAAGGCGCGCTCGCGAAAGGGGGGTGGGGGAGAGGCTTCGGAAATTTCACATCTTCAGTCCACGGCCTTTAAACTAAGAAAAAATAGTGTAATTGGTGTAAAACTACTTGTTCTAAACGAGTATCAAGAACACACACTCACACATGAATCATAAACTCCGTATTTCGCAAAAAAAAAAAAATAAAGAGAAGAAATTCTGGAAAAAGTGAAGAAATGTTGGATCTCATTCCTTGGTTAAAGCTATTTTAAACATTAAATTTATGCTTTTCTTTGAAATAGTTCAGATATATGCAATTCTTCTCTGTCATCACTATTCTTGTTAAAGAATGATGAATTTAAAACTCTACAAAAGTATGGTGTAAGCCTTCAGATGAACGATTTCAATATAACCGAACACGCACACATACATGTATAATGTATATTCGAATGTTTGTTTTTTATTAAAAAAGTATCTAAGATTATATTACCAAGTAAAATAAAACCCTGTAGGACCCCCTCTATTTCATAAAAATGATCTTTGGATTTTGTTTTTCTTTGTGAAATATTGAGTTAAGTTGCATTTGTGAAAAGACTCTCCCATGAAAGGGTCACTCGGCTACAAAAGGTTGCAGGTTGCACTGTGGTTGTTGGGAAGTGCACTTCGTTAGTTGTCTTTCATTTGCCTGGACACAAATACTTCAGCTGTGTCTATCCTAGGATTGCTACTGACCTCTTTTGTTCCAATGAGCTAAGTTGGCAGAGTCGTTAAACCAGCCTTACCTGGCTAAAATATTCTATGTTTTAATTTTGAACTGGCCAGATCTGGCCTTTCAAACCTACCCAACAACTTCTTTCTAAATACAAATGATCACATCAGCAAAATCTCAAGGCTGCAATATAATGCAAGTTTAATTCAAAACAATGTGAATGAATAAGCATCCCATTTGACAGAAGAATCTGATTGCTAAAGGGTTAATATACCCAGCTCCTAAGAACATTAGGATGGAGGCTGTGCAGTGTTCATTCAATTCTACAAACTGAGTTCAAATCCTACCATGGGTTTCTTGGATGGTTCACTTAACCCACCACATGGCACATTGGGTGACTTTGTTGAAGGGGTCTTCTCTGTTGTAAGCATTCAGGCACAGTCTCCGGTTTGAGGTCTTCCACTCTTCCTTCCTCCTGGACAAAATGCTTAACAGCATTTATTCTCAATTTACATTCTGAGTTCAAATTCCAACAAAGTCAACTTTACTTCTCATCCTTTTGGGGTTGATAAAATAAATGCTAGTTGAGTACTAGACTTGTTTCCCCACCTGAATTTCAGGCTTTGTACCTTTGATAGAAAAGATTTTTATGTATAAAGAAAATCTGTTGTTTAACCCTTTCGTTGTTGTATTTCTTTACAGATGCTCTGTGTTTCCTTCAATTAATTTTAAATATAACAAAGAATTAAGTAAACTAACTTAGTCATCATCAAGTTAGTGTTAGGAACATAGATTGAAACTAAGGTTTGGTGGCAGATTTTAATTCAGAACTTATGAAAACAACACATTTGTACTCAGAGCCAGAGCTGGTTTCCCCGGGTTGGTATCAAAAGGGTTAAAGTTTGCTCAGCTGTCTTATTAAGTTTGTGTAGGAAATTCTATCTCCTGAAATTCTAATTTAATTCAAAATTTCACCATGGTTTAAAATTTTGTTCTTTGACATTTTAGGGAGAAGAAAACTATTGAAAAGCCTAAAGTGAAAGGAGAATTAAGTATTGAGGTAAGACTCGTCTAGAAATATTTATTTCAAAATTTCTTTTACTTTTTACTTGTTTTAGACTGCAGCCATGCTGGGGCACCACCTTGAACAGTTTAGTTGAACAAATCAAGCCCAGGATCTTTAAGTTAGGAAGGGCATCCAGCTGTAGAAATCTTGCCAGATCAGATTTGAGCCTGGTACAGCCTCTTGGCTTGCCAGTCCTCAGTCAAACTGTCCAACCCATGCCAGCATGGAAAGCGGACGTTAAACGATGATGATGATGATTGTTCTACCAGTCTTTTTTGCTGAATCACTAAATTATGGGGATGTACAAAAACCAATTTGTGTAGTGGGGGGAACACAAACTTACAGACAGACATCACCTGTGAAATTGTAGTTGTGGTCGTTGCCGATGTTCTGTTGGCATGTAAAAAAACCACCCATTACACTCTTGGAGTGGTTGGCATTAGGAAGGACATCCAGCTGTTGAAACCATATCAAATCAGACTGGAACCTGGTGCAGCTCTCCAGCTTGTCACTCAAACCATCTAACCCATGCCGGCATGGAAAGTGGACGTTAAATGATGATGATAGGTGCAGGCGTGGTTGTGTGGTAAGTTTGCTTTTCAGCCACATAGTTCTGGGTTCAGTCCCACTGCATGACACCTTGAGCAAGTGACTAAAGCCTTCTGACTGGATTTAGTAGACAGAAACTGAAAGAAGCCCATTGTATATACGTTACATGATTGACGCTGTTATACAAGCTTCCACTTTCATTTCCAATATTCTGTATGAACTTGGTCTGGTTATAGAGTATATTTGCTTGGAAACCGGTGAGGGTCAGCAGTAAGAAGGACATGGAAATTCTGCCTCAGTAAACTCTGTCCGACCTGTGCAAGCATGAAAAAGTGAACATTAAAATGGTGACACACGACAACTTCTGTCTGCTGAATTTTCTCACAAGGCATTGGTCAGCCTGGGGCTATAATAGAAGACACAACTGCCCAAGGTGCATGTGGTTGCAAAATGAACTTCTTAAACCCGCAGCCATGTCTGCAACTACAAGATGGATTTTTGTGGACTTGGTTATAGATTTCTTAGTCAATCATTGGTTGATAAAGGATGCCTGTGCATCACAGGGTGGAATAAATACCACAAGGATTTTTGTTTTAAACACATTAAAAAAAGTGCCGTGTAAAAAGCACAACTCATCTGTGCGTGTGCCACATAAAACACACTAAGTCCCTCTGCTGAGTGGTTAGTGTTAGGAAGGGCGTCCAGCTGTAAAAATCGTGCCAAAACAGTTACAGAAGTCTGGTGCAGGCTTTAGCCTGGCCAGCTCTTGTGGTACTATCTCACCCAGGCTAGCATGGAACATGGAAGTCAAATGATGATGACATTGGCTTTCTCCTCCACAAAAGACATCAGCAAAAGATAATCTGGTGTAGATATACACCATAGCTCTAGTATATATCTGTATTTATACCTGTGCTGGTGGCACGTGAAAAGGCACCATCTGAACATGGTCGATGCCAGCGCCGCCATGACTGGCTTCCGTGCCGGTGGCACATAAAAAGCACCAACCGATCATGGCCGTTGCCAGCCTCCCCTGGCACCTGTGCTGGTGGCACGTAAAAAGCACCCACTACACTCATGGAGTGGTTGGCATTAGGAAGGGCATCCAGCTGTAGAAACACTGCCAGATCAACTGAAGCCTGGTGCAGTCTCCTGGCTTCCCAGACCCCGGTCGAACCGTCCAACTCATGCTAGCATGGAAAACAGATGTTAAACGATGATGATGATACTTGTTTACGTAGAAGGGGCTTTTGTACAGCTTCCTTTCTCAGGTTTCACTCCTAAGCTATTAACCAAAGTGGTGCTACGGGTGTCACTTGCTTGTCATTCTACACATTCATTTGGTATAGAAATTGGTATCAGACTTAATCAGTTGCTTGGCTTTTTACTTGTACCATTTGACACTTGGTGCTTGTAGCAGACCACTCCTTTGCAAGAGTGTATGGAACAGACCTCCAGTCTGTTTGCCTTTGCTTTCCTCACAATCTTGGAGATCTTGTAGACTATTGCAGTCACACTTCTTCCTTCTGTATTCACATTATTTTTAATTAATCCTTCATTATCTCATAACTTCAGGATTTCAAAAATGTGATTGTTTATATTTAGAAGGACATTATAGGGTAGATGTGAAAGAGTAGATCTGGTCAGTTTGAACATAAAACCAATAGAATTCCTGGACCATTTAAGGCTGGCTTAAATGCTAAAGAATCTCTCTCCCAATCTCCCCAATATTTTCACTGCTAATATATCCAACTGTAGAAACAAACAGCAAAGTAGACCTTAGCGAAATTTGAACTCGGAACGTTAGGACAGGCAAAATGCTGCTAAGCTTTTACCTCAGTTTGGTAACAATTCTGCCAGTTTGCTGCCTTACTGTGTTATATTGAATGTTGGTATGTGCTGGCACCATGTGAAAAGCATCCAGGGCATTCTGTAAAGTAAAACAGATGACTGGAACCGGATGCAGCTCCCTGGCTTACAAGCTCCTGTCAAACCGTCCCACCCATGCCAGCATGGAAAACAGATGATAAATGATGAATGTAGCCATGAGTAGGGTTCAAATTTTTGGTATATAGGGTCTATATCACTTACATACTTTTTTCTTTAAAGGATCTTCCTCCTATTGAAGAACTGAAGATAACTGCAGACGACAATGTGGAGCTTGTATGTGTTGGGTTGATTTCCACTATCATAGACACACTTGGTAAGTATTATGGTTTAATTAGAGCTTTTTGCTTGATAGAAATGTGATAAATGAGATACAGGATAGGAGGGGAACGGGCAAAACCTAGAATTATTTGAAATTTGTTTGTGCTTCATTGAGTTCTGTAATATTTATTATAACAAGAGTTGAGCATGACTCAGCCTAGAAAATTTTTGGAGATGAAAAGCACTGGAAGAAAATTTGGACAAGAGAGATATGTGTGTTAACCCTTTTGTTACTGTATTTATTTTGAGATGCTCTGTGTTTCTTTCAATTACTTTAAATATAACTAAGAATTTCGTAAAATAACTTAGTTATCATTAAGCTAGTATTAGGAACATAAATTGTGACTAAGGTTTGGTGGAAGATTTTAATTCAGAACTTATGAAAACAAGACATTTGTACTCAGAGCCAGAGCTGGTTTCAGCCAGGATGGTAATGAAAGGGTTTATGTAGACATATAAAGTAAACAGATATAATCTACTTTATAAATGTTATTAATATTTGCCATATTTTCTGGCATATAAGTGGAATTCTTCGGACCAAAATTTACAGCCAAAACAAGTATGATGACTTATACATCAAGATGACTTTGGAGGACCAAAATTCCTGCATGAAATGCAGCAGGATTTTGAAGGATACAGTAATGATGTTCGAATGTTTACATTACAATGATTTGTATGTCAGAAAATATGGTGGCTGTGATTTAGCACTTATTCAGTGGAACTATGACCAAAAGCATTCAAACCATGACCATCCTGACTTTTGTCAGACACTACAATATCCAGTCTATTCTTTCTTAAGATGCTAGGGTGTGGTTTGAAGGAGATTTACCACCTATTTCATGCAGGTTGATTGCTCTCATTAAAGATCATTCTTAGCTCTTGTCACAGTCTAAAGTTGATTCTTATCAAGGATGCTTAAAACAAATCATTTCATTCTGAATCAAGGGTTTATTTAAACTGAGCTCAACTTAGCCAATGAATTTTAACAATATTCTTCGACACCAATATGGATAAAGTAAATTTGAAAAATGTAAAAAGAATTAGTGTTTTTATTCGAAGTTCTTTTTAAAAATATCTAAATCTCAAAAAAAATAAAAGAAATTTATACTTTTGAAGAGATTGGTTCTGTTTTTCTTTCTTGTGGAAGGTTGAGCTGTTTTATGAAGGGTTATTACAATAGCCATGTTTGGTGGGGTTACAAACTTGAGTAAACAGAAAGCTACTGAATAGGGTGTGAAGATGCCCTTCCATCCCTCCTTTCAAACACTCACCCACATATGGGGTAACATACACAGTTGCATAGACCTGTATACACACATATCTTTTGTTCTTTTCAATCATTGGACTGTGTCCATGCTGGGGCACCACTTTGAAGGGTTTTTGTTGAAGACATTGACCCCAACAGTTAAGTTTCTCTTCAAGTCTGCTCCTTATACTATTGGTTCCTTTTGGCAAGACAGGTTGGCAAAATGTAGAATATGGAACCATTTTTCTGTATATCTTTCAGTGTCTCATTTTTACTTGAATTGTTTTCCAGTTGTAATCCAGTCTCTTGATTCGGAAACTTCTCCACTCAACGATGACAGCATATTGTTTCTAGAGGACCGAACCTCCTTGGGACAGGTAGGAAGATTCTAGAAATGACTCTTTTACAAATTTCTGGATGTTGTTTATGGTTTATTTTTTTTTATATCATTAATCTTTTCTACTTGTTTCAGTCATTGGACTGTAGCCATGCTGGAGCACAGCCTTAGTGAAACAAACTAACTTCAGTACCTAGTTTCTATTTAAGACAGGTACTTATCCTATTGGGCTCTTTTGCCAAACTGCTAAGTCATGGGGAAATAAACTAATCAATTTGTCAAACAGTGAATTAGGTAGAAATGCACACACACACACACACAATCTAAATTGAGGGAATGGAGCCAGTAAGATCCAGGCTGCATATGTTTCCTAGCTAGTAGAACCTTGAAAATAATAATTACTCAAAGAGGAATATTCCACTAGCTACTCATCAGGCTGAAGATACCTTAGTTAAATGAAGGTTACACTGTTGTCAAGTAATCCCAAAATTTGATTTCCTTTGAGTTGGTTTGGAATCTCTTGATGACAGTGTAACCTTCGTTTAACTATTAAATCAAATGATTGAAACAAAGGAATATAGGTGTCAGCTTGGCTGTGTGGTATGAAGTTTGCTTCCCCACCACATAGTTCCAGGTTCAGTCCCATTGCATGGAAACTTGGGCAAATGTCTTCTACTATAGCCTCAGGCTGATCAAAGCCTTGTGAGTGGATTTGGTAGATGGAAACTGAAAGAACCCTGTTGTGTATATATGTATGTATGTGTGTGTATGTTTGTTCTCCACTACTGCTTGACATTTGGTGTTGATGTGTTTATGTCCTCATTAACTTAGCAGTTTGGGAAAAGAGACTGATGAAATCAATACCAGGCTTAAAAAAAATATGTTCTGGAGTTGATTCTTTTGACCAAAATTCTTCAGCAAGGCTGCAGTTTAATGACTGAAACAGGTGTAAATATGAAAAATAGAATGCAAAAAAAAAAGTAATGAATATAAACGGTTAAAACAGAAAGAAGTTAGTTTGCCATGTGGAAGAGATGATGTCTGACGTTTTGGGGCTGGGCCCTTTGTTGAAGGAAAATCATGTGAAATCTGTAAACATAGAACATTGCCTGTTTGTCCTGGATTACACTGTTTCACTTGTTAAAACTTTTTTTCCTTTTAATACAGTGTATGAAAATGATGATACAATGAAGTGTGTCAACTAAGCAACCAATAAAATGAATTCCCATCCATTTTTGCCATTCTTGCAGGGCTAAATTGGTTTTCATGTTGGAGCAGTGAAATGTTGATTAAGCAGTTTACCTGTAATTTTCTTTTACCTTTTCTTTTTTCTAATTTCTAACAGGTGTTTGAAATATTTGGTCCTGTACGGAACCCTTTGTATTCTGTTCGGTTTAACACCACTCAAGATATCGAAGAAAAGGGTTTGAAAGTTGGCACAGAAATTTACTATGCCCCTAAAGAGATGAAGTATACAAACTACGTGTTTGTACAGGACTTAATGAAGTAAGTTTCTGCTTTTATGTAACTTTTGACTCGGAATGTAACAAAATAAAAGGAATTTTTTCCAAAACTTGTTGAATAGGAGTTTCATTGTGTTAGGTTTGTGAAGTAAGTTAGGTTGGTGCTGTTATTAGTCAGGATGGAGTCATTGGAGTGGAATTCTCTGGTATTCAGACAAGTGGTTCATTATTTATATTTGATGGATATTTGTCCTCATCTTGTTTGTTGTTAACACAATGTTTCGGCTGATATACCCTCCAGCCTTCATTAATGTAAATAATGTACATAATTCCTCATCACTTGAATATAGAACTGAAAGACAAGTGGTTGTTCCAAAAGATATCTTACATGTTATGCCTACAAAGAGAAGCAGTGGTCAGCGTGGTAAGAAGTAGACAGATTGGTTTAAGAGGTTATCAAGATTGCTTTTATGCCCACTTTTTCCTGCTGGCCTGCATTAGAAAAGTTTACAAAACAGCAAAATCTTCCACATGGATAAATACTGGATATTTTGCAGTTTTAGAAATCACTGTCCTGATTTATAGTAGAAAACTTTCTGAAGAGAATAGTTTCTAAAGCTGTAGATGGAATATACGTGAAAGAATGTTTTGAAATGTGTCTAGTACACCAAATAGAAGTTGACCGAGAGAGATCAATAAATGGAATTGTTAGGGGGTCAGTAAATGGTTCCATGCACCTCACCTAAATCATAGGTACACGGATGGGATGCCGAATGCAATTTTGCCGAAGGACAAGAAGCTGAACAAGCATAAAGCCAAATGGACAAGATACTGAAGAAACATACATCATCATCATCGTTTAATGTCCGCTTTCCATGCTAGCATGGGCTGGACGATTTTGACTGAGGGCTGGCGAACCAGATGGCTGCACCAGGCTCCAATCTTGATCTGGCAGAGTTTCTACAGCTGGATGCCAACCACTCCGAGAGTGTACTGGGTGCTTTATACGTGCCACTGGCATGGGGTCCAGTCAGGCGGTACTGGCAACGATCTCACTCGAATCTTTTTACACATGCCACCGGCATAGGTGCCAGTAAGACTACGCTGGTAACGATCACGCTCGAATGGTGCTCTTTTCACCCTACTAGCACGAGGGCCAGTCAGGCGCTACTGGCAACAGCCACGCTCAAATGGTGTTTTTTACGTGCCACCTGCACAGGAGCCAGTCCAGCGGCACTGGCAATGACCTCGCTCAAATGTGTTTTTTTTTCTTTTTAATTTTGAGTTAATAATTCATTGTAGTCTTAAATTGTTTGGCTGATATCTTTTTTTTTTCCTTTTCAAGAAATAATTCACTTTGTGATTCTCCCCCGTTTTTTTCCCTCTCTCTCTCTCTAGACAAAAGGGTTCTGATGCATCTTGGGAACATGACTTGGAACCTCCAGAAAAGGTTAGAATGCTTTTCTTGTTATTGGTTTTTTTCTTTATTCCTTAAGCCTAAATATAAACTGATTGGTGCAAATCACCTTTTATTGTGTCATAAAAGATCTTATTAAGACTCTTTGTTAATTATTGTAAATGTATTTTACTATAGCTGAGCCACTCAAAATCTTTCGGTAGTTAAGTAGTTTCATAACGCCTGGTATTTCTACTCCATGGTCAAATGGCTAGTTAAAGCCCATTAAATTAATTCAGACAAAGCTGTTTTTTCAGGTCCCAAGTAATTGCACCTGGTGTAGTCCAAGGGTTTGAAATTTTGGGGGACATACCAGTTCATTATATCAACCCCAGTGCTCGTCTCTGACAGGATGAAAGGCAAAGTTCATCTTGGCAGGATTTGAACTCAAAGTGTAAAGCCAGAAGAAATGTCTCTAAGCATTTTGTGTGGCATGTAAACAATTCTGGCCTGCTAACATTCAAAATGGTCCAAGTATAACTTTAACCCTTTAGCGGTCACACTATTCTGTCAAATAGATTGCTTCTTTATTCACATAGTTTTGAATTAAGCTTGCATTATCTTGTAGCTTTGAGATTTTGATGAGGTAACTGCTAATATTTAGAATGATATTTAAGGGTTGGGGCAAGAGGTTGGATCTGGCCAGTGTGAATATAAAACAGGCAGAATATTTTGGCTGGATATGACTGGTTTAATTACTGAAGCTCTCCATCAGTTATAACAACAAGGTTTCCAGTTGATCCAATCAATGGAATGCCTGCTCATGAAGTTAATGTGCCAGTGGTTGAATACACCACAGACAAGTGAACCCTTAATGTAGTTCTCAGGGAGATTCAGTGTTGCACAAAATGTGACATGGCTGGCCCTTGAACTACAATACTGGTCCAACTCATTTTTGCCATTTCTGACCCAATATTCTATTTGTTTTATTTTCAAATTGGTCAGATTCAACCTCTCACACCAACCCTACAATGTCATTCTAAAACTCAACAATTACATCATCAAAATCTTGAAGCTATGATATAATCCATGATTAATTCCAAACAGTGTGAATAAATAAGCATCACATTTGACAGAGTAATCCAGCAGCTCATCTCAATGAGCTCCTTTTATTATGCAGCCATGCCTGTACCTGACAATGGTCGTCAAGAGGACATGGGTTGCATGGTTTGACTGAGGACTGACAAGCCAGAAGGCTGCACCAGGCTCCGATCTGATCTACCAAAGTTTCTATAGCTGGATGCTCTTCATAATACCAACCACTCCGATAATATAGTGGGTGCTTTTTACTTGCCACTGGCATGGGTTCCAATCAGGCGGAGCTGGCAGGAATGTTAGCACGCCGGGCGAAATGCTTAGCGGTATTTCGTCTGCGTTACGTTGTGAGTTCGAATTCCGCCGAGGTCGACTGCCTTTCATCCTTTCGGGGTCGATAAATTAAGTACCAGTTACGCACTGGGGTTGATGTAATCGACTTAATACCTATGTCTGTCCTTGTTTGTCCCCTCTGTTTTAGCCCCTTGTGGGTAATAAAGAAATAGGTATTGGCATTGACCATGCTTGAATGGTGCTTTTTATGTTCCACCGGCATGGGAGCCAGAGAGGCGACACTAGCAACAACCACACTCGAATGGTGCTTTTTACGTGCCCCAGGCATGGGAGCCAATCAGGCAGCACTGGCAATGACCACACTCGAATGGTTCTTTTTATGTGCCTGGACCAGTCTGGCGGCACTGGCATGGACCATACTCGAATGGTGATTGTTCAGATTAATATCCTGTGCTTAATGTTACTGGTTACTTACTGTAACATTCAAGCTCTGTCTTTCGGTGGTTCCTGTAAAAATTGTTACGAAATTGAGAATTTCCAAACTTTGTGATTCTTGTGTCTGGTCCAACTGATGTTATCTGTAATCATCATCATCATCATCATCGTTTAACGTCCGCTTTCCATGCTAGCATGGGTTGGACGAATCTTTTGTAAATTCTATGAGGTCTTGTATTTCTTTGCCATTTCTTCTCTCTTTTCTTTTTCTCTTAAATCTTGTTTTGTATGCTTCACATTTAGTTCTTAGATTATTCTGACGATGAACAAGAACGTTTGATGAAGAAGAATAAAAAGAAACCCCATGATGACAATTCTGAAAGTGATGATGCGAACAAGGACGGTCAAAACCAGTCACGCCGAAAGAAAGATTCCAACAATCCATTCTATTTGAAGTAAGGAATTTGTTATTTTGTTCTTGTTCTATTTATTGGATTCAGACATTGGACTGTGGCCATGCTGGGGCATTGTTTTAAGAATTTTTAGTTAATCATAACAATTTCCATATTTTAACATAAGGAACCCTTTTTTGTCAAAAATCAGGTTAAAAAAATATGGGAGTTTCTTATATATGGATAATATTATAATCCCTTACAAAACCTTTTTTCCAAATTTTAAGCCCCCAAAACGAGTGTTGCTTATACACGTTAAAATACGGTATATCACTTAGTCTAGTCCTCGTCTGTATTTGTCGAATGGTTTAACTGGAATTACGTCCCTCTATGGAATGGGTTACCTCCCATTGCACTAAATGCCCATTTACGAGTGTTACACTCGAGGTACAGTAACTCCCTCGACTGTGGCGAGTGTTACATTGCAAACACGCCGCGGTAGGTGAAAATCTGCGAAGTAGAAACAGTACGAGGTGTGGGGTGAACGATTTGTTTGACTAAAAGGCGGTGCTCCAGCATGGTTGCAGTCAAATGACTGAAAGAAACAAAAGAATATGATAATAACAAACCCCACTCATCATTTTTGTATCCACTTTTCTATGCTGGCATGAGTAGGATGGGACTTTGTGAGGCTGTATTTTCTGGTTGAATACTCTTCATGATGTCAGCGTTTTTAATTCCCTCTGATGACAAAATAGGGATGTGATATAACCATCCTAAAATCTAGGAGACATACACGTATTTTAGCTTTGATCTTTCTCTTGCTTCAGTCAGTGGACTGCGGCCATGCTGGGGCACTGCCTCGAAGGGCATAGTCAAACAAATCAGCCCCAGTACAAGTGTGGTCCCTTATCGGAGTCCCTTGCCATTCTACTAAGTTTTGGAGACCAAAACAAACACCAGTTAAATGGTGACGAGAAATAAACCAAACCAAACCAAACACACATGCACACACACAAATGATCTTCCATTCAGTTTCTGTATACAGAATCACTCACAAGGCATCGGTCAACCAAGGGCTATATAGTAGAAGATACTTGCCCTAGATATCACACAACTGGATTGAACTCAAAGCTATGAGGTTGCAAAACAAGCCTCGTAACTACACAGCCAGGCCTGTGTTCTGTGTAAAGTATACTCTTTTACTTGTTTCAGTCTTTTGACTGTGACCATGCTGGAGCAACACCTTTATATGAACAAACCGACCCTAGGACTTATTCTTTGTAAGCCTAGTACTTATTCTATTGGTCTCTTTTGCCGAACTGCCAAGTTACATGATGTAAGCACACCAACATCGGTTGTCAAGCGATTGTATGGGCTTCTTTCAGTTTTCATATACCATATCCACTTACAAGGCTTTGGTTGGCCTGGGGCGATAGTAGAAGACACTTGCCCAAGGTGCCACACAATGGGACTGTACCCGGAAACATGTGGTTGGTAAGCAAGCGGCTTACCACACAGCCACTCGTGCACTTTTATATATATACACACACACGATAGGCTTCTTTCAGTTTCCATCTATCAGATCCACTTACAAGGCTTTGGTTGGCCTGGGGCTGTAGTAGAAGACATTTGCCCAAGGTACCATGCAGTGGGACTGAACATGGAACCATGTGGTTGGAAAAGAAGCTTCTTACCACACAGCCACCATATTTTCTTTTTTCTCTTTGAAATCAGTTATTAATATTTTTAAAAATCATTTTTGCAGAAATAAATCTCCAGTGACGCAGAAGAATAGTAGAAACTACAAGAAGAAATCTGGTACAATTTTATTTCTTTTGTCCTTATAAATGCTATCTGTATGTTGTTACCCTCTTTGGACTATAAGCCATGTTAGACATATCCATTATCTTTTGATTGTTTCAGTCATTTGACTGTGCCCATACTAGGGCACTGCTTTGCCAAGCAAATTGACTCCGTTGTACTTATTTTATCGGTCCCTTTTGTTAAACCGCTACATTATGGGGGATGTAATCATCATCATCATCGTTTAATGTCTGCTTTCCATGCTGGCATGGGTTGGACAGTTTGATGGAGGACTGGCAAGCCAGGAGGCCGTACCAGGCCCCAATCTGATCTGGCAATGTTTCTACAGCTGGATGACCTTCCTAATGCCAACCACTCCGAGAATGTAGTGGGTGCTTTTTATGTGCCACTGGAATGGAAGCCAGCCAGGAAGCACTGGCAAGTTTTGAGTGGGACAGACTAGAATGGGTGTCTTGCAGTAGAGAAGATATATGGCTACTGTATATTCTGTGTGTGATATAATGGTGAATGGGAGTAACAGGAAAGTGAGATAAACATTGTGGTAAGATGGTATTAGGACGTAGTTTTGAAAGTACAAAATTATTAGAGAGAATAGGAAGAGAAGATCTGGATGGATGGATGGTTAAGAGTTTGCATCTGTGTGTGGGGAGATAACTTACCATCGTTTTTTTATCTGCCTTTTCTTGTTGGCATGGAGATTGACAGGTTTTTCTCATGCAACGCTTTACAGCTGATGCCCGTTTGGTCACCTTTTATGACATGCAAGGTGATGATGTACCTATTCTAAAAGTGGGTCACAGACAGTGAAGAGGTCGAGTGTGTAGTGGAACAAATGGTAGGACATCTGATGAAACCTCTAACTTTTCAATTGTGTCCCTCTATTTTCTGGTTACAAATCCTGCCTTAATGCATTCTTGCCTTTATATTCTTCTCAGGTTAATGAAACACTTATGAGCTGGATTTAGTACAGTAGCACATGTGCTGGGATTGATTAAATAGCTCCGGTATTGGGGTTGATTCAGTCAGTTAAGCCACTCTTTAAAGATTTGTAGCTTTGTACTAATGTGTACCATTATTATTATTATTTTGTTTTTTTTCAGAGGGTGTCAGTCATCAAGGCCACCGAAATGAACAAAAATCCAGGCCACAACAATCCAACAATTGGCATTCTAGTGCTTATACCAGTTGGCCACCAAAAGATCCAAAACCTCAATCTTTTCAAGCCTCTAGCAATAGGTTTCCAAACACCTTTGGCAACAGACCTCTAAATCCATCTAACAATTGGTCCACAAATCCGCCTAACCAGTGGCCCTCAAATCCTGCAAACAGTTGGGGCCAAACTGGGACCAATAACTGGCCTTCTACAAATGCTCCTAACAAATGGCCAAATACTCCAAACAATTGGCCTCAAGGTACTCCAAACAGTTGGTCTCAGAATACCCCAAATAGTTGGTCTCAGAATACCCCAAATAATTGGTCTCAGAATACCTTAAACAGTTGGTCTCAAAGTACCCCAAATAACTGGTCTCAGAATACCCCAAATAACTGGTCCTCGAATGTTCCAAACAATTGGTCCCAAAATAATCCTAACACTTCATTCCAAAATACCCCAAACAGTTCAACTCAAATGACCCCTAATAATTGGCCTGCACTGAATAGTTGGACCCAAAATAATCCTAATAGTTGGTCTCAAAATACTCCAAACATTTCAGCACAAAATATCCCTCAGGGCTCATCACAAATTAATCCTAATGCCTGGTCTTCAAATTGGCCTACCAATTGGTCTTCAAATCCTTTTAGCGTTCCCCCACCAAATACTTTGAATAGCTCCTCCTCAAATTCCACAAGCCAACCATCTTCCACAATCCCAAACAACCCACCTCCAAATGCACCAAACTGGACTCAAAATTCACAATCATCTTTTGCTCAGACACAAGGATTTCTTCCCAATAACAACCAGTGGCCTCCTCAACAAGCAGGCAATGTTAATTCTTGGACTAACAAACCAAATTTTAATTCCTAAATACCAGAAGGCTCTCAATCAACGAGCAACGATGGATGTAATTTGCTTAATAAATATCCAAGGTTCAGCTGCATTCGTCTGATCTTGCTTGAACAAACTTTTGAATTTGTCTCCAATCCATTATGCACCCACAAAATTTGAAACCATGTTGCAGCTGAGTCAAACTTATTAAGAAATGTAACTCTACTGAGTTTTTGCTTGTCCACATAATATATATCATAATCATCATCATCGTTGTTTAACATCTGCTTTCCATGCTGACATGGGTTTGACTGAGAACTGGCAAGCCAGGAAGCTGCACCAGGCTCCAATCTGATTTGACAAGATTTCTACAGCTGAATGCCCTTCTTAACGCTAATCACTCCGAGAGTGTAGTGGGTGCTTTTTATGGGTGCCAGTCAGGCGGCACTGGCAATGTACTATTTACGTGCCACCGGCATTGGTGCCAGTCAAGCGGCTCTGGCATAAATGTACATATTATTTATTTAATTGGCAAAAGTTAGAAAGTAATGAAGTGGGAATGTACTAAACTCTCTGCCATTGAGTAACTTTGTAACTTCTATTGATTAAATAAAAAATATTCATGTTTCAAGTTCTACTATCCTGTTTGTATTATCAAACTTTTTAGTGTGTATGTATGTATAATATATACATATACATATTTAGTTTTATTAACATTTAGTGGAAGTAACAGAGTGACTCAAGGTCTGAGACTCTCATGCACTTATCTATCAATGCACAAAACTCTCGGACCTTGAGTCACTCTGTTACTTCTGCTAAATGTTAATAAATATATACATTATTTACATTTGTCCTCATCTTGTTTGTTGTTAACGTTTCAGCTGATATACCCTCCAGCCTTCATCAGGTGTCTTGGGGAAATTTCAAACCTGGGTTCTCATTCCTAACGTATTTTTTAATATTATTATTATTATTCAGGTCATTGTCTGGAATCAAACTCGGAATCTTAGTGTTAGTAGCCCATGCTCTTAACCACTAAGCCATATATCCATGGGCAACTAAGGAGTGAATTTTAAGGCTTATAAATCTAATATCCTCCTATCCTTAATACCGATTCCCATATCTGCACTCAGTCTGCTTAGGAGGTTATTGTGTCCTAACATATGTGTTGCTTCTTTTAGTTTTTGTATTTTCCAGTGGTGTTCTGTCTATTATTTTAACTTGATGATGGCTGGAGGGTGTATCAGCCGAAACATTGCGTTAACAATAAACAAGATGAGGACAAATATCCGTCAAATGTAAAATTATGTAAATAATGTACATAATTCCTCATCTCTTAAATATAGAACTGAAAAATATACATATACTCATATTTTGAGTTCTGTTTTTCCTGTTTGCATCAACAAACGGCGGTGCATCAGCATGGCTGCAGCTCTGAGCTGAAACGTTAAAAAAAAATACCTATATATATATACTTATTATTATGAGGATATATACCTCTTAAAGAGATGTTAGCAGTCAAGTTTCCTGGTTTAATTATTTGTAGAAACTTGATCATTATATTTCCATATTCACCCCTTAATTCCTAACACTTTTCCTTCCTTCACGAAGTTTACTACTCACTTTTATTTCCTTCCTCTGTACTACATTCTTTATCTTTCCATCTTAGTGCCTTTTCAAACATATCCCCCCATCTCTAACTTCTCACACATACTCCTTCCTTACATTCTTATCTCTTCTTTCTATCCCTCCCCCTATTCCTTTTATCTACTGATAGCTCTCCTCTCCCCATCCCCTCACAATTGACCAGCATCTAGTACTCCTATTTTCCTTTTTTCCTCCTCCTGTCTTCTTCCTCCCCTAATCCTTTTGACCAATACTATTTTTCTTTCTAACATTCTTATCCCTTCTCTTCTCTCTATCTACTTCCTCTACCAGTATATTATCAAAATTTCATTTACACTACAAAATCCTTTTGAATGAACAGAACATGGATTTAATATCTGCTTACTATCCATTTGAAATAACAACATATGAACTCCTATCGGAATTTACACACCATAGACAAGAAACGTCTTTACTCATTCTACTCAGCACAATCCTAGGATAATGGAACAACAGCTTTCACATCCAACATGTAATTTTGTTTTCTTATTTCCCTTATACATTCTGTATCCCTCCCTTGACAAGATAACTTATATAATGAACTCTTCTAATTTCTTCTATTGAAACACTCTTATCTCTGTTGATGGGATATCATTTATTTCCCTGAAACAGCTGTAAGACCACCTCTCTCTTTATAAATGTCCTAGAAATATCACTTTGTCTTGGCCTTGTTATTTTATTTAACACACACATCATCATCATCATCGTTTAACATCCTCTTTCCATGCTTGCATGGGTTGGACAGTCTGACTGAGGACTGGCAAGCCAGGAGGTTGCACCAGGCCCCAGTCTGATCTGGCAAAGTTTCTACAGCTGGATGCTTTTTATGTGCCACTGGCACGAGGACCAGTCAGGTGGTATTGGCATCGACTACGCTTAAATGGTGCTTTTTATGTTCCACATGTGTATATATTCTTTTGTTTCAGTCATAAGACTGCGACCATGCTGGGGCACTGCCTTGAATTTTTAGCTGAATGAATTGACCCTAGTACTTATATTTTCTGTTAAGCCTGGTACTTATTCTATTGATCTTTTGCTGAACCATTAAGTGGATGGGAACAAACCAACATCAGTTTTGCAAGCGGTGGAGTGGGGGACAGACACAGTGTGTTGTTTTTTTAAAAAATTGTTATTGACAAATAAACAAAAAGTACTCTCCATTTACCTGGGTTAATTATCATTTCATGTTTAAATTTTATTTGGTAATATACCTTCATGATTTGCCAGCCTGTTAAGGGTCTTTTGGCATTTTCCAGTTTTCTTTCTCCACTTCAAGTTGTCAACTCCTGACCAAAAGGTCATGGTTTCTTATGACAGGCAGAATAAATAGTAACAATATTCCATCAAATACCTAACAAATCGAATAATCTGTTGCTCTGGATTAGTATGTTTCTGACTTTTATTAAATGAATTATTTAAATCATTGATTTAGCATCCAACCGATGCTAGCATGGAAAACTGGCATTAAAAGATGATGAAGATGCCGATCCATTTTTCCATGCTTGCATAGGTCAGAGGATGTTTGTTCTAGCAGACTTTCAACTTCAGGATGCTTTTTGTATTCAAAAGAATATTCATTACATAAGCACGAACTTATAAACTGGACAAAAGCGAAGAGTCAGTTACATAGACTTTGAATCTGGGGACATTATAAAAACGCAGTAGCAACTGTTGAGGCTCTGAGAATTCTACCATACTCACCGCCGCCTTATCTTGAAAGAATATTTAAAGGAAATCATATTTACGTTCAAATTCCAAGAATGAATTAGATCCAGGTAATGTAAAACACGAATTACTAATCTAAGGGAGATAATTTGTATATACCTAGGTTTCGTCCCTTTAAAGCGAGCTCGAATAAAAGCATTCAAATGATTAAGTGACGTCCATGTTTTTACTGGCGTAGAAGTTACTCTTTCTTATATAATCATTCTATCAACTGAAGAAGAAAGTAAGACTTTAAATAATCTTTTCTACTCTAGGCACAAGGCTGGACATTTTTGGGAAGGGGGAAAGTCGATTAGATCGACCCCAGTACACAGCTGGTACTTAATTTATCGACTCCGAAAGGATAAATGGCAAAGTCGACCTCGGCGGAATTTGAACTCAGAACGTAGCGGCAGACGAAATACCGGTAAACATATATATATACACACACACACACACACACACATATGTACGTGAGCATGTAAATATATAGCCCGGCGTGCTAACGTTTCTGCCAGTTCGTCGCCTTATAAGACATTATAGTCTTAGACACATTGTATCTGGAAAAGGATGAGTTGTATTTGGCTACAATACAGCTCGATCGTAGACAACAATAGATCGTCTGCCATGTCAGTCGACCTGCTAAAAGTGGGTGAAAAATGTCCTTTAAGTCACACCCAAACATTTTGTAAAAGGAAGAGGACATTGGATAATGTTCTTGTGGACGCAATACGTTTTAATATATATATATATATATATATATAGTATTCTTGTTATTTTCTCGTTTTGTAACTAATTGTACTTTTTGTACATGTATTTTTATTTTTGCAGTTTTATTGTTTGTCTATGCCAGAAAAAAGGCTTTTTCGTTCGTCCTCTTGTGTTTGTTTTTGTACATGTATTTTAATTTTGCAGTCTTATTGTTACGTCTTGTCTGTGTTCGTACTCATTGTGCCCCGCTGCTTGAAATTTTATTTTAATTCTCTCGCAGGAAGGCCTATTGGATTAGTGTTCTGTTATGCCTTCGAAACATGCCTGACTCCTTTAGCGACAGCTGCTGACGGGGGTTTTGTCCTTGTGTAGCTCGTCCTGTATTTGTTTTTCGTTTTCCGTTTTCTTGTTTTTTGTTTTTTGGCTTTTTCCGTTTCTACGTCTTATTGTGATGTCCTGTACTCCCGTATAATTATTGATATATGCATGTATATATACATGTAGATGTAGGTACGTACATATATGTTTGTATGTATGCATATATTCTTATTTATCTCCTATATATATATATATATATATAATATAATATAGATAAGTGTGTATGTGCATATATGTACGAGGAGGTATTGAATAGTTCCTGGGTAAAAGAAAATACAAGAGGATCAGTTAAATGATGATCTTATTCAACATATTCCCCTTTTAGGTTCACACACTTATTACAGCGGCCCTTCAGTTTTTCTAAGCCCCGGAAAAGAACTCTGAAGGTTGGGCCTCCACTCAGGCCTTTCGCGATGAGCTTAAAGCCAAGAATTTTCAGCACCCCATCGTTTGTTTGTATGTTTGTAAGTATGTACACACATATACACGAACATATGTATGTATATATGTTTTTACATACACACGTACATATATATATGTATATATATATATATATACATACATACACGTACGCATATATGATATATAAATGTATATATTTTTTCAATGTGTACAAATAACAAGGAAAAATAAATAAATAAATAGTTACCAGGATAGCAAAAATTCACGTAAGTGCCAAGGATATATATATATATATATATATATATATATATATATATATAATTCACGTAAGTGAATATATATATAATATAAACTTAAGTGTATATATATATATATATATATAATTCACGTAAGTGCTAAGGATATATATATGTGTGTGTGTGTGTGTGTGTACACATACACACAATGAATAACGACGATCATCAGACTTATGGCGTCCACACTCACCAGATTTAAATCCGATGGGCCGATAGTTTTGCAGCGTTTTTGAAATATCCTAATCCAATAGCTTCACTGAAAACCGCCCTTTTCCAGATTATGTCCGACATGAATAAGGGCCATTTAGTGCAGGCATATCAACGATTCCAGTCCCACATTGAAGCAGTGTTTCGAAGCTGATGTAATAGTCCTGTAAGAATTCTTATCGAGAACATTTGCTGAATTTTTTATTACCGTAGACGTGTGTGGTAAGAAACTAGCTTCCCAAATACATGGTAGCACCTTGGGTGAATGTCTTCTTTTAAAGCCTCGGGCCGACCAAAGTTTTGTAAGTGGATCTGGTTGACGGAAACGAAAAGAATCTTGTCGTATACATATATATATATGATGCCAGCACCGCCTCGACTGGCCTCCGTGCCGGTGGCACGTAAAATACCCCAATCCGACCGTGGCCGTTGCCAGCCTCACCTGGCACCTGTGCAGGTGGCACGTAAAAAGCACCCACTACACTCACGGAGTGGTTGGCGTTAGGAAGGGCATCCAGCTGTAGAAACATTGCCAGATAAGACTTGAGTCTGGTGCAGCCTTCTGGCTTCCCAGATTCCCGGTCGAACCGTCCAACCCATGCTAGCATGGAGAACGGACGTTAAACGATGATGATGATATATATATATATACTATTTGCTCACCCACTACACTCACGGAGTGGTTGGCGTTAGGAAGGGCATCCAGCCGTAGAAACACTGCCAGATCACACTGGGCCTGATGCAGCCTTCTGGCTTCACACACCCCAGTTGAACCGTCCAACCCATGCTAGCATGGAGAGCGGACGCTAAATGATGATGATGATATATATATATATATATATATGTGTGTGTGCGTGCGCATGTGTATGCGTGTGTATTTGTTCGGCTAAAATCCCCCAAGGCAGTGTTCCAGCATGGCTGCAGTCACATGACTGAAACAAATAAAAGTAACATATTCGGTCGTCAAATATGAAATTTGTCGTAAGGTATACAATAAAATTTGACAGCTGCTCATTTTGCGCTATTATTATATTTTGACAATTTAAATTTTTTGTTAGAAAGCTGACACATCTCTTTCTTTATTCTAACTCATTTTGCGATTTACAAAGTATTTATAAATCGTTTTTGCTATTTTTGTTTAGACATGGATAAGTCGGAAATTCGTACAGTTTTGAAATATGAGTTCTTTCTTGGAAATACAGCATCACAGACAGCTCGGAATATCAGTGGAGTATTTCATTCTAATGTTATTACACAGCAGCTAGTATCAAACTGGTTTGCAAAATTTCGTTCTGGTAACTTTGACTTCACAAATGAGCAACGTGGTCTACCAGAAACAAAGGTAGATAATGACGAACTGAAAGCCGCCGTCGAGGCAGATCCATCTCAAAGTGCCCGTGAATTATTGTTGTTGTTTGGTGTTAACAAGCAAACAATATTGACTCGCCTAGTTCAAATTGGTAAAGTGAAAAAGTTGGATAAGTGGATTCCACATGAATTCAATGAAAATTAGAAATAGCAACGTTTGGAAGCCTGCATTATACTTCTATCTCGTCACAAAAATGAATCATTTTTTAATCGAATTGTGACATGTGATGAGAAATTGATCCTATACAACAATCGTAAACGTATAGCACAATGGTTGGACAAAGGCGAGCCATCAAAACACAGTCCAAAAAGCAAAATTCATCAAAATAAGCTGATGGTGTGTATGTGGTGGTCTGGCGCAGGTGTGATCCATTATGATTTCAATAATCCTGGCTCATCAATCACGGCCGAAGTATACTGCAACCAACTGGATCAAATTATGCAGAACCTACAAAAAATAAATAAATAAAATAAAATAAAAAGAAACAGCCTAGATTAGTTGACAGATCCACTCCTATTTTGTTGCAAGACGCCGCCGCCCACACATCGCAAAAATGACAAATGCGAGACTATAGGAGTTGGAGTTGGAAGTTCTCCATCATCCACCATACTCATGTGATCTTGCCCCCACTGATTACCACTTCTTCCAGAATTTGGATAACTTTTTGATAGGAAAAAAATTTAATTCCGACGATGCTGTAAAACAGGCCGTCCAAGATTTTATCGACTCTAGATTGCCAGCTTTTACAGTTCCGGGCTGGACAAGATACCGATGAAATGGCAAAAGTGTGTTGACGATATGGGTGCATACTTTGATTAATAAGACACTTGTATTTATAAAACATTAGCAAACTTTTTCTTTACTACAAATTTCATACTTGACTACACACACACACACCACAACGCAGTCAACCACTCACGCACACACACATCTGTATATATATGTATATATATATATGCATATATATATATAAATAAATAAATAAATATATATATATATATATATATATATTATATATATATATATATAATATATATATATAATATATATATATATATATATATATATATATATATATACACACACACATGTATATATAGGGAGAATTCACGAAAAAAACAAAAGACGAAGACCGGTGGTGTACTAAACAAACAGATGTATTAGTATAACGCTCAGGAATTGAAAAAGTCTTTTACGTTTCGAGCCTACGCTCTTCCACAGAAAGAAATAAGGAGAGAAAAAAGTGTGTGTAGTGGCTATCGATCTATCATGGCGACTGTATGTATAAATAGAGAGTTAGATAGATAGACACATATACATATATATGTATATATGTGTGTGCGTGTATACATACATGAACATAACAGTGCGTGTGTGTTTGTGTTTGTCTCTCAGCATTGTTTGACAACCGATGCAGGTTTGTTTATGCCCTCGAAATCTAACGGGTCGGGAAAAAAGAAAAAAGAAAAGATAAAAAGATAGAATTAGTATCAGACTTCATAATAAGTCCTGGGGTCGATTTGTTCGACTAAATCCGTCAAGGTGCTGCCCCAGAATGGCCGTAGTTCCAGGACTGAAACAAGTAAAGGAAAAGTATAAAAGAAAGACTAGAAGATTTACATGACAGGCGAGAAACGAATTTGAAACAAAGATCAGGTTTACAGACTTTATATTGAAGCAGAACATGTCATTGATCAGGCCACAGATATGCGATGAAAATTTTGACATTTCTTGAAATATAATAAATTTAACTTCTCTGAATGTCTAGAATGGCTCTTCCATTATATACACAAAATGCAGGCTTTAAAGAATTTATTTTAATCTCATTTAATGATAAGCAAACTTCGTTTGGAGAAATTCATTATCAACGCTGAGATATATCCTTGCTATCAATTGAACAGTTTGGCAACTATGAATAGCAAAGCTTATATAATTATGCTCTGTTACTGATTTTGGATGTGTATTATAAAGATTCGTTGAAGATTAACTTAAATTTGATAACGAGGGGTATATAATTTATGGAAGATTATACGATTAATGAGATTTCGGAATAGTATCTATCTATCTATCTATCTATCTATCTATCTATCTATCTATCTATCTATCTATCTATCTATCTATCTATCTATCTATCTATCTATATACATATATATATATATATTTTAGAGAGGTGTATGTATAGGTATGTATGCGTGTATATATATATATATATATGCATAGATATGTATACGTATATGTAAGTATATGTATGTATAATATATTATATATATATTATATATATATATATATTAATATATTATATATATATATATATATATATATATATATATATATATATATATATATATATATATATATGTATATATATTGTGTATATATATATATATATATAATATATATATATATATATATATCATATATATATATATATATATATATATTATATATATATATACATATATTGCGCACGCGCACACATGTAGCATTATGGTTATAGAGAGAAATTTTAATGGTTAATAAACTGCTCGACGGTTAACTGAACAGGTGATTAAGTAATAATGGATTGGATTTAAATAATGGGAATAAATAAATACTGCGTAATAAATACCATAGAGACACAAACTACAAGAAACGTATAGACAGACTACGTAAGTAATGTTATAAATGTGATATCATTCATAATATAAATGCGATATCATTTATAACATAATAAGATCAGTTAAGTTTCGTAGTAATTCGTGAAGTAATGGATTGTAAATTGCTGTTATAATTAACATGATGGAGGATGTTGTGGATGGTTGACTCGTTAATAGTTCTGGGTACAATAAGGAGTTAAAATATTTTACAGTTCTATATTTAAGAGACGAGGAATTATGCACTTTATTTACATGCCCACGGGCATATGGCGTAGGGGTTAAGAGTGCGGGCTACTAATCCCAAGATTCCGAGTTCGATTCCAGGCAGTGACCTGAATAATAATGATAATAATAATAATAATAATAATAATAATAATAATAATAATAATGATGATAATAATAATAATAATATTAATAATATCTGGAACCGGGCCATATCAAGAAGAACTGCCCCAAGGACCAAAATAAGCTCCTGGAGCAGTTAATAAAAGTACCACTCCCTGCTCCCTCATTGGAGGGAGAGAAGGAGGAAGTCAAGGAGGTGGAAACCTCCTCGAAGAAAAGGAAGAAAACGAAACGTGGTCAACAATGGTTGCCCACCGAAGGAACCGAGAGCTGCGGGAGGAAAGGAGGAGCTGCTGGACAAAGAGGAGGAACTCCACCCCACCGTGACTCAAAGGGAAAAAAGAAAAAAACGAAAAATGGGGCATCGCCTGCGGTTGATGATCCACTGCTGGCGTGTCCCGAAGTATCTTTGGTGGAAGTTGTGCCACCAAAGATGGAGACTGTACATCTACCCCCCGTGATATGGAGGAGGAATTTGTGGTCCTCTTCCATAAGGGAGGGACGGTGGAGCGCTTTGTTGGCAAGCTCAAACGAAGGGCCGAAGGGAGGGGATCCTGTCCTGCACGGGGGACCCTGACTGGCCTTCGCAGGTGGTTGCGAAGGTCATGAGGGAGAACAACCTGTTCAGGATAATGGATTCCTTCCCCAAGGATACCTATAGATTTATGTTGAATTGGCCCGACTTGGAGCCGTCCAGGTGTTTTTCTGAGGCGAGAAGTCTGGTTGGGCAAGAAGATTGTATTTTTGATACCTAAATAGATTTGAGTAAGATGTTCATTGCCTCAAAATGGCTTCGCATGTAGTCAATGTGTTATCATGTAAGAGGTTTGTTGCCTCAAAATGTTTTATAAAAGAACAATGTGCTCGGGTAAACAGCAATCGGCGGGCGTTGCTGTTGCCCTCTTTTTTCACCATTTCATTTGTCATTCATATCATCATGTATGTGTCCAGCCCACAGGTTCCTTTCTGTGTAAGGCCCTGTGGCCAATTAAATGTATAAAAGAAGCTTGCTTACCAACCACATGGTTCCGGTTTCAGTCCCACTGCGTGGCACCTTTGGCTAGTGTCCTCTACTATAGCCTCGGACCAACCAAAGCCTTGTGAATGGATTTGGTAGACGAAACTGAAAGCAGCTCGTCGGATATATATATATTTATATATATATATATATATATATATATATATATATATATATATATATATATATATGTGTGTGTGTGTGTGTGTGTGTGTGCGTGTGTGTTTGTATCTGTGTTGTCCCCCACCATCGCCTGACAACCGATGTTGTTGTGTTTACGCCCTCGTAACTTAGCGGTTCGGCAAAAGCGATCGATAGAATAAATAAATTTCTTCTGATCTGGAGGTCTAATGGTGCAACTAGGTCAATGCTGTTGACTATGTTTTAGATAAAACTACAAGTCCAGAGAAGTCCAGAGTTACTTCTCTTCCGTATTTCCTATTGATAATTGCTGAAGAGCTAGAAATGCGTCTGGGAATCCACCAGGAGGCAGCACTAGACAGATAAGCTTATTTACTATAAGAAAGAATTATTTTCTCTGCAATAGCGACTCTGCGTTTAGAGGCTGAAATATGTCAGAAACATATCTTAACTGATCTAAAGTTCGCATATATATATATATATACACTCACACTCACACATAAATACGCGCATAAATGTGCACACCCAGACCTAGACACAGACACACTCCAGCATATGGTTATGTTCGGTGATGTTGGTGACAGAAAGAAAGAATGGAAAATTCAGTCAACGGAAAGAATTCTGTTTTCCTTCTGAGATGATGAGTGAAGAAAGCCATTCTCTCTCTCTCTCTTTTCTCTCTCTCTCTTTCTGCCTCTTTCCTTCTCTGTGTCATTTTCCCTGTCTGTCCGTCTGTCTCTCTCTTTCTCACCAGACACTTCAAACAAAGTTATTGATTTTCGACTTTGTGACAAAATTGTGTTTCATGCAGGGTAATAATATTCTTTCGTTTTACCCATTTTTTTTTTTTTTTTAATGGTTAAGGAATGTCATGTACTTTAATTACTTCATTAATTACCAGGCGAGAACGTATGATTTCGTCTCATTTTCATTTTCTGCAAATTTATTTATTTGTTTATTTGTTTTTTTTTGTTTTTTTTTTTATTAAATTTGTCTTCACACTTCGGCGGTTTGTCGTTGCTGTTGCCGTTCTGTTCATTCATGGTACTGATGGTTGTAGTGGGACGGTGGCGGTAGCGCTGTTGATGATGATGTTGGTGGTGGTGGAGGTGTAAGTGATAAGGCTGATGGTGGCGGCGGTGGTGGTGACAGCAGTATGGTAGGGGTGATTGTGGTGGTGGTAATGATAACGATAGTGGCGACGTTGGTGCTGCTGCTGTCAATGAGGATAATATCATACAGCCCGAAGCCAACCTTGGATGAGTGGAGTCACATCAAATAAACGGACATTAAAAATAAAAATAACAAACAACAAGCGGACGTGCACATGGAATGTATTAGTTTCACGCTCAGTGAAAAGAAAGAGTGTTTGACGTTTCGGGCATAGCTCTTCGTCGGAAAGGAAAACGGAAAAGTCCAAAGAAAAGAAAGAGAAAAAAAAACAACTGTAGGAGTTTGCTGTGTGGTAAGTAGCGTGCTTACCAGCCACATGGTTCCGGGTTCAGTCCCACTGCGTGGCACCTTGTGCAAGTGACTTCTGCTATAGCCTTGGGTCGACCAAAGCCTTGTGAGTGGATTTGGTAGATGGAAACTGAAAGAATCCCGTTGTATATATGTATATACATAATGGAGCTGCGCTGCGCAGAGAGAGAGTGAGAGAGAGAGAGAGAGAGAGAGAGAGAAAGAAAGAAAGAGAGAGAGAGAGAGAGAGAGAGAAGAGAGAGAGAGAGAGAGAGAGAGAGAGAGAGATAGGTGTCTTCATTATTTCACTACCATGACTGCTAGCAATGACTAAATATGAGGCAACCTCTAGGTAGTCACTCATTCTGCTAGAAACATCAGCCGAAATTCCTAAGAAATTAAAACCTTACCATCTGAAAAAAAAAGGACACACTGGATGATATAGTTGTAAGTTCCCTTGCCTACCGGTAAGCGTTGGGATGGCCACGGCTAGGTCTGCTCGATCAAGACTGATCTGGGGCTGAGCAATAGAGATCACACACACACACACACACACACACCACACACACACACACACACACACACACACACACAGGTATAAATATTATATGGGAAAAATTGAACACAGAATAAAGCTGAAAGGAAAAGGCCAAGGAAAACCAGCGGCTTAGACATAAATTTCTCTTCAACAGCTGTTGTCTGGAATTGACTTCGATATCGGCTTGTTTTATGCAGATTTTTGCCTCACACACACACGTCTTCTTATCTATCTATGTATCTGTCTGTCAGTCTATACATGTATATGCGTACGTACATACATACGTACCTACCTACCTGCCTACCTATCCAGTCATTTATATCTATCTATCTATCTATCTATCTATCTATCTATCTATCTATCTATCTATCTATCTATCTATCTATCTATCTATCTATCTATCTATCTATCTACCTGTTTACAGTAGTTACCTGATAAGCTCATAATTTATCGTGTTGCTTTCCTACAACTTTAATTACTTCACCTGACACTTCATTGGAAGCAAGGATATTACAGCACTGTTGCTGTTAATTATCTTGACGCTATTGTTACTGTCGTAAGTGTTGTTGTTGTTGTTGTTGTTGTTGTTGTTATTGTTTGCCTGCCTGTTTGATATATGTGTTTCAGCCACAATTCTCACAATTTCAATCCTAATTTCTTTATTGCTAATTTATTTTTAAAGAAAATTTTATTGATGAACTCTGAAACGGAGAAAAATATGGCTCGCGGTATCAGTTTTGCAATAGTGGAAATATCCATAATGTTCATGTTGTTTCTGCCGTTGTTGCTCAGGCCTGGTCAATGCAGTGTTCAGTCTCTTTTACAATCTCTTGAACAAGCCTCAAATTGTGTAGGTCTTTACCTCAATGAGTCCAAGACTGAATATGTAAACAAGTGTCTGTCTAACAGGGATTTCATCATCCATACTCTCAACAATACGCTCTTAAATATGGTTTCTGGTTACAAATATCTTGGGTCATACATATCATCATCTGAAAAAGATTTTCCAATTAGAAAGGGTATGGCCTGGGCAGCCTGTAATGATATGCATAAGATCTGGTCATCAAATCTAAGAAGATATTTCAAACTTAAAATCTTCAAAGAAACCCCGGTCGAACAATAATGATGATGAGTGTCCTTAAAGCATTGCCGAACTCCGGACAAAGCAATGCACTGGGGTTCATACTATTTATTGACGGCAAACCACAGCATACTTAAGCCTTGGACCTTTAGCCTTATGATGATACTGGACTAAAAACACTCCAGCTGTGACCGTTCTGCTCTTTTAAATTATATAAAAATCTATTTGATTTAATCTGTCTTGTCTTGTTCTTGGGTGGTGTGAATTGAGGGAAATTTGGCTGCTATTCCTTGTATTACAGGTTCCAGACGAGCCTACTTCACGGCAGGAAACAAAGATAAGGGCAGCAGCATCAAACTCCCTCATTGACCAAATGCCACACATTAGAGACTTTCCTCTATTTCCGAAGAAGATCTTTGCTCGAAACTTTAAATCCTCTTTCCTTTCTTTCCTGAGAGTCTGATAATACCACGTCCTCGCGTTGTTGTTTTTTCTTGTTTGTTCTTCATTGTTTGGATTATATATATATATATATATATATATATATATATATTATAATCCAAACAATATATATATATAAATACTGGAGAGTTTACGAAAAAAACAAAAGACGAAGACATGTGGTGTACAAAACAAACAGATTTATTAGTATAACGCTCAGGAATAGAAAAAGTCTTTTACGTTTCGAGCCTACGCTCTTCTACAGAAAGGAACACAGAAAGAAACAAGGAGAGAAAAGAAGTGTGTGTAGTGGCTAACGATCTACACACACATACAAACATGCATGCACACACACACACACACACCTCACTTATATAGAGACTAAAACGCACATATGCTTGTGTCTCTGTTGCTGATTGTTTGTTCGTTTGTTTGTTTGTGTGTGTGGGAGGTGGGTAGCAGATGGGGGAAAGAGAGTACAAAGCACTGAAAGTAGAGTCACATATATTTCATTGGATAAATTTGAAACAAAAATATTATTCGTTGAGTGTATATACACATTGTATAGAAAATGAAACAATAGAAAACAGTAATTTATAAGTTTGAGAAAATGAAGAAGAGAGGAAAGCAATTGGCATAAATAAATAAATATGAAAATAAGAATGTATTTAAAATAATAATGGAATTAAACAAAATATTTACAGGAAACGGATAAATAAACAAATATGAATGACATCTATTGATACACACGCACGCACGCTCTCTCTCTCTCTCTCTCTACCTCACACACATATCATTTAATGTACTTAGTATAAAGGTACGAGATACTATTAGTTTCTTGCACTGGAGACACGTGTCTAGGGAGGTTTTTATAAGATGCTCTGTAGCTGGTATCTTTATACTGTATACATAAAACGATATTTATCTCCAACTAGATGGAACATTTTTTCTTGGATCTTGCCTAAACGAAACAGTAAACTATATATAGTAAACTATATATATCGCAATCTCGAGTATAACCAGCCGAAATTGCAAAGATAATCTGGAACTCAACTGAAGATAGAAAACTCCGAATGACCCGTCCTTGTTTTCCTTGTATCGTCTGTCTGGCTGTTTTGCATTCTTGTCCCATTTTGTATTTTATATATATATGTATATGCATATATATAATATATATATATATATATATATATATATATATATATATATATATATATATATATATATATATATAATATATATATATATATATATATATATATATATGTGTGTGTGTGTGTGCGTATATATATATATATTAGTAATGACTTTTGTCAACATATGACAGTCCAGGATCGGATGAATGTTACTCTTCTCTGCGGAGAGACTGATCGACAAGAAACACGACCCAGGCGAAGACAACAGTAACAAATATGTCATGCCGCAACCACTTATAATTCCACTAAAACAAGCGAGGAATATAAAATACTAAAAAAGCAGCTTGCTTCGAAGTTCAAGCAAGACTTCACTATTTATATAAGGGGGAAAAAATCCCGCCGATCTGATGTTATCAGCGACTGGCGAAATTGCGAGAGAACAAGTAGCTCGAATCCAAATTATGGACAATAAATGTACTTTTATAATGTGTCGCAGTAACTGTGCACCAAAAGACGAGAGTAAGAGAGAAGGATTTCAAGGATAATCGAACCAAAAAAACAAAAACAAACAAAAAAAAAAAAAACAGTGAGTGACTGTCGTCCCATTATAATTCACTTTCAGGTTAAGCGAATTGGATAATAGATTTGATAATTTAGGAGATTTGGATAATATGATCGAAGACCTCATTTATTTCTCTGAATCCATTATTTTCTAATTATTCTCTAATTAAATTGAATTTTTTATTTGTTTCAAATAAATTTGTTACTAGTAACTATAGTTAATTGCAATTATTCATGAACAAGAAAATAAATTTCTATTTCTGAATTATTTGTGTTTGATGAAGCGAAGTCATATCAGTGACCAAGTCATTGATATGATTTCAGTGACCAGAATTTTAACACCAAGTAATGAATGTTTTCACTGGAATTAAAAGTCTTTGTGTATTTTTGAATGGATAATATGTGTTTGCCAACGCTGTGTCATTTTAGTTTGTACACACTTGGCAAATACACCTCCGAGCATGTTTCTTATTAGATCCAAGAAATTAAGAACAATTATAAATACAGGTAGTAATCTTCATTATCAAGAAATAAAGTATTGATAATAATTTTATTTGGAATTTAAGCAACAAATATAAGACAGCACGTGTATTAGCATAAGTGTTAATCTATAAAGGTAAATTTAACTTAGAAAGTTGGGTATAATTTTACCTAGAATGTGTTTATAGATGAATCTTATAACAATTTTGGTCGGGATGATTTTTATTTTAAAAGGTTTTTATTTCAATTTAATATTATATCTCTCTTGATATTATATCTCGACCAAGAGAACGGCCAAACTGAAATATCTCTCAAGGGTGTTGAGGTGAGAGCGGTTGGGTTCCATTGGCAATTTCAAGAAAAGAAATGATTTTTGGCTGTAGATATTAATATCTTTTAAAATATTCAATTAGTTTTCTTATAAGTGTTGGTTATAGAACTAGATAAGTATCTTTTATAGAGAATTTTATGTTTTATTCAATTGTACGAAGATCTTGTTAGAATTTTCAGCTTTTTGTAATTTTGCTTTTAAATTTATCGCAACCCATTGTTTTGCTTTCTAAATTTAATATTCTTTATTAACGGAAGAGTT